>NC_053471.1:3825325-4125325 GCF_015227805.2 Hirundo rustica
CTGCAGTGTCCTGTTGTCTTTTGTGTTGTCCATTGTGTTGGGTGGCATTTTGGGACGTTAGGATTCTACACCCATCTTTGCCATTACCCCTTATTGATGTTTGGCAGGTTGAAACTGCGTCGTGGAAATTGCTTTGTTGGTGCTTGGCAGGTACCATGTGTGGGGACTAGGTGGAAAAGGATCAGTGGACATGGATATTGAGGAAGATCAAAGGAAGCACCACAGAGCTTTGAAAACCAAACAGAGCTGGGTAGCAATCCCAGGAAGGGCCTAGGGACTGCTCTGGCCAAATTCTTCATAATCTCCATGTTTGTTAGAGGGCTTGTGTCACCTTCAAAGAAAGCAGTGTTAGAAACACCCCCTGCACGTTCACTTAGGCTGGATGTCTCTTGTGTTCTTTACACTTTCTTGTTTTATGAAAAGAAGAAGGAAAAATTGGATTTGGTGGGGGGGGAAGTCAGTATGTCTTCTCAATAAAGCATGTGGAAGCATCAAAAGGGTTAATGTGCAACTCTAGAACAAGATGTTTCCAGGATCTGTGCTTGAATTCCAAATACCGTGTTTTGGTCTGAAATCTGAGGAGAAGATGAAAAACTCAGTTCTCTCCTCTCTTTTGGTTTCAATTTACAGTGCTTAGTGATCCACAGACCAGAGCCATCTATGACATATATGGGAGGAGAGGACTGGAGATGGAAGGCTGGGAGGTGAGAGAAATTGAGCACGTTATGGCCAGTGGCCTTGACTAAGCCCACCTTTATCTGCCATTGTTCTGTCACAGCTGCACTGACACCTGGCTGGTAAAAAATGCCTGTTGGTTTGAAGGCATCCTGGGTTAGTTATTGCTGTCTCTCTCTGTCCCTGCTGCAACATCATGATGGATTTTCAAGGAACTTTTTGGTTTTGCACTTGACAAGAGAACAATAAACCTGACATTCAGAGTTCCCTAGAAGGATATTACCATGACAGGCAACATCTTTATCTCAGACAAATGTGTCATTATTGTCCATGTAGTCTCATCTTTTTCATCCAAAACTTGTTTTTTTCCAGGCTCAACTACCTTCTGAGTTTGAAATTACTTTTTCTTCCTGGGCTTTTTGGGGTGGTTTGGGATGGGGTTTTTTGTGGTTTTGGTTTGCTTTAGTTTTGGTTGGATTTTAAGGGCTTGGAAATAGAACTTGTCCATTCATGTCTGTCCAGCTCTTGAGTCCCTTCCTGGCCAGCCCTGGTTGATTGAACTATGCTGATGGAAGCAGAATCCTATGGTATTGGGTCAGGTCAGCACCAAGGTCAAATTTGGAGTCAGTTGCTAGAAATGTGGAGCAGATCCAGCATATAACAGATGTTTTTGAACTGCTTTTGGCAGACTTGATCTTACTTTGAAAAGCCAAATCCAATACTCTTTCTATCCATTCCAAAACTGGGCCTGTGTAAAACCGTCATTCCCTGAGCCATGTCAGGTAAGCAGCTGTGAGCCAGCATAGCCTAAAATCACACAACTCTTGTGGAATCAGTTTACCTCAGGCCAGAGACTTCCAGTTATTTCCACTTTGTGTCCACACCTGGTAGAGCGGTTAATGGATCGCTGATGGTAACAGCTGCACTGCAGTGTCTTGTAGTTGTGGTTGGAAAGCTCTTTGCCCTAGTTTTGTCAAGGGAATGGAAATAACAAAACCATTTTCCCTTCTCTCAAGACATGGCATTTTCTCTCATGCCTGCCCTTTGATCTGGCCCAGGTACTTTGTTCCATACTCTGACTGTTGGAATTGGTGCAGGGTGGCTCCCAGCTGGAGGGGCAGCGTGTTAGTGCATCCTGCATCCAAGGGCTTCTAACCCCCCAGCGCTGCAATGCCCTGAGCAGCCTCTGTCTGGTAATGGTTTGGTTTTCATTTCTTTTTGAGCAGGTTGTGGAACGAAAGAGAACTGCAGCTGAAATCAGGGAAGAATTTGAGCGTTTGCAGAGAGAGAGGGAAGAGAGGAGACTGCAGCAGCGAACTAATCCAAAGGTAAGGGAAGACTTAATCCTGGTCTCAAGAGTGGGTCTGTAATGATCACCAGTGTGCAGGGTGTTCTGAGCCTAGGTGAGGGCCTGTAGGAAAGAGCCCCTCAGGTGTCTACACTTGCTGCATGGCTTTCTGGCTTTTGCATATGCAGTTTCTCTGCATAATATAGGGCAAACAGCTCATTCTTTGAACAATCCCCTACTGAATGTTCTTCTTTTCTTGGAGAAACATGTTGAGACAAAATACCCTTTTCAGCAATTTTCAGAAAATAGACGTAACACTGAAATATTTATGATTTCTTTCCAAGTTTTATAAATAAAATGTAAGTCACTGCAGTTATCGGACATGTTTTCCCTTTGGCACCGCTGCAGTGTGACAACAATGCAGGGAGCTATTCAAATGCAGCTTGAAACCAGCAGCAAATCTGAGGCAGCCGTAAGCCAGCTGGGCTGCAGCACAGTGAGGAGAGTCAACCTGAACAGGGCTGGGGGGTCTGCCTGTGTCACAGTTAGTGCCTGTTTTTGGGAAGTGTGATCGTGCCCTCAGGATGAGAATCATCCCAAATGCTGTTCCCATCCTGGTCTGTTTGAGCAGCAGACTCTGACCCCAAACTCACCCCACAGCTAACCTTGGCTGGTCAGAGGTGCTCAGGAATACCATTGGGATGGCAGGAGAGATGGACATGGCCATTGGCCAGAGAATCCATAGCTCAGCCTCATGGGGTCTTTGCTGGCTCTTGGCTTGATGAGTGTGTGAGGCAAACCCAGGGTTTGTCACGATGGTTAAGGACCACCAAGTTTCAAAGCTTGTCGAATCACAAAAACCTTGGTTCTTATGCAGTGACTAACATGCAAGAGCTGCATCTACTATTAACTAAATTAATTCATATGTTAGTGTAAAATCACAATATCTTCTGAGTGGACAGATGTGGGATTGCAGCGGTGCCTTAGGACTGGATCCTAAGGAAAGCATCCATCTAAACAGAGCTGTAATATTTTGAGACATTCACCTTGACACCGCTTTTGGATCTGCTCTTAGCAAAGCAATTGGACTGTACAGATCCCGATGCTGTGGGTATTGCCCAGACACTAAGAACTGGTTTGTACTGGAAGGGTAAGCAAGCATAAAATGTTGTGTGAGTATCTGCTGACAGCTTTATTCCAGGCAGGAACGGATTTCTTGGTGCCACAAGCCAGGCAGGGTAAAATACCTGCTGGAGGTGTGGGTGGGTGGGGTCAGAGAGATGTTTTCAGAGAGGGGCACGGTTATCTCCCACTCTGCTGCTCCCTGCTTCAGGAATGTGACATTTTCCCTGGGCGCCTCGCCGTGGCTGCGAGCTGCACTGTGAGCCTCAGCCTGTGTCCTGGGATAAAATTAGCCATCTGGGTGTTTACAGCAATTGCCGGCTGGCAGCTGATGGAAATGCCTCTCCAGGCAGTGTTCCCGTGGAATTGGGGAGCGCAGCTGTGATCATTTCATACACGAGCGCAAGTTATTTTAACATTTCCAACATTTTGTCAGTTCTATAAAACAGTTCCACAAAAATAAAGCATTTTAACCAGAAATGTTGAGCAATAACCAGATGTAGGCAATTTGGAGGGTTGAAATTGAGTCTCCTATTTGCTTTTAGAGCTTTGTTTTTGCTTTCAAAGATGTGCAGGAGGGTTGAAAAGTTCATTACCAGGTTTAAGAAGATCCGCTTCCCATTAGGAGAAATTAAATCAAATTATTTGCCTGCTGTGAAAGGTCAGTATGTCAGGAATGCAGATCCCTCAAGGCAAAGCCTGGCACAACTTCCAGGTATCACCTTCCTGAAGGTAAATCCCTAAGAGAAAAGTAAGGAGGAAGCCTATTTTCTTCTGGCACATCTACAAATTCCATCAGTGAAGTCTGTTTCCTATTCACAGGCTGGCAAATAAAGGTGATTTTAAAAGCTGATCCCAGCCTTGATGGTTCCGTAGTGCCACTCCTGCTTCCTGCCCTGCCGAGCTGCTGCTCTGTGCAGCTCAGTGCAGGCACCACTGACTTCTGAGCGGGCCTTACAGCTCTCTCCTGCTGCTCTTCCTTCGGGGAGAGCTCCTCGTTTCCCAGGTGGGAGCAGGTGGCTGATGGGAGCCGGGAGCAGCAGCAGTCCCCTCCATTATCCGGCAGCATAGGGGTGCTCTCGTTCTCTGGGAATATTTTTAACTTTACCATCTGCTGCTTTTCCTGTGCTTGTGCCTGGATCAGTCTCCTTGCCAGGATCCACAGACCTCTGAGGGTGACTTCACCTGCTTGGCAGGAGGTGGAGGGTCTGCCCAGGGTCTACCTCTCACCTCAGGGAAAGGCAGAAGAGTAGGAGCTCTGCTGGGGAGTGGGTGGGGAAAGGGGAGATGCTCCTTTTCTCTGAACAGATCTAGATGGAGAGGTTCAGGTGTTTTCCTTTTTCCCTTGGATAAAAGGGATAATTGCTGTACAATTCATATATGTGAAGAAGGAAATCCTAATATTTTGAGTGTGTTTCAGAGAAAGGAGGTACAATGAATTTCAGGAATGTGTGTGGATCTTGATGCATCTTTCCAAAGGGTGCAGCATTGTGGAGCCAGTAAGCCAAGTACAGCAAGATGGTCTCCAAAATGGGTGTTTGCTAGCACAGGACTGTGCCCTTCAAGGGTGGTTAGAGGTTTTCCATTGCTTCCCTCTTCTTTTGGCTTCGTTTCAAGGAACAACATGGCACAGGAGAGGGCTGAAATTGGAGAAGCTGTGGGGTCTGGAGTCTCTTGAAGGTGACTTTGCACGTGGTTCCTGAAAGTGGAGAAAGGGCAGGAGCTGGTTGTTGGTGCCACCACCACACAGAACAATGAGTGTGATTGCTCTGAAATTCATCAGCTGCCAAGGGTGGTTAGTAAACAGCTGGGCCATAGCCCCTGTTCCAGGGTTTTACTGGAAATAACCACACCTTTCAGTTTTAAAATATTTATCCAATTTTTACTTCATAAGTAATCAGAAAACAAGCACAGAGAAGAGGTTGGGAATCTCCACAGCAAACCTGGGAGCCCAGGCAGAGAAAAGGTTCAAGTCCTGTCAGACTGCAATTCTTCCTTGTTTAATGGTTTAGCATTTGATTAGAGTGGAGCAATGAAGGAGAAATGCTCCCTCAGACTGAAATAAGGATTTATTCCAGCCATGCTTGGCCTCACTGTGGAGTTTGTAGCTAGCCAGCTATTGAGTTTCTATATACAAACTGCTCAGAGTTCAGCCTGTTCTTGTGCACAGAGGGGGGGTTTTATTGCAATCCATACGTTTATAGGAGCTGGGATGCTCTCAGATGGGTCCATAGGGAGGGTTTCCAAAGCCTCTTGAAGTTATATGACCCAGACAAGTACCTAATTGTGCTCTTTTCAAGGAAACACCCTCCTGCAGTTAGTCTGAGGGAGCACAGCAGCAGGTAGCCAGACTATATAGTGCTGTGCCCTATTTTTTTGTAGGAATAAGTTTTTCTATGGTCAGAGAAAGGAAACATTTACCACTTGCTAAAAATATGGCTTTGTCAAGCCTTCCTTCTGATCGCAAAATATAAACTAGAAAAAGAAATCAAAATATTTTACTAATAAGGTTAATTTTAAGTGAATGATACAGTTCAGTACTAAGTTGGTTTAGATAACTCCTAAGAAGAAGCCTGTAGAGGTTTTGTGATCAAGTTCCATTGAAGAAAATCAGTTTCTAGATTTCAACTTTTAAATACTGACAGAGCACAGTCAATTGTGGGGAAAGAAGGAACCTACTGTGTAAAGGTGTTCTACCTGCTTCTGTAATGTGTCACAATAGAAAAATGACCTCCTGGGATTACAAGCTGAGTTTTTGATGAAAAGCTGCCTTTTCTCCAGTCTGTTTAATGATTTATATTACTGTTTTGAAATATTGTAATCATTCACTTTCGTCTTGCGCATTAGGAAATGCATTTTAGAGTGGTAAAAGTAATTGCAGAACAATGGAAAACTGCACAAAAATGTAATGATAACACGGGGATGGTTCAGCCACTTGTTCTGTGTACGCCGGATGTTTGCTAATGCTAAATGCCTGTTCCACTTGTCATCCCTCAGGGAACAATTAGTGTGGGAATAGATGCCACTGACCTGTTTGATCGCTATGACGAGGAATACGAAGATGTGCCTGGGAGCAGCTTTCCCCAGATTGAGATAAACAAAATGCACATATCCCAGTCCATCGAGGTGAGGAGGGTGAACGCTGCCATGCGAGCAGGGCGTGAGTGGAGGAAGCACCTCAGAGCACAGAACTCGCTGCTCAGGGGCTCTCAAGGGGATTTGGGTGGCCAGCATGATGGGAAGGGGCAGCTTGGGGCCAGCAGAATGGTGGCTTGGCTCTGTAGCCTTTGGACAACTGGTCTGTGGGCTGCAGTGGTCCTGCCCTCTTGCCAGTGGAGGTGCTCGGTGCCCAGTTCTCACTGATCAGGGTGTGTTCAGTGGATGGAAGCAAACGGCACCCAGTCTTGAGGATGTACATAAGGAAAAGGGTGGGAAGCATTTCCTCTTTCATAGAGTTGTAGAAATTTAGTTTGCTAGAGAGATGAGAATGGTTTACAGCTCAAGGTCAAGACTTCGGAGTGGTACATTACAGGTGTCAAAAGTGTCTGGTACTGGAAGAATTATCTGACTTTTTGCCGTGCTTGATGTTTGACTGTAAAACCATTTACACTCTGCAGTGGTGATTATGTCCTTGCAGAACATGCACTAAATGTGTGAACTGGGGTCAGACTTACTGGAAACAATATAATCCCTTTTCAGGCACCCCTGACTTCCACGGATACAGCAATACTGTCTGGTAACCTTTCCACCCAGAATGGGAATGGAGGGGGATCAATTAATCTTGCACTGAGACGAGTGACATCTGCCAAGGGATGGGGAGAGGTAAGAGTACACCTCTTGCGCAGTTTTATATGCAATCTATTACCTGGTGTTCTATTTTTTGTGAGGGAACTTTAGCTGTGCTTCATCTCTCATTTTCTATGTTCTGAAAAATGTAGAAAAAGGAATTCTTAGAAGAATTTGAGATAAAGGGAAGACCAAAACTTTTTTTTTTCTTGTTTTTCTCCCCTCTCCATTTGGCCAAGCAATTTGGACTTCACTTGTGCAGACAGAATTGTTAACTGATGCGTCTAGTCTTTCTTATTGCTCTGTCTGAAGTCACAGTGCTGTGAGCAGGCCTTTTAGGGCAATGTGGTAGTTAGCCTTGGCTTCCAAAACTGCTTTTCTTGCATGGGAAGAAGTTATGGGGGAAATAGTTTGACCCCCCAGCAGATCTGGTCTGAACAGCTGGAATGTCCCATGTTGCACCTGCAAGCTGGGCTGTGTTTGAGGTGCTCGTGGCATCGAGCTGGCAGCTGCCTGTTGTTTGCACATGAGCTCCTGCTAGCTTGCTTCCTCAGCTTGGCAGAGTGGGAGTCTTCCTCTCCTTTGAGATTCAGACACTGGAGGCTTTTGATTTGTGTCAGGATTTTGTGAGGGTGGAGTTTTCTCCATGTTCCCTGAAGTCACCAAAGCAGGTGCCTGTAGCTTTACAAAACTGGCTTGGTTTTACCAAAACTGGCTTGGTTTTACCAAAACTGGCTTTGTTTTATGAGCTCAAACTCAGCAGACACCTTTTCTTCTTCTGAATACAAAGCTGCAGAAAAGAGAGGGTGCTGAAAGAGGTGGTAAATGTTACTCAGAAGTGTTAAACAGCTGTGATGGAAATTATGCTTGTGACATACTTTGTCACTGTTGTAAAGGATGTTTTCTTCTAACACTGGCATTGTGCATTCCAACAGCTGGAATTTGGAGCTGGAGACCTTCATGGACCTCTCTTCGGGCTGAAGATATTTCGTAATCTTACACCAAGATGGTAAATATTAGAAAAATGGCCTTGTGGCTAATATTCCACAATAAGGAACTAAATTACTTGAATTCTCTTCCACATTAATTTTGGATTAATTTTCTACAAAATGAGTTATTTTCACTTTAGACTTAAGGTCAAACTTGTCAAAATACCTGCATTCTTTCTGGGTGTTTCTTATTTCCAGTTTAAGGAAGGACTGTGATCTCCATCCTTAGATTTGTACTCAATCTTGTCATGATTCATCATGCTTGAGGCAGGGTCTCCAATCAGAAGTTTGCTCTGGGAACAGAGCTAAAAATGGGGAACTCTGAGGCTTCCATGTGTGAGAGGGAGTTTCTGACAGCAGAATAGGAGATGATGTTTCATATTTTGGGGAAATAATGCCAAATTTGCCACTAGGGTCATGTCTGTTCACAAATGAACAGAGGTCTCAGACTGCAAAGGAGACTACAAGGTAAGGCCTGTGATTGGGGCCACATGTCAGAGCATAATAAGAGCTCATGTAGGTTCCTTCTGTTTACATTTTTGTATTTAGTGAATCTGCCATTCCTCAGAGCTTGTACAGGATTCGTGTTCCCCAGAGAGGGCTTTAGCGCTGGTTTTTAGAGCTGATGCTCAAAGATTATTAAATAGCAGGGCTGCTCTGTGCCCGCAGCCCAATGTGCTGTTCTACAGAGACCAGGATGTTATCAGCACAGGGCAGGAAGGGGAAGGCTGGGTGCCTGGGCAGTGTCATGCACAGACAATAAACCAAGGCACAGCCTGCTCTCCTGGGCACTGCTCTGCTCACGGCAGTCTGAGTAGTTTTTTGCTTTTTCCCTGAAAGCCTCGAGCATCATGCTTTTTGCAGGATGGTCTCTGGGCACTCAGTAAAGTTCCTGGGCAAGAAGGACTCAGAGGCCAGCTGGGAGCCTGTGTTTTTTCACTGACGCGTTTTTCCTCATCTCTCTAGTTTCATCACCACAAACTGTGCCCTGCAGTTCTCTTCCCGTGGGGTCCGTCCTGGCCTCACCACGGTCCTGGCCCGCAACCTGGACAAGAACACCATGGGCTACTTGCAGTGGCGATGGGGAATCCACTCAGCCATGAACACCAGTATTGTCCGAGACACCAAAACCAGCCACTTCACCGTGGCAATGCAGGTGGGAGCCACAGGCAGGACAGTGATCCTTCCCCGTGGGAGAGAGCTGCCTCACCTTCCTGTCCCAGCACTATTTTGCCTTGGGATTAGAGGTTAAGGAAGCAGCTGGTATATCTCATGTCAGACCTAATATAGGTAACCAGCTTTTTGGCAGAGCGCAGCTCTTGGCATTGTCATGGGTGGTGTGGGTCAGCTTAGAGTAAGGTCAGGACGACATGGACAGCAGAGGTTGTAAGTGGGAAGCGCTGCTTTGTGTTCTGTGCTTCAGGGTTGAGAAAGGAAAATGGGGCAGCAATGGCCAAAGGTATGTTTTGGTACATTTGTGCCTCTTGTGTTTCAGCTGGGAATCCCCCATTCTTTCATGATGGTCAGTTACCAGCATAAGTTCCAGGATGAGGATCAAACACGAGTGAAAGGTTCTCTCAAGTAAGTGCTCAAGTGAGAATTCACATTGCTCACAGCCTGAGGACTCTGTCCTCTCCTGCTGCTGTAGACCTCCAGTTTCCACACACACCAAATGCTTCTGTGGCCTTTGGGAGCCTGCTTTTCACTCTTTAAATCTGGTAAAGGCTGAAATGAATGTCTTGGAGGCTTAGCCCTGTGTGCCTCTGCAGTTAAGTGGAACTTAAAATACTTGTGTATGATATCATTATATCATCCCTAATAAGAAAGCCAGTTCTTGTTTACTACTTAGCAAGCTGGAAGGTCTAATCTCACCTTGAAGATACACCGTGAATCTTCCAGCAGCCAACATCTGCTGCAAACAGCTGCATTTCCGTGCTTTACTTGTTTGGGAATTACAGGATTCAGTAAAGAGAAATTCACATGTTTTCTCTGTCTTAACAGTTCTTGGTTCTGTCATTCTAGGGTGGGTTTCTTTGGGACCATAGTGGAGTATGGAGCAGAGAGGAAGATTTCCAGACACAGTGTTTTAGGAGCCACCGTCAGCGTTGGTGTTCCTCAAGGAGTGTCCTTGAAAATCAAGTCAGTTCAAGATCTCAACTCTTTATTACAGGGGCTGACCATAACCTCCATGATTCTATTTCCAGTATTCAGGTGGGAAGGTCCCAGTCCCAGGTCAATACAGGTATTGATACATCACTGGGAGAGGGTGCAGCTGCCCTCAACTCTAATGCAAGCTGTAAGCCCATCGTAAGCAGTGGGTGCCTTCCCCTGGTGCGACTCACAGCCTGAGCCACCTCTGTGTGTCTGTGTGTGTGTGTGTGCATCAGAATATTCTGAAGTACAGCTTGAAGTTAGATTTAAGTGAATGGAAGACTTCTGAAAATATTAGTAGAGATGAATTCCATGTGTATTATGCTGTATACAAGTGAATGCTTGAATTAGGGAATTACCATTACCTAATGCAGGTGATTGTACCATTAACAAGGTGCAGTTCACAGAGGGACAGAGCTCATTATGTGTCCCTGTGGTGTGCTGCAGTTGAACTGGGGCCAGCTACAGGTGGAGTGTGAAACTGCTGAAGGGCCTGAAGAATTCAGGTCCAGGGAAACTCATGTTTTCTAAAATAAATATTGTTACAGACATCAGAAAAATATTCAGGTACACCTCCCCTGAAGGCCCATGCCAATGTTATGAACACAGGCCTTCTCTAGAAGCATTTTCTCTTCTTTCATGAGGACATTCGTCCTTTTTTCTGTTGAAATTAATGACCAAGCAAATTCTCTTTAAGATTGAAAAAAGAACTTTAGGATGGTCAGGTACTATCACGAGCTGCTACTTCAAAGTCTGGCTCTGGCTGCTGTCAGCTGCCTTTCCTGCCGTTGGCTTTTTCAGTTTATCAGGCTTTCACCTTTTTGAGCTCCTCATTCATCTCCCCTTGGTTCATCAGCACACACTGCTGCTAAGTGTGCTTCATCGAGCACATCCAGCTCTGCTTTTCCTCTTACCGTCCCTCTGCTCTTCTTTGTTGCAGGCTGAATAGGGCCAGCCAGACCTACTTCTTCCCTGTCCATCTAACAGATCAGCTGCTTCCCAGCGCCGTGTTCTATGCCACCGTGGGACCTCTCGTGATCTACTTCGCCATGCACAGGCTGGTCATCAAACCCTACCTCAGGGCACAGAAGGAGAGGTGAGCTTGCACATTCCTGAGGAAGTCTCAATCAGGTTCATTTGTGTGAGATTGTGGGTCAGTTGTAATTGGGATGGGTGAGCAGGCCCTGCCAGTTTCTGCCTGAATCCCAGCCATGTATTCCTGATGAGATGTTGCCTTCTTCCTGCCAGAGAGCTGGAGAAGCAGCGGGAGAGCACAGCCAGCGACATCCTACAGAAGAAGCAGGAGGCTGAAGCTGCAGTGAGTCTTTCTTTTAGCTTGGTCCCCTTAGTGAAAGGAAACTTTTCACTCTGGACCATTCTCCTTTGGCCACAGTGTCTGACCCTGCCTGATTTCTGCTCTGCCCCTTGTGTTGTGACAGGTCCGGTTAATGCAGGAGTCAGTCCGAAGGATAATTGAAGCAGAGGAAGCCAGAATGGGTAAAGATAATGCTATCATTTACTTGTTCTATAAATTTGGAGAGAAGAAGGGACAATGCAGAGGTGTTGTTTCTTCATTCCCACTCCTGATGAAGTGCAGCATAGCTGCTGCTGCGCACGTAGCAGGGGATCCCCATCATGACTCAGCTCCAGGTGCCTGAGCTTAGGAGGGATCACAGAATGTTATCTTGGGACATGGTGTGAAGTTGATCAGCAGACTGAAGACAGCAGTCTGGATTCACCTCTCCTACAGAGAGAGGTGTGTGTATGAATAGGTGCAAAAGTTGTAGTCTGAAGTTCAGCTTTCACTGATTTCTCCCTTACATGGTTTGCTCCTGGATTGTGGGAATCTGATCTCTGATAGTTACTAGCAATTTTCCACAGAATGTTCCAAAGTGAACTGAAATCCACTTGGCCTGTCACATCAGTGTGGCACCAAGGCCCTGTTATTCCATTCTAGGGCTGAAGGTTGCTAACAAACACCCAAGTGTTGTTCTTTGTTGGGAAGTGTGGATCCAGGCCAGGAGAATTAAATCTCATTGAAAGCAAGAGAAAATGCTGGGATGGGCTTTTTGTCAATGGAAGCCTTCCATCACAGCTGTGATTTCCTGGGAAATGCAGGTCTGATTGTAGTGAATGCCTGGTATGGGAAGTTTGTTAACGACAACAGCAGGAAGAATGAGAAGGTGAAGGTTATAGATGTGACTGTGCCCCTGCAGTGCTTGGTGAAGGATTCTAAACTCATCCTTACAGAGGCCTCCAAGGTACGTAGCTGTTCTGTCAAAGCCCGGATTTGGGGACTCAAATGTGTGGCCCAGAATTTCATTTGAACCATGTGGTATCCTGCAAGGGGATCTCTCCAGTGGCTCTGGATCAATCCACAGATGCCATTTACATACCAAATATTACAAACTTCCAGGAATTTCTGTTTCTTGGGCCTTTTCCAGTGCCAGTTGTCTGCACTGTGGGACAGTGGGTGTTCCAGACCTTGGGGCTGTACATCAGAAACTTCCCAACCCCCTGGTTTACATTTATGCACCAAAAACTTCTAGAGGTGATTCCCCAGTGTCTCACCTTGCTGACAGCAAAATTCCTTTTTCATGACATCTTGTCCTGGCACTAATAAATGCATTTGGCCAGCTGGAGAGCTGTGAAAGTCCATTCCCTGATGCTCAGTCTGTCCTTCTCTGGTTCAAGGCTGGGCTGCCAGGCTTCTACGACCCCTGTGTGGGTGAGGAGAAGAGTTTGAAAGTGCTTTATCAGTTCCGAGGAGTTCTGCACCAAGTGATGTCAGCTGACAATGAGGCCCTTAGGATACCAAAGCAATGTAAGTAGAACAGATGAGAGATAAATCTGTGAGAAATCAGTAATGGACTACTTCAGCTCTGTGGTGAAGTGCACAGAATCGGGGTTCAGAACTGGGGTTACTGGAATGGGCTGACCATGACTTGCCTCTGGAGTAAGGCCCGAAAGAACTCAGCAGCAGCTCTGCAGCTGTTTGTACCAGCTAGTCTGTATCTCTAACTGGGGCTGGAAGCACAGGTGCCACAGGTCCTTCCGTGCAGTTCGCAGCACTGGGTGGCCATTTGGGGACTGAATTGAATGTATAGAGGCCTGAGTCAGATTTCTTCCTTGTCCCCATTTATCTTAACCTGCCAAAATATTTTCCCTGCTGGAACAGCTCTTTGAAACTAGTATCTGCCTGTGACAACTTCTGCTGGCACCCCTGTGGGTCTGGTGGGTTGGCTCAAGGGCACAGACTTTTGTTTGCCCTAGACCAGCTCCCTGCCCAGTGTGAGCAGCACATCCAACTGACAGAGCTTCCAGAAGTGCATTGGAGGCGTATTTGAGTTGTGTCTAATTCGTGTCCAAAAATGTTCCTGCCTGTCCTTGGCACAATGGTGGGCTCCAGCACGTGTCCATTCCTTGTTCTCCCTGACAGCTCACAGGATCGATGCCGACGGCTAATCCGGGGAACGCGCATCTCTCACGGTACCTGGGTCAACAGAAACTGCAAAACCTCCCCCGGACGCTGCGAGTTTGAACAGAGACACTTTTATTTTTACTGCCTGTATAGCAGGCGGTGTCCTGCCGGTTCTGTTAGGGACAAAAGGACAGACCCTGCTGCTCCAGGCGGCTCCCAGGCAATATCTGAGTTGTGGCTCGGTACCCAATAAAGCAGCGTGACTCTGAGTGCACAGTGCTTTCTGCCGAGGGGCTGAGCTGGGGACATCCTGCTCCCAGCTGGCCACGGCCCGTTCGTGCACTCACACCTCTCTCCTGGCGCTCAGCAGGGACGAAGACCTGTTCTTCTCACTTCTCCACGTACTTCCTGGGGTGGGTAACACACCTTCTCCTTCTCGTGAGGCCGCCTCCTAGAAGTCCCCTGTGCAGATACTTTTGGAGAGAGGTCAGTGATTGTTTCAATCAAAAATCTGTGTTTGAAATGCACTTGTTAAGAAAAATATGTGCTTAAATATGAATGAATTTGCCTTTTGAAGTAACATGGACTTCTTCAGCAGCAATCTGTGCAGCTGCTCATTTCCAGCACTGCTCTTCCAGACAAGGACACAGTGTATCATAGTTTTATTAATTCTTCTGCCACCCACAACCATGTATTGTCAAGGATTTCCAGAAAAGAGGAAAGCAGGTGAGAGAGAAGGACAGCAATTAATTCCATTTGATTCTGATGCTGCAACTATCTCTTCGCATCTAATTTATTTCTAGAAAAAGTAAATGTAGTTCATAAAGTAAACCATACCAAAGTGAGGAGAGAGGACAAATGGATAAAGAGCTGAAAATGTAACACTCATCTGCTCTTTCTTAAAGGCAGCAGTTACAGCTTTATTTTGCCTAGAAAGCCCTGCCAGGGATTTCCAGCAGAAGGGCCGTCCTAGGCTGGTGACACAGCAGCTGGAAACAGCACCTTGTAGAATCTGTTACACACTGGGTACATCAGCACATCTGAGGCTTTTGCAGAGACAAGGAATCATGGTGGCTGTTCGTTGGTCATAGTTTTGTTCTGGCTAAGTCCAGACCAGCCTTCATTGCTCACGGTTGAGAGCAGAGGGGAAAACACCACAGTCTTGGCAGTGCAGAGTTGTTTTTGACAACTCCTGCCATAACTCCTTTCCTGACATGGACCTGGCCCCTGTTCTGGGCAGCTGTGGTTCTCTGTGCTCCCGTCACTGCACCAGGAGAATGAGATTTCCAAAATAAATGCTTTCCCTTGTAAAAAACAAGTTGCTATTTTGAAAGGGTGTTCATTTGTTTTTATTAAAACCAAAACAACTCAGTTGTGACCAGTTCCTGGTGCAGGGCTTTATTTTACCTATGGCCAGCGTTCTGTTGATCTCAAAATAAATGTAAAATGTGCAATAAACTATATTCAGCTGAAAAGCAGCTCCCATTCCCTTTGCACCTGTAGGAAGTTCCTGAGATGAAACCCCTGGAAAGCAAGGGTTGCAGGTTTTGTGAATGTAACAGCACTCTCCATCCCATCCAGGTTATCGACCTCTACTGGGTGGGACTGGGCAGAAATCTAAATCTCCTCCAGTTCCTTTTCGATGTCACTATGTGAGGTGTAGAAGTGAGGAGCCTGTACAGACTAGGACATGGCACAAGAGTATCCCTGAGAGCCAGACTCTCAGTCAGTCTCCCCCGCCCCCTTGTCCTTTCTTCCTTGTTTTCTATCAGTGCCAAGTTTTGCCAAGACTGTAGAACAGCCCCACTGCAGAGCCACAGCCTTCACCACCCTATTCCTGCTGTGAGCAGCTGCCATTTTACAGCCACAACTCCCCTGGGACTTCTTTTTATGACTCCATAATTCAAAATTACCAACAGAATTAAAATAAAAAGCTCTAAGCAAGCAGAGCTGAGCTTCCAGCGTGACCTAGTGCCATTTCCAAAAGGTTGAGCCACTTTTTTCAGTTTGCCAAGGTGTTCAGGCTGCTGCTTTGATAGCAGCTGGCTGAGCAGCGGTGCCTGCGGGGTTGTGGCACATACACACGCTGCAGGGTGGCACCAAGGCTCCAGCAGTTTGGAGCCCTCGGTGCTGCCTGGTGGTGGGGAGGGAGGAAGCTCTCTTTGAACACAGCTCCCAGAGGGCTCATAGGAGCTTGGTTTGTGTCTGGCCAAGCCTCCAGTCCTTGTAGGGGGGTGCAGTGCTGCTCCAGGGCTGTTTCTGAGGCTGCAGGGACCTGGTGCCAGGACTGTGCACTCCGACACCATTGGCATCCTGGCCTGAGCCCTGTCCCCCAACTCAGTCACTGCACCCTTCAGCAGGCCCCTGGCACAAGCCCAGCAGTGTCCCTGCTGTCTTCAGCCACCCTAGGCAGTGCCTGCCTCCCAGCCCTCCACCCTGCCCAGCCACAGGGCTCTGTCACCATGTCCCACACTCCAGGCAGAGGCTAGCAAGAAGCAGCTGCTCCACAGAAAGGTGGGGATACCTGCCAGCTCTTCCTGTCCCCACCTGAGTGGATTGTTTCAGGAACACTTCAAGTGTCAAGTCTTCCTGCTGCCTGGCATGACAGCTCACAAACCAATAAATCATTACAGCAGGCTCCTGAGTTTGGAATATAACAAACTCATTGTTCATTTGTCTCACATTTAAGAAAAAAACATGGTTCCTTAAAAGTTTTAATGAAAAAATAAAGTTCTGAATTAAACTATAATTATACATGGCTGAAAGTGATGAACTAAAAGAATGGAGATGTTACTTTTTTATTTCTCTCTGCTGATATTGTAACGTGCTGGACACCATCCACTGGGATAAATCTGAAAAGGGGACAGAACAAGAGTCAGTCACATTGATTAGTGTTGAACCTCTGTGAAAAAGAGCCAGTTCACTTGACAGTGCACCATTTCTCCCATAAAAGCTTCAGGAACACAGTCCACGGAGGTCCAGTTGAACTGCAGACATGCTGTAAACACAGGAGATACCAATTTCAGACCAGGTCCAACTCTTGTGCAGTTGTGGCCAGGATCTTCCAAAGCATTTCTGGGAAAATGGCAGCACTGGAGAACTTTGGTTATTTTTCTGGCTGCAAAGTACAGTCAGGCAGCCGTTTGGGGCGAGTCTTTGGCAAACTCCTCAGTGGTTCCACATAGCTTCTGAAGGCAGCACAGCACAAGACAAGGTTGAGAGATTTCACAGAAGCTGGTTTTCTGAACCCAGTCAGCTGTTACAGCTTGGTGGAACAAGACTTTTATCAAGAGCCAGGAGAGAACAGATGCATGTCTTCTGTCACCCTGCCCCACACCAGGGAGCCCCAGGGCCCTGTGGTACTGGGCTGCCTGAGGCTTTGGCAGCCCTGGGGCCGATGTCTGAAGGAGGGCACTTGAGCCTGTGTGCTAGCAAGACCCTCAGTCATCACCAGGACACATCTCCCAGTGAGCCAGTCCTTGGAGAAGACAGTGCTCCAGTGCTGTGGCACAGCTGGTCTGGCTGCAGCTGCTGTGCCAGCCAGTGCTTCTCTGAGCCTCTTAGTGGACAGGGCACACTGTTCTTCAGACATAACTTCAGAGAAACACCTCCAAACATCAGCCCAATTTGTGTGATCCATGTGGATCTGTATGGTCACTGAGGAACAATGCCAGCATCTCCCTGGCCTTGTGTATGAGCTGTGACTTCCCATCGTGGTCCTGAAGGAATTCCCGTGGGCCAAGGCCCAGGAGGTCCTGTCTGCAGTGCTGGCCAGGGCCTCAGCGCTCTCCTGTGCACTCCGCACCAGACAGATCCTCATTGCACTTCATCCTGTAGCTGCATTGCCTGCATTCACTTTGATCTGTGTCATTGCTACCAATAGAATAAAGATTCTGCCTTTTTGGTTACAGTCCAGTTTCAAAAAACAAACAGCCAAAGCAAAAATAACTCAGCTGTCGTACTTGGATGGACACGATCAAATTCCAAACCAGACCCGCCAGGTTCTACATTTCCTGTGACCCCTTTTATAGCCCATGTTTGAATTCTGGGCTGAGAAAAGGGAGAGTCATCTTCTTAAAACAGCACCATAAAGGTTAATGAAGGGGCAGGAAATGGAGCAGTTTCCCTCCATACACACATTTGAGCTGATCATGCAAATAAATCACAAAAAAATCACTGTAAGAAGAGACCTTCTAGGAAGGAATCTGATGCCACTGATCCTCCACGCTGCCTGTCCAGGAAAAGGGCTGCTCCTTCCTGCCAGGGCACTGTCCCTTGGCACAGGAGGGAGCCCTGAGTCTTTTTTGCACTTGGATGATGCCAGATGACAGAACTCCCCTATGCTGAGGCCCGTGGAAGCAGCAGCAGATCGCACAGAGGCTGGTAGCACTGAGGCTGACTCCTACGGAGCCTTAGGATATCTAAGGTTGATCTATACGGACAAATGGGCAGGTATAATATCACACTGAATTTAAAACACAGGGCCATTTACTTCTCAGACTTTCACACAGACTCTCTCCTCCTCCCCTCCCTCTTCGGGAGGAGGAAGAGTTTTCTAGCACAGAGATTTGCAGTTTCCCAATGGGATGAGAAAACCTACTTGGCAAAGGTATTGTACATCACCCAGTCATCGTAACCAGACAAAACTCCACTGAGCTCAGCTTCGTCTGTCCCTCGAGACAAGTCTCTCACCACAGTTCTGCCCAGTCGGCCGCTCCCAGCTCCGGCTGCCCGTGGCTCAGCGATTCCTCACTCCTGGGCCACAGGCCGGCTGGGCAGCCCTCCTGCCTGAGCAGCAGCAGTTCAGGGGAGCCCTCCCCGGCCTCCCGGCCGGCACCCACAGCTCGCCCACCCACGCAGCGCACCAGCACGTGCCTCCCCACTAGTCCAGAAAGCGCCTGCGCGAGCCCGTCCGGGAGCGGTTCGAACGGCGAATGTCAAACTTGGAGTCCCGGCACTTCTGACAGATGTAGATCTCTGGGACGTTGGACTTGCGGATTTTGGCGCAGGAGAGGTGGATCCAGGTGTGGCACTCGTTGCACTCGATCATCGGCCGCCCAGCGAAAGGCTTCATGCAGAAGCAAGTGACCAGGTCCCATGAGTCGTCATCTGCAAAGACAAATGTCAAAGATAGTTTTTAGCGGCTGAAGCCTCTCACACCAGGAATTTTCTCTCCTTTCATGCTAAATTAACTACCTGGGTTTCAAAGACAGGCACTTTGCTGCTTTTTCCAGGTCTCTCTTGCACGGGAAGAGACTCTCAGCAGTACATGGGAGGCCGTAATTGAGGAGAGGAGAGGCAGCTGCTTCTATAAAGTTGCAGCTTCTCACTCAGTTTATTGCAGAAAGAGCCAACCCACCTCCCTCCCGTGGAAAACCCAACTGCTCCTGAATTCCACCCAGAAAGTGCTCCTCGGCATTACCCTCAGGCTACAAGTAAAGCACTACTGCTTCCAGCTGGCTAATCCTGGACAGCCAGACCACCTACCTGAATCCACCATGATGTCCTCGTCATCACCAGTGCCGTCCTCATCCCGAAAGACCACCTGCTTGCCCTGCCGAATGACCGTTCGTTTGCCCACGCTCTGGATCTCCACCGTCTGCTCGGCCGTCACAGCAGGGTAGGAGACACTGGATGGGGTGTCAGAGTCCCACACGGAGCAGTGCTCAGTCACAGACTGAGGATCGCCCTCCGATGAGGGGCTCATCGGCGTCTCTGCGTAAGAGTCCTCTGCCTCCAGATCCAGCAGCTTCTCCTCATAGTCCTCCTCTGCAGACACCTCTGTTTCCCTCCTTTTCAGCTTTTTCTTCTTCCTAATCTTATCGATTTGCTTTCGCTCTGGCAGGAAGTTGCTGGCCTTTGCCCGCTGGAACAGGGAACTGTATGGTTTTGCCCGCTTAAGCTGACTAAAGTTCTTTCTGTTCTTGGTGGGCAGGGAGACAGAGGAGGGGGTGTCATTGAAGCGAGGATCCCAGCTATCACTGTCAATCGTGCCTCCAGTGCTGTTGGGAGGGCTGGGGCTGTTCCTCAGCGGCGTTTCCTGGAACAAGTTGAGGAAGCAGGTAACAGCTTGACTTGGAGCAGACTGGCATGCGGCACAAGGCACTGTCCCCTGTGCCCCAGGGCACTCTGCCCCGTTCCTGAGGTGCTGTGCCCTATCCCCTACAGTGGTGTCCCGTCCCCAGGGGCGCTGTCCACTGTAGCACTGGACCCTATCCTGGAGGTTGCTGAGCCCTTTCCCCCCAGCACCCTGTCCCACGGGGTGCTGAGCCCTGTGCCCCAGGAAGCTGAGCCCTCTGCCCAAGGCACTGTGTCCTGTCCCCCAGGGAGGTGAGCCCTGTCCCCCAAGTCACTGTCCCCGGCTCCCGAGGTGCTGAGTCCTGTCGCCCGGGGAGCTGTACCCTGTCCCCCGAGGCACTGCTGCTCCCGCTCTCCATACACCCCACCCCGGGGTTTCTCCAGCCAGAGCTCCGGGGCCCGAGGAGCAGCAGGAGCGTTGCCGGATCCGACGTTTTTCACCCCGCCCACGCCGGGCACCACCCGCCCCGTCCCCAGAGCCTGCAGCCGCCGCGGTTCCCCTTTTGTTCAGCCCCGGCGCGGAGCCGTGACCGCTGGAGCGGCCGGTCTGACAGACCGGCCCGGTGCCCCCCACTGCCCCCCCGGTGCCCCCAGGGTCCCTCGGTGCAACTCACCTCCTGCGGGTACGGGATGTAGCCGGCGTAAGCCAAGACGAAGGTGCAGAACTTATTGAAGTCCTCCACGGTGCGGTGCCGCCGGGAGCCGGGGGAGAAGTCCTGCGGGGGGCGGGGGTGAGCGGCGGCCGCGGGGCCCGGCCCGCCGGTGGGAGGCGGCGCCGCCGCTCCCGCCGCGCCCCGCACCGCCACCCCCCACCCCCACAGCGGCGGAACCGGGCAGTGCCTCCCCCCCATCGCCCCCCGGTGTCGGTACCGGGCCCCCGGGCAGCCCCCCCGCTGCGGGCGCGGCGGGGCGGCGCCGCCGCCATTCCTCGCCCCGGCGGCACAAGATGGCCCCGGCCCCCCGCCCCGCGGCGGGGAACGGACAGCGGGCACCGGCGGCCGGACAGAGCCGGGCCGGGCCGGGCTGAAGGGTGGGAGACGCACCCCCCACCCTTCTGTTCCCTCCCTGCTCCTCCCTTCCATTCCTTTTTTCCCCCCAGGACTCCGGCTTACCTCCGGGGCGAACGGCGAAGCGCAGGAGTCGGAGTCCATGTCCCGGCGCGGGCGGGGCCGGGGCGGCGGCGGCGGCAGCCGGGCAGTGCCGACACCGCGAGCCGCTCGGTGCCGGCGGGAGGCGGCGAAGGGGCGGCCGCCCGCGAGGGGCCGCCGGGAGCCGTAGTCCGGGCGTGCGCAGTGCCGGGCGCGGGGCGCGCTGGGAGCGGCGGAGGGGCGGGGGCGGTGCCGGGAGCGGTGAACGGAGCGGGAAGCGGAGCACGGAGCAGGGCGGAGAGCGGACCGGTGAGCGGGCTCCGGGAGTGGGTCTCATCGGGTGATTGCGGGACCGGGCAGGAGGGAGCGGCCTTGAGCTCGCCGCGGGGCCTGGCTGGTGGCGGGGGCAGGACGGGCAGGGCGCCGGAGCGTCTACCGCCAGCCGGACCCTCAACCCCGAGCCGGACCCGCCGCCTGCGCTAACGGCGGTACTCGAGCCGGACTCAGAGCGGAGCTCCCTCAGCGCTGTCTGCGCTCGGGGCCGGTCTTGTGTTCCCCCAGTGCCACTGGGCGGCTCCTTCTGAGCGCCAGCCCGGAGCCAAGGGCGCGGGGCTGGGCGCGGTAGCTGCGGGGCCCTGGGACCGGCCCGAGCGGGGCGCGCTACCCGCGCCGCCGCCTTACGCAACGGCCGCTCTCAGGGGGTCCCGGCCGGGACGGGCTCCTCGAGCCACCCGCCGCCTCCTTGCCTGATCTCCGCCTCCCTTTCCCGCCCCGGGAATCGCTCGGGGGTCGGTCCCAGCGGCTCCGCGCAGGGCGTGACCCAGGTGCGCTTTTCGCAGGCACGGCATGGCGACCGGTACCGGCGGGACGGCAGCGGCAGCCTCAGCCACAGCGGCGGCGGCCACGGGAGAACCGGCACACGCGGTGTCGCTGCTGCGGGGTCTGAGCGCGCTGCGGGCCGAGCGGAGCCTGCTGGACGTGACGGTGGTGGCCGGCGGGCGAGAGTTCGGGGCTCACCGCGCCGTTCTGGCCGCTGCCTCGGGATACTTCCGCGCCATGTTCGGCGGGGCCCTGCGCGAGTCGCGGGCCGAGCGTGTGCGGCTGCACGGCGTCGAGCCCGAGTGCCTGGGGAGGCTGCTCGACTTCGCCTACACCGGCCGCGTGGGGCGGCTGGGCCCCGACATCGCCGAGCGCCTGCTGCGCGCCGCCGACCTGCTGCAGTTCCCCGCTGTCAAGGAGGCCTGCGGTGCCTGGCTGGCGCGGCAGCTGGAGCCCGCCAACGCCCTGGACATGCAGGACTTCGCGGAGGCCTTCGCCTGCCCGGAGCTGGCGGCTGCTGCCCACCGCTTCGTGCTGCGGCATGTGGGCGAGCTGGGCGCCCAGCTGGAGCGGCTGCCGCTGCCGCGCCTGCTCTCCTACCTGCGGGACGACGGGCTCTGCATCCCCAAGGAGGAGGCTGCCTTTCAGCTGGCACTGCGCTGGGTGCGCGCTGACCCCTCCACCCGTGCCCCGCTGCTGCCGCAGCTCCTGGCGCACGTCCGCCTGCCCTTTGTGCGCCGCTTCTATCTGCTGGCCCACGTGGAGAGCGAGCCGCTGGTGGCCCGCTGCCCTCCCTGCCTGCGCCTCCTGCGTGAGGCCCGCGACTTCCAGGCTGCCCGCCTTGACCGCCACGACCGGGGGCCCTGTGCCCGCATGCGCCCCCGGCCCTCCACTGGCCTCGCCGAGATCCTTGTCCTCGTTGGTGGCTGCGACCGTGACTGCGATGAGCTTGTCACCGTCGACTGCTACAACCCACGCACTGGCCACTGGCGCTACCTGGCCGAGTTCCCCGAGCACCTGGGAGGGGGCTACAGCGTCGCTGCACTGGGCAACGACATCTATGTCACTGGTAAGACATACAGGGAACGAGGGGAAGCACTAGGGTGGCAGGTTCTGTTTAAAATATGTAGATTGTGGCACTGACACTTGGCTTTTCCTGGGTAGCAGAGAGTTTGGGACTGGGCTTGGGCGCCTGCAGTCTGCCAGCAGGCATGGAGACTCCTGGAGTCGGTGCTGGATTTAGCAGCTGGTCTCAGTCCAGGAGCTATTTTGTCATGACTAATGCTCTTGAGCACGCTGGCAGAAGTCACAGATCTTGTAGTTAGAAATTTTTAACCGTCACTGAGGACAGAGGTGATGTAAGAAGGTTTTGAGTTTCTCTCTTTGAAGAAGGTGTTCAGGTTCAGAGCCCCCTGAATCACAAGCTAGGCACATGCTTGAGGCAGAGGCCTGTCAGAAAGCCCCAGGTTCCTTTGCCAGCCCCTGTGAGTCACAGTACCTTCCCCTACGCGAATCCTGCCTCCTTGCTGGGGCTACAATCACTTCTGTCAAGGTGACACCAATATGTAAATTTGGCTGTTAAGCTGCATGCAGATGCCTCCTTTGAACTGCATCTCTGTGACAGCTGTAACAAACTGAGGCCCAGGACACTGAGCGCTGTGGAGCAGTGTGCCCTCGGTGTGCAGGACACACTGGCAGGGCTTTGAAGAGCAAGTCTTAATGCAGGTGAACAGATAACGGTGTTCTCTAGTTACAAGCAGAAAACAAGGCCCTGCTTTAAGGACAGGCTTGTAAAAATGATGGGCTACCACATGGATGCAGCATGTTTTTACAGAAGCCCTTATGTCCTGTGGGAACTTCCTGGAGTGATCCCAGGCGGGTCAGTCCTGCTGGGAGCTGTGTGCAGGCTGCTGCTGGGGATCTTGGGTTGTTCTGGTCAGTGTAATGCAGGCAAGGCTGGGAGGTTCCCAAGCTGGCAGCAGCGCCAACTGCCTTGGCAGCTTCTGGGCAGCAACAGAGGGGGGAGGTGCAAAATGGGAAAGAAGTGGGTGTTAAAGGACAGAGGCAGTGCAACAAGAAAGACTCATTTTGAGTCACAGCTGGATTTGGACTAGGAATGACATGGGAGAAATCCTCCCTGGCTTGCTGGGAAGGGAATGAAGCAGTGCAAAACTTCCTTTAAAATCCCTCTCCCCCACTGCCCTTCCCTTTGTGGAGCCAGGCTCTTGACACGTGTCATGCTATGTCACAGGGGGCTCGGACGGGTCCAGGCTGTACGACTGCGTCTGGAGGTACAATTCCAGCGTGAATGAGTGGACGGAGGTGTCACCCATGCTGAAAGCCAGGGAATACCACAGCTCCACGGTCCTGGACGGGCTGCTCTACGTGGTTGCCTCCGACAGCACGGAGCGCTATGACCACACACTGGACAGCTGGGAAGCCCTGCAGCCCATGCTGTATCCCATGGACAACTGCTCCACCACCTCGTGCCGCGGGAAACTCTTTGCCATCGGCTCCCTGGCCGGCAAAGAGTCCATGGTCATGCAGTGCTATGACCCTGACAGTGACCTCTGGTCCCTCGTCAACTGCGGCCACCTGCCCCCCTGGTCCTTCGCCCCGAAGACCGTCACACTCAATGGGCTCATGTACTTCATACGGTGAGTAGTGGCAGCAATCACTTCCCTCCCCATGAGGAGAACCCACGGCTTCCCTGGGAAGGTGGATTTTGCAGGTGGTGGAGGGAGGGCACTGGGTTGGGTCAGCACAGCAATGCTTCCCCTGATGGTGCAGGGAGGGCTGTAACTCCTCTTTCCTTGTGTTGGTGGGCCTCAAAGAGCAGCCCATAAACTTGTGTAAAAATGTCTGAGTGTAACCCAGGGCTGAGAAACAGGCAGGTGTAAATCCGTCTGAAGTCAGCAGCGCTGCTTGGAAATTGGCTTCTCAGTTTCTTCGGCTCCTGGTTCAGCCCCCCCTTGTTGCTATAAATAAGCACATAAGCTCCAAGAAAACGTTAAACTCTAATGCAGGAGAGGACGTCTTCCGTCTCAGCCGAGATAAGAGGGCTGAAGATGAAGTGATTGGTCACTATTTTTAAGTACCTTTCCAAATTGGGACTTAATTACCCATCTGAAGCTGTCCTGGTGGTGCAAATACTTCAGTTATCCGCTTAATTAAAAATAAACGGGAAGGCATGCTAGGGCTGGAGCATTTCATCTCCCTGTGTTGACTCTGAGCAAACAGAGACGTCTGTGATGGCCCCCAGGCACTTCTCTTTCTTTAATCTCCTCTTGGCTTTGCATAAAATAGCCTTTGCCCAAGACTTTTTATTTGAACTTTTTGGGTCCAGCCAAGTGTCTTGCTGGCGGCTGTTCTGGTCAGCTGGTTCCAGTCCATCCTGCCAGGGTGTTGCAGCTGCTCTGCTCTTTGTCACAACCTGATTCTATAGAATTTCCTTTTTCTTACCCATTATAAAATACTGATGGTTGACACTTCAAGATTTTCAGATCACTTTGCATCTGCAAGAGTCAGTGAGGAGACGATCGGGGTTAGGTGTTCTTCCCTCATTTCACGTGCTGCGCGTGGGCTGCTGCTCTGTGCAGAACTGTGGGATAATCTTTGGAGGGCAGAGGAGTAGGCTGCAAGTAAAAGCAGCAAATCGGTTTAATAGTTCAGGCTAAAGGTTCTGAGTGATGATCCCTGGTGCTGGGACTAGTTTTATACCTATAAATAAAGCACAGCAGTGAGGTTCAGGTGCTCTCTGCAGTTGCCCCAAAGTGGGGAGAGGAGGCCCTTGTCTGGCTGCTGGCCCCGCCTGGAACTTCCTTGCAGCATCTTGATCCCATCTGTGCCTTGGAAGGACTGACAGCTCCTCTCCAGCTGCCCTGACCTTGTCCTCCACACATTCCTGTGTCAGCAGCGCGTGTCTCTGAGTCGCAAACGTCCCTCACCTGTCACTGTCGCCCTCCTGTCTGCCGAGCAGGGTGACTAAGAGAAGCCCTGAGGATTATGCTGCCTCCCCAGCTCTTCTCTCCCCCTGCCCATCTAAATTTGGCTTTGATGAAGAACTCAAGCAGCATTTCTAGAATGCAGAAGAGTAATTTTGTGTTCTCTTTCCCAGAGATGACTCGGCTGAAGTGGATGTTTACAATCCATCAAAGAATGAATGGGATAAAATCCCTGCCATGCTTCAGGTAGGACATTTTCCTGTTTCCAGGATGTCTTAAGTGTTACAAATGAGCTTCATTTACCTTTGGAAAACCAAGAGCTTTTTAGAAGCAGAACCCCTTGCATGTGGAGCTGGTTAAAGTGTGTTGGTGTCACTGGGAGGGCAGTCCTGGATGTGGTGGCACGTCCGAGTGTGCAGCCCAGTATGTGAGATCTGTGCACAGCACTGGTTCAGAGCCCAACCTGCAGCTGGCAGACATGAAACTCCTTCCAAGGAGCAGCTCTCAGATTCCACTGACCCCCTTGATCGGCTGCTGGATCAGGCAAGCACCCCTTGATCACGGTGTGTATTTATTGTTACAGGTTCACGTTGGGGGGAGCGTGGCTGTGCTCGGTGGGAAGCTCTATGTCTCGGGGGGCTACGATAACACGTTTGAACTCTCGGACGTCCTGGAAGCCTACGACCCTGAGACGCGAACTTGGAGCGTCGTGGGCCAGCTCCCAGAGCCCATCTTCTGGCACGGCAGCGTCAGCATATTCCGGCAGTTCATGCCAGAAACCACACAGGAGGATGACAGCATCACGCTGGACAACACCATCAGCTTGAGCAGGCAGAACCAAAACCTTCACAACCAGAACCTCAATGAGCTGCCTTAGCACAGGAAACAGCTTGACAGAGTCCCTCATCCAAAACCTGGGCTGCTTTGGGAGAAGGCTGAGGCAAAGCAGTGCTTGGAAACAAAACCATACTGATCACAGAGGGAGCAAGAACTCTGGCTGTTGGATGTGATGCTGTGGGCCTGCAGGCAGCGGGGCCTCCAGTGCTTCCCTCGGCCCTCCGGGGCGGGAGACAGCGCCGCGCTGCCCACGGGGACCCGAGAGCTGATCCCTGGGGAAAGCACTCGTGGTGAACCGCACCACAGCACCGCTGCTTATGGCTTGTGACCTGACACCTTTCACTGGAAGCTCCTTCACCCTGTAATGCTTTGTTTGCCACCAAACTCCTTCCTTCAGTTTCTGTCTTGGGAGGGGTTTGTCTGGTAGGGCCATGGACACCCCCCTGTATTCTGTGCCTCGGAGGGAGAAAGGCTTCCTGTGCACATGTTGGGATTGAAAGGTAGTTGTTCTAGGATTTTTTTTTCTTTTTATTTGGGGTTTGTAGTTTTATTTTGGGCTGTGTAAGATTTGCCTTTATACTTGCCCAAGTGCCCTGGCCATGTGGGCTCTATTTATCTACCTTCACTGAAGAGCAGCTGTGTGCAGTTTTCTTGTGAAATGTTTCTGGAAGAAGCTAAACCTGCTGCATGGCACCCTGAGAGCAAGTGCTGCACCTTCAGGAGAACCCTGAAGCGTGGCAGAAGCTAAGGTGTGGCTGGATGCATTTGGTTTTTTGGTCTTTAAATTTTAGCTAGTAGAGGAAAAAATTGCATTTAAACTGACTTGAGAGATGGAAACCCCATGTACTCGATCTCTCTCCTCCAGGCTTGCCCCTGGAACAAGGAGCATCCGAGCTCCATTTCCACAGCATCGGCGTCTTTGCAGCTTTACAGAAACGCGTTTTGCCCCAGTGCTGTCTGACACTGCTGCACCCCTCAGCCACGGGGAATCCGGGCTGTTCTCCAGCCTGGAACACTGACAGTGCCTTGAGACCGCCACGTGCCAGCCGGGAACGCTGCCCCTCGGTGTCAAAGCCGTGGACAAAGTAGGGGGGTGCAGGGGCCCACAATTCGGGGCAGCTGCTGCTTTTTTGGGAGCAATTCCCGACGGCGCCACAGCCCGAGGCATTTCTGCTGAGCTATAAATAACACACCCCAGCGCACGCGGCCGTGCTCGCTGCTGGACCCCCAGTCCCACCCGCTGAGCAGCTACAGATCTGTATTTATTTTTTGTAGAATTCATTGTGTTGAATCCTCAAGTACAGTTGAACTCCATCCTTTGAAACAAAGGCATTTTACATTTGCAGATAACGTATTTTTATTCTCATAGTTTGTTTTTAAATTTACTTGCAGCGGTCAAGTTAAATAAAACCTGTTACACAATTCTGTTTTCTGTGAGGGGAAGGGACCTGGAGTGACAGTTTACAGGGAGTTTCTCATTCCAGGTAAGCTTAAACTGGAGCCTCTCTGCCTCCTTGGTGAGTAGAGGGGGAAAGGGGAGAGAGCATGCCTGCAACTCTGGGGTGTGGGGTACACAAAGATCTCTCCCCACCCTGGCACCACTCAGGCCATGGATCTCTCCCAGCAACCATGGATTGGGTTATTTGGGATAGAGTATGTCCCCACGTGTCAGCACAGGCACTTTGTGGCTGCTGGAGTGTGTTTTAAGTGAACTCACAGCTCAGTCATCCCAGTGCTGAGCAGACACGGGTCGTGCCCTGCTTTTAATCAGGGAAATAAAGAGCAACTGACAAAAGCTTAACAAAGGAGAAATAAAGCAGAAGTTAAACGTAGGAGTTAAGGAATGGCCAGAGCAGCTCTCTGTGGGGGAAGGTGAGCTTTAATCACAGGCAGGGTGAGAGGGCTGGTGGAAAGGGGAGGGCAGCACCAGCTCCTCCAGCACCAGAAAGTGAGTCACAGTATGAGACAGGGAGGTCAGTCCTACCCCACTGCACACCACGCATGGACACTGGCTGGAGTGACCATTCTGAGACATTTCTTCATTTGACAATCACAATGTCATGGTGACTTTCTTTCCCTGCAGCATGAGATGGGAGATTGGCAGAAAAGGAAGGGAGGGGGCTCAGAAGATCAAGTGTGGCAGAAAGTGGCTCAGCTTAATGCTTTACTGTGTTCCAGTGGAAGGGGTTGGGCGGCCACACTACGTCTCACAGTCTGGAATCGTTGTGGTTATAATCAGTGATTGCTCAATCACATCCGCAGGGGAGAAGTTCTCGTTTGAGCAGAGTTTCTGCGCAGGGACCTCCTCGGGCAGTGGCCCACGGGCCAGCGACTCCACGATCACCTCGGCTGAGCCCACCTCCAGCTCTGGCGGCGGCTGCAGCACCACCATCACATCCTTCTCATCCTCGATGATCAGGTTCCGCAGCTTCCGCTGTCGAGGGTTGTAGTTCTCGACTCGGTCGTGGATCTCCATGTGGCGCCTCAAGTGAGCCTGCAGAGGAAGGAGAATGTGGAGAGAGCCAGTGAGGGCTGGCTCCCCAGTGCAGCACGAGGGGCCTGGAGCCGGGGGAGGCCTCACCTGCCGTGTGAATTTGTAGCCACACTCGATGCACTCAAACTTCCTCACTCCCTTGTGCCGGCGAACGTGGACACGCAGCTGTTCTACCGCTGGGAAAGGAAGGGAGAGCCTGTTGGCAGCAGCTCCATGTCATACAGGCTCACAGCAATGCCAACCCACCCATGGGAAGGAGGCAGCTCCTGCAGAGCCCCATGAGAGCTGGAGCCGCCTCATTACCTTTAAATGTCTTCCCACAGATGTGGCAGAAGTGGGGCCGCCCCTCCTGGTGCCGGCTGGCGACGTGCCTCAGCAGCGGTCCCTTCTCCGTGAAACGCTGCTCGCAGAACTCGCAGCTGAACGGCCGCTCCCCGGTGTGCGTCCTGTTGTGCTTGTCCAGACTCGCTGCCATTAACGGGGGAGACAGGGAGAGTGGCCAGTCAGAAGCACAGCCATGCACCCCATCAGGGGCTGTCAGGCTGGGCCGCGCTGGCCAGGAAGCCAAGAGCAGCACAAGCAGTTAGCTGCCTGCTCCAGCTAAGGACCATGAGCAACAGCAGCTTGTTCCCCTTCTGTGCCACGACAGCAGTGCAGGTGACAGAATGTCCTTCTCTTCGTATCAGCCTGCACTCACAAGAGCATGGCTTTGCTCCTAGGGAAGCTGCTTTCTGGAGGTCCTGGATGCTGAAGCACAGCACTTGGCATGACCAGCCACAGCCAGGGGTACCTTGTGTCCGGAAGGTCTTGCCGCAGAGATGGCACTGGAAGGGCTTCTCGCCAGTGTGTGTGCGCAGGTGCATGTTGAGGTTGGCTTTCTGCGTGAAGGCGTGGTGGCAGAACTCACACACGTAGGGCCGCTCATTCCTGCGGGCAGGGAAACGTCACCGTCACTCTGCCTCTGCCAGCTTCGGCCCCTTGGGTCTCAGCCCAGCACCTCTGGGAAGAGGGTGACTTTCAGCCAACCCCCCAGGCCTGTGGGGCAGGGACTGCAGCCAGGAGAGCCAGGGTGACATAAGAGAGGACATGGGTCACGCCGTACCTGTGCTTGGCCTTGATGTGCATCTGGAGGCCATTGCGGCTCGAGGCCCTGTGCCCACACTCCTCGCACACAAACAGCTTCTCTCCACGGTGCTTGAAGGCCTCGTGCAGGCGCAGCTCTGTCCGGGACAGAAAGCACTTGGAGCAGGTTGAGCACTGCAAGGCCACAGGAGAGGAGGGTGTTAGGACTGGGGTACACCCACCCCAGACACACACCTGGCCTTTCCCTATCTGCTCCAAGGACCTCCCTGCAGAAGCTAAGGCGGCACCCCCAGCTCAGAGACACCCAGTGAGATGGGACAGCCCAACAAAGATGGAAGTGCTGGCCAGTGCTTGGATCTGTGGGTTTCTCCTGTAGCTCTGTGCCCCACCCCCTCATTAACAGAGCCATTGTGCCATTCCTTAGGCCAGATCCACACTGAGGATCACACCCTCCCCAAAACTCCCAGTCACTACCGCATGGGGCTTGGGTGCGCCGTGCAGCTTTATCATGTGGCTCTGCAGGTCCTTCTTCTGCATGAACTGCTGTGAGCACGAGGAGCACTGCAAGACAGGAGAATGGAGTCAGCTTCCAGCTCTCCCCAAAGAGTGGTTTCAGAGCAGGGAGAGGACCAGCAGTAGAACAGGGATTCCTGGTACAGCCACAGGAAGCCTTTGGCTGTGGTGCCTCCCTGCATCACATTTTGGTTCAGAGATGGGGAACAACCCTGAGTGGACTATCATGGACCAGAGAACAAAACTGGTGCACTCAGCTCCCAGTGGGCTGGGCTGCCCTAGAAGGGAAAGGCTTGCCCCTGCTCAGCACCAGAGTCCAGCAGCATCCATAGGGATGTTGGATGCAGGCCCTGCTGACCTTGTATGGCATCTCCCCGGTGTGTGACACCATGTGCAGCCGCAGCTCCATCCGCCGCTTGAACACCTCCGGGCAGGCCGAGCATGTGAATACCTGTGAGAGGGGTGGCATTGGCTTCCACAGGACACAGAGCCCGACCTGGAGCCCACAGCTCAGCCCCCTGCCCAACAAATGGCACTGGCACCCAGCTGCAGCATTCAGCCCACACCCACAGGAGCCAAATCTTGTACAGTACGGAGTCCTGGTGTAACGTAACACAAGTGAGGGGGCTGTGTTGTGTATCAAGTGCGGGGCCCTGGCTGTGGGGGTCTCAGCCATGGAACACGTTCCACACGGTGCTGACAGGTCTGTTTGGAATTCAGCATGGGCTGGGACTGGGAAAAGGCTCCAACTCCCCTCCTGCCACGTGACAGCCCCACTCCAGCCCAGCAGGGCAGCTCCTGGGCATACCTGTTCCAATCGGTTCATGCAGTTCCTGGCTTCGTGTTCCAGGAGATTCTCTTTTCTAAAGTAACATTTGCCACACTTGGAACACTCAAATGGCTTCTCTCCAGTGTGTTTCCTTGGGGGATGCAAATACAGAATTCCATCACTGCCTGTCAACAGCATCTGCACAGCCAGGCCCAGGAGGTGACAGGGAAGGGTGAGGTGGGTACCTCCCCCCACCTCCCCAGTGCTACTATTCAGAGCTACCCTAAAGCTGCTTTTATGCCACTTTTGTGTCCCCTCAACAGCACAGCTGTCAGTGCCCACTGCGCTCCACAAAACACCATTTCTGCAGGGCCAAGATTCTTCCCCAACACAAGTGAAGCAAAGTTTGAGCTCTCACTGCAGGGCCATGCCCTGCTCTCGGTGATCCACCCTGGAGCTCCTCACAGAGCCCAGCTATGTGTCCCCTGCAAACCCAGAAACTCCTCCCCCCAGCCTGGGGGAATCTCAAAGCCCAGGAGGATTTGCCATTACCCCTCTGCAGCTACCACAGCACCCGAGGCGCGCATCACATGGGCTGCAGCTCTGGGATGCCTTTCACTGACATATAACCCTCCCCCAGGCAAGAGCACCCCCAGGGGCAGAGGAGACCCTCCTTTACCACCCCGGGAGATGCTGAGGTGTTGGAACCAGCTGGCAGAAGCAGGGCCACCCTTTTTCCCCCAGGGAAGGGGCCGAGCTGTGTGGGCGGCGCATCCCCCCGCGCGCAAGGGGAAGGAGAAGCCGGAGCGTTTACCTGTTGTGCACTTTAAGGTAATATTTGCTGAGGAAGGTTTTATGACATGTGGGGCATTCGACCGGCACCGCTGTACCTTTTCTGCTTCCCGGCGCCTTTCCCGGAGCGGGGGGGCTCTTTTTGCTCCGCAGCACTTTTTTCTCGGGAAGGAGCTCGGCGTCGCCGTCCCCCCGCCCGCCGCCACCCACCGCCGCCTCCTCCGGGGCTGAGGGGGAGCCCTGCGAGGGAACAGCGGCGTCACCGCGCCGCCCCCGCCTCCCCGCCGGGCCCCGGCGTCCCCCTCCCGTTCCCCTCACGCACCGCCTGCCCGCCGGGCTGCGGGGCCGCCGCGGGCTCCGGGCGGGCGGCGGCGGCGCGGCGGGGCCGCGGGCGGAAGGCGCGGCACAGCGCCACGGCGTCGGGCACGCCGAGCTGCTCGGCGGCCGCCAGCAGGCGGGCGCGGTTGTGCGCCGTGAGCGCCAGGCGCCCCGTGTAGAAGAAGTCGAGCAGCAGCTGGAAGGTGTCGGCGAGGCCGTCGGGCAGCGCCACGGGCCCGCCGGGGCCGCGCGCGCGGAAGAAGCGGGAGCAGCTGGCGAGCACCGGCCAGTGAGCGCGGAACTCGCGGCCGCCCACGCCGAGCGTCGCGTCGCAGAACTGCCCGGCTGCGCGCTGCCGGTTCAGCTCCCGCAGCACCCGCACGCTGTGCGCCGCCGCCGCAGCCATGGCCGCGCACCGGGGCCCGCCGGCATCCGCCGCAGCCGGACGTGGCGTCAGCGGGCGCCGGCGGTGACGGCGTGAGAGAGCGCGGCCGGGGCGGGCCGGGGCCGAGCGTCGGGCGCGGCGGTGCGGGTGGAACCCCGCGGTTCAGGTGGCGGCCAGGCGGCGCGTGTACTCCTGGATGGCCATCTGGAAGTGCTCGGCCGTGTTTTGGTGCGGCCGCAGCAGGATGACGAAGGCCCGCGGCACGAAGTACCCGCCCAGCAGTGCTGCGAGCGTGCCCAGCGTGCTGAGCACCCGCGCCGCCGCCTCGGCCCGGCCGCGCAGCGCCTCCTGCGAGCAGAGCACGGCGGCCGAGCAGCCCAGGTGTAGCAGCAGGCTCACGGTCAGGCTCTTGGCCTCGTTGTAGGCGGCGGGCAGGTCCGTGCCCGCGTAGCTGAGCACGAAGCAGCCGGCGCTGAGCAGCACCGTGTAGGCGATGGCGGCGTCGGCCGCGGCGCTCTGGGCGCACTCCAGCACCACCCACTCGTCCCGTGCGCCGTAGTCCCGGAGCGGCACCGTGGGGCTGGCGGCCTCGGGGGCCACGCACAGCACCACCTGTGCCACCGTGCTGGCGGCCACGAACAGCACCGGCCCCTGGTGCCGCATCCAGGCCTCGTAGAGCGCAGGGCAGCGCGCGTTCAGCTTGAAGATGCAGAGGATCTGGAAGCAGCGGGTCGCCACGCACGAGAGGAACACGGTGAAGCTGATGGCAAAGAGCGGCACCCGCAGCAGGCACGCCACCCGTGAAGGCTCCCCGAAGTAGCAGAAGAGGCTGCTGCAGGTGCAGGCCAGGGAGCCCAGCATGAGGAAACACGTCTTCCCGCCCGCAGACTTGACCACAGGTGTGGAGGCGTTGAGGGCAAAGAGGACAGCCAGCGCCGCTATGAGCAGCATGAGAAGAACAGCCAGGGCCAGCAGCACCCAGGAGAGGGGCTCGGACCAGGACAGGAACTCGACGGTGCGGTTGAAGCAGACCTCGCTCCCTGCTGGGGCCCACTCATCCAAGCCACAAGCCTGGCAGTCAAAGGGGTCTATGGAGGACATGGACACCTCACACACCTCGGACCCGGTAAGAGCTCTGCCACAGTGCAGGGACCGGCCTACAGCTCCCTAGGCTCTGCTCACCCTTGCCTGCTCCTTCCTGCGGGCCCTCCCAGGCCTGGGGCAGCAGAGGGGACTCTTTTCCCAAAAGACCCCCCACCTAAAATTGTCCCTGGGGACTCTCCCAGAATCCATGGCTGGGCTGAGACAGGGGCTTGGCTGTGTGAGGCTCAGGGCCATGAGAGCTGTGGGTGGGAAGGGGCCCATGCAAGGGGCCCATCAAGCAGTAACCTAGGAATGATCTGCAGCAGCTGCTGTTGAATGGGACAGTACCATGTAGGGGGGCTTTCTGCATCCCCTGTCCCCAGAGCTGCCCTTGCCCACTCTACAGGCCAAGGGTGTTGAGGGACTAGCTGCCAGGAAGGGGTTTGTTGTTGCGGCTGGTGATCCTGAGGTAGGAGACTACTGGGGCGTGTCCCAGGCAGGAGACATTTCCATACGCCAGGTGCTGGTGAGCACGATATGCAGAAGTCCCGTGTGCCACCTGGGGCACAAAGGCAACCACTAGGTTTAATTTCCCTGGCAGAGGATGCGGTGCAGGGAAGAGGTGCAGGGAAGAGCTACCGGCCCGGATATCCCCTTTCCCTGGCCACAGGTGAAGGGGCTTTGTTCACCCAGGTGGGCTCACTTGTGGGCAGTACTCCCCGGAAAGCACAGGGCATGGGCTTTGCATACCCACTGGTTAGCAAACAGGAGCCAGACCCACTGCCTTCAGGTCAGCTCAGAGGTTTTACTGACCGCAGGAGGTGAGAGGCTGGGAATGGTGACACAGGAACAGGAGGTAGGATGTGGGCAGGGGAGGAAGGGGCAGGAGCAGACCTGGGGGTGTACTGACCCGATGTGTTCAGGAAGGTTCCTGCTGGACAGGCCACACAGCTGAAGCAGCATTTGTGGCGGCTCTGCTGCAGCCGCATCTGCCCTGGCTCACAGGCCTCCGAGCACACCGAGCTGGGAGCCTGCCGGGAGCACAGACAGGGTCAGCTTGGGAGGTAGCAGAACAGTTCAGGCTCAGCAGCCCTCTGGCACCCCCCCACACTGCCTCTGCCCTCAGTTTTGCCCTGCTCTGAGGAAACACTCCAGAACTCATGACATTGGGATGCAGTCAGCTCAGAAGTGAGCAATAAATAAGACCCAGCTGCAGAACAGTACCTGGCCATCTTCTGTGTGCCACAGGACTTTGTCTGGGTCAATGCTCAGCCTGTCAGGGTTCACACGGAAGGTTCCTATCACATCAGAAGCCCAGTTTGGGCCACTCCACTTCCACATGACAATGTCATAGCCTTTTTGAATGTCCCCGTTGGCATCAAAAGAGATTCGGCTCCTGTACAGGGTGAAGTTTACTTGCCTAATCTTTTGTAGGAGCTGTAAAACAGAAGAGTAAGAGAAAAGCCCTTCCAATGGCATGACTCTTGCCATTAGGAGGGACATGTGCTGGAGGACGCTTCCTCTGTCCTGCAGCTGCTTTCCAGCCCCCCAACATCTGCAGGAAATCCCATCCAGTGAGGGGCTGGTGGTAGAGGAACAAGTGACCTAGGATGGAGTCTAGGTCTTGGCTGCTCTGACTGTGAGGGGCAGCTGAAGCCCACAGGGGTCTTCAGCTGGGATTTGAGCCTTGGGAAAGACAGGAAACCTTTAGGCACAATGGAAAAATCCTTCCCTGTGGGAAGGGATCCTCATGGATCTTCTTCCACAAGGCTGCTCTTACCTGCCAGGGATAGACTGTGCCTTTGCTGCAGGCCCCAGAGGCACAGCCCAGCAGGTCATGGAGGCCATGGGCCACAGCATACACGGCCGAGTACACACTGAAGGAGCCTTGAGCGTCGTACATGTCAGGGACGGTGGCGAGCGCACGGCAGCCGGTGCAGCACTGGGTGCAGTCCAGCCGCGCGTTCCCCAAAGATTCCCTGCCTGCCTCTGCACTGCTGGCACACTCAGCCACAGCACCTTCCTCCAACATCTTCCAGGCTTCAAAGCGTTCCAGCATCGCGGGCTCTGGCTTCTCAACTGCCATCCCAAACACGGAACCGATGGTCTGGATGCCAGGCACCTGCCAGATAATTCGAGCCAACGACCAGTCTTCAGAAGCCACCCATACCATGCCTGTGATGTTCCTCTGGACCACCACCTTGAAGAATGGCAGAACGCTTCCTCTGTTGCCGAACACAACAGTGACGTTGACCTTGACGTCTGTGAGGATTCGGACCAGGTTGTGAAGCTCCGGGTTGCTAACGTCTGAGTTGGCAGGGATGGTGCCTCGGTAAGCCACGCACACATTGCTTGCGGTCAGCAGCTCCTGCAGGGCATCCAGGCCGGCCCTGCCGTAGATGTTGTCACTGCCCAGCAGCACCACCCAGGTCCAGCCAAAGTGCTGCAGCAGCAAGAAGATGGCCTTCACCTGCTGCCTGTCGCTGGGGATGGTGCGCAGGAAAGAGGGGTACAACCGCTTCACGCTCAGCAACTCCGTGGAGGCTTCGTAGCTGATCTGCAAAGGCAGCCAGGGGAAAGGGGAATGTGCAGCCCAGATAGCTGCACCCCTGAGAGCTAACAGCATGGGCAGCCTGTCCTGGGAAGACTTGGAGCTGGGCAGGCAGTGGACCCAGTGCCAAGCATGCTGAAGCAGGAGAAAGCTCTGATGGATCGCAAGCCAGCCCACTGACTGCCTGGGAAGGATCCTGGCACAGCACACACAGAGGGGCTGCATTTCCAGCTCTAGCAGGCTCCTCAGCTCTGAGCCTACCCTCCCTGTAACTATTACTCCTTGGGATCCCTGCTTTTCATCAGCCACAGGAGCTGCACTTACCTCTGGTACAAGAAAGAGGCTGAGAACAGCGGCTGTGGTGAGGGCCAGCCGGGTGCTGTCAGGGCCAATGACAGCCACAGCCTGGGGTTCATAGTGTTGGAAACTGGGGAGCACCTGGACATCCTGCCTGCCTTTACGAGCGAGGGCACACAGCGTGGCATGGAAATTGGTAGGCTCAGAGCAGGTATCGTAGATTTCGTAGCCCAGGGTAACATTGGGGAGCAGCGTGCTGGAGTTGTTGATCTCCTCCACGGCGAAGCGCAGGGCTTGGGACAGGCAGTAGCCGTGGCTCTTGAAGGCGGCGCTAAGGAATCGAGAGTGGTTGTTAGGAAGGACAGACGGAGTGCGTTGGGGGCACGGGCAGCGAGGGCACTCACTCGTCGCAGCCGCGCACGAGCACGCTGGCGTCGTCCCGGCGCGCCGTGGTGTGCAGCCGGAACAGCCCGGCCAGGCTGTGATCGCCGCGGAGGCTGAACGAGGAGGCGGCGGCGGCAGCCGCGCAGAGGCACAGGCGGAGCAGCGCGGGCGGCGGCATGGCGGGGTGGCCCCGCACGGCGCGGGCGGCTCTTAACGGGGCGGTGGCGGCGGGCGGGACCCGGCACCGTGCGGGGCGGGGCCGGCTGAGGGGCGGCCCCGGGAGGCGGAGGAGGCTCGGCGGTCATGCCCGCGCGGCGCGGCCGCCCCCGCCGGGCTTCGGCCCGTGTCCTGGCCCGCGCCAGCCGGGCAGAGGCGGCCTGGCGGGAATTCGCCTCCTCCTTCACTCGTGCCGGGATGGTGTCGCCGGCTGAGCCGGGGCTGGTGGCCGTGGAGGCGACGGAGGGCACGGCCGTGCTGCTGCTGGCCCCGCGGCAGGTGAGCAGCGCCTTGCGGCGCGCCGGCCCCTCCGCGCCCCGCACCGCCTGACCTCCCGCTCTGTCTTGCAGGCGCTGACCTTCACCGGCAAGTGCCGCCTGCGCTGCCTCTATGGTGCCGTCCGCCTGCTGGGCTTCGCTGTGGCCTCGCACCAACCGGGACTGCCGATCTTCTCCCCGGCCACGCACTGCGCGCTCAGCCTGGAGGCGCTGCCCGGCGCCCGGCCGCCCGCCGCCGCCCTCCGCCAGCTGCGCGCCGCCGCCCGCTGCGCCATGCGCTCGCACCGCGTCCGCCGCCGTGAGTGCGGGACGGGCCGGGGGCGCGGGCGGGCGCCATTTCACGGGCGGTGCGGGAGCGGCCATTTTGTGCGCGGGGCGCTGCGGAGCGGGCGGGTGCCATTGGGCGGGCGCGGGGCTGAGGGCGATGGCGGCACTTGCCTCTTGCAGAGGCGCGGGTGAAGGTGATGGCACGGTTCTCCCCCGACTGCGCCGTGGTGCTGCTGGAGCACCTGGACACGCCGGTGACGCGATTCCTGCTGAGCCACCCGCTGCTGTCGCGGACTTTCGAGCCCCAGGTGAGGCGGTGCGGTGCCCGCTGCGCCCTGCGCCGTCCCCACACCGCCCATGCAGAGCCAGCGGCGGCCGCCCCTGCCAGCGCCCAGGCCGCGGCCTCGCACACCCCGTGCTCAGTGCTCACTCTCTCGCCTAGAAAAAGGAGGAATCGAACTTCACGCCGGAGGACGCGGTCCTGGCGTCCGTGGGCATCGTGAAGTGCAGCCCCGACTGCGGGTTGCTGGTGTCGGAGAGCATGTACCTGGCACTGGAGGAGCTGATCCAGACCTGCTGTGGTGAGTGCAAGCCTTTAGCCAGGTTGAGGCTTTGGTAGCCTGAAAAAAATGAAAATTCTTAAGGCTTTTCATGAGTTAAAGTTGAGAGGGTGCCCTGACCAGCGCATATTGATTCAGGGTTGCAGTTTTCTCTGTAAAGAATGTGCATCTAGAGCTTAGGCATTGCCTTGGGTGGGTCAGTGATGCCAGCATCACACTCTGCTTTTCTTTCTAGCGGAAGATGAAGGTGTCCCTGTGGTGCTGGTGTGTGGCCCAAAAAACACTGGGAAATCGACATTCAACAGATACCTAATTAACCTGTTACTGAACCGGTGAGTTTTTCCATGTTCTGCAAGTTTTTAAGTGCTGCATGAGATTTAGAAGGAAAAACAAAAAAACAAATGTTTGACAGGTCTCTCAGAAAAGCCGTCAGAATTTGGAAGGTGCATAGCTTTTAAATAAAAACAAAAAATCAGAAAAACAGGCATTCTTGTCTTCAGTATTTCAGGAAAGTTGCCTCCTGAACATTTCTGTTGAAGTAATGTTAAATTGCTGCCTTGGAGTGTGTGAGCACATTGGGCACCAAGCAGTTTGGATTCAGCAGGGGAGTTACAATGCTTAAAAATGTACCACGAGTGTGGTTGAGGGAAGGAGAGATTTTGTACAAGAATTTTAGCTTTGCAACTTGGAACAAAATCAGATTGCACTTGCGATATATTCAGGTCATGCTGTAGTTGTTCTTTTGGTGGATGCTAACACACAGCCTCTTTCCCTGCAGCCTTCCTGTGGTCGAGTACATGGAGTGTGACATCGGCCAGACAGAATTCACACCGCCAGGGTGTGTGTCCCTGAGCAGCGTCACAGAGCCAGTTCTGGGTATGTGTTCTGCTGCTTCTGTGGTTACCAGAGACCTGTTCCGTTTCTGAAATGAACAGGGTGTTCTAGGCAGAGGCTCTGCTTCAGGGGAAGCTTCTGCCACAGCTATCAAGAGTTTCCTGGAGAAAAAAAACCCCAAGGCCTGTTTGAGTTTTCTGGTAGGGACATTTAAGCTTCCTGAGTAACATGGAACTGTTCTTCTGCACCTTTTGTTTGCTTTAAAGAGAGATGATGTTGTAGAGGTGGCGGTACATGCTAAGATGTGTCAAAGGGGACATTCTGCCTTTCAGATGTGAAAGGTCTCCTTAGGAAAATCTGTATCCATAGATAAAACTAACTTGAGAAATCCGAAGTGGATCTGCACAGATTGAGGCTGTTGTGATGAGTGGAAAAAACACAGTCCAGGAAACTGTTGGTGTTTGTAGTCTTGCAGATTTGGGTCACTGTCTAAAAGTACATGACCAGGCTAGTTTGCTGTTTAACCAGTTTGTCACAGACTGTTCTTTAAAGATTTGCAAGTGTGTAAGCAGTGATTTCAAACAAAAAACCACACTCAATGTTAACCCAAAACAAACAAAATTCCTAGCCTGCAAGTGACAGACCAGTTTCCCCTACTTGCAGGCTGTGCAAGGAGGACAGTTGGCATGTGGTAAGAGTGTGGGTCATTTCAGGAGAGGAGGTGTGTGGGTGCTCAGGGGTGGGAGTGGTTTGGTTTGACTCAGGGAAGGCGCTGGATGTTCGTGCTCTCTTTGCCAGGTCCCCCCTTCACCCACCAGCAGATGCCCTGTAAGATGGTGTATTATGGTCAGACCAGCTGCGAGCAGGACACAGAGAGGTACCTTGATGTTGTGAAATATGTATTCAGCTGCTACAAGAAGGAAGTACCTCTAGTCATCAATACCATGGGCTGGGTGAAAGGTAAATGGGGTCAATCTGCTCTGGAGAGGTGTTGGAGGGAGGTAACGGTGGCACAGCACCACGTGGAACAAGAACTCAGAGTGCATCCAACCTGAGCTAACGCTGCTGTCCCACCTGTCGCAGTAGTAGCAGCAGTCGTGTGTTTCCTGTGCCCCTGAAGGTGAAGGGCTCCTGCTCCTCATTGATCTCATCCGGCTGTTGTCACCCAGCCACGTTGTTCAGATGGACGTGTGTGACTGGAAGGCCATGCCCCCGCTGACGCCTGAGCATGTCCACTTCAGCGCCGGGCTGCACACCAGGGGCAAGCAGCAATCCAAGTGCAAGCAGCTGGGAATGGGTGACATGGAGAGCTGGAAGTACCCTGAAGGGGAGGACATGTCAGCTCCACAGCACAAGCTGCTGTACGTCCACCCGGAATTTCCTCGGGCAGGAGCGGCAGGTGAAGCGTAAGTAGGACGTTGAATGCTCTGTGAGGTCCACGGGCTGAATAAAACCACATGTCCTTGATGCAGGGTTGTTGTTTCAGGCGAGTTCACAGCAGCATCCTGCGTGACATGTCCATCCTGGGGTACCTGGGCCACCTGCAGAGCCCAGACATCGGGGCAGTGCTGCCGCTGCACAGCCTGGTGCCATATCAGGTAAAGGAGCTTTTTGGGGTGGCTTGCAGAGAGGGGGGTGTGCAGAGAGACCAACTTGAGGTGATGGGCAATTCTGTTCTTACTCCATATGTTTCTCAGAAGAGGGATAAACACTCTGATTTGCAGAGTGACTGTGTTATGGGTGTCTGGAAGCAGGGCTTCTCTCAAAGTGCTGGTGTGGCACACGTGTGCTGTGTGTTCTGCAGGTGTTGGTGCAGAAGCTGCTTTGTGTGCTATGCTGTAGTGCCTGTGTGTAGGTGTGGTGTGGGAGTGTGCGGGGTCTGTACTCAGCAGGGTCTTGTCCCTGAACTCAAACTTGATCCACATGGAGCTGACGAGCATTTTTCTCTCTTCTCTTTCCCACCTCAGGTACCCTTCAATGCTGTTGCACTCAGGGTTATTCACACGGATGTTGCTCCCAGCAACATCATGTATGCCGTGAATGCCAGCTGGGTTGGGCTCTGCTGCCTTCCAGAAGAAATCCAGTGCCAGACTGATGGGCCAGTCCTGCTGACACAGACACCCATCTGTGACTGCCTGGGCTTTGGTGAGCACACCTGGAGCTCTGCTCTCACCTGCCATGTTTTCGCAGACAGGTTGCAGGTTCATGGAATTACCTACTCCTCTAAAACCAGCTGGAGAAATGGGATGAGTGTGGTGTGTTCTCTGCTGTTAGAGACTGTACTGCAAAGTCCTTGGACTTTGGTTAACAGGTGGTAAGAGTTGTGGGGAATGTCCTTGCATGGTGCCACTCTGATCTTCTCTTAGAACTCCACAGTGACTCACTCTCTGGTTCACGTTCTCGAAAGCAGATTCCATGTGGCTTTTCAAAATTCCAGTAGCTGTCTCAGTTTCCTTGTGCGACTTAATTTAATGTTCCAGTTTGGACTTTGGTGCTCAGTTGTGTAGGGATGTGCCAGTGAGCAGGGATACCTAGTGGCTGAGCTTTCCATGTGGTTTTTTTTAGGAATTGTCCGAGGGGTTGATATGGAGAAGAAACTTTACCACATCCTGACACCAGTGCCTCCAGAGAATCTGAGACTAGTGAATTGTCTGCTCCTTGGGAACATCGCCATCCCTAACTGTGTGCTTGTGAGCCAGGTAGGAGCTCACGGGAGGGGTGGGAGTTGGCTGAGCTGCAGCTGGCTGGCACATTTTCCGTTTTCTTATTCCTGAGTCTGATGCGTGCTGGGAGATGCCTGGGCATTGGCAGATGGTTATCTCTCTGAAATTGTCCTTAAGCACAGAAACCTCAGGAGTACAGAATGTTCTGCTCATGTTTCAAATGCCAAAGTGGGGTTTGGTGGTTGCTGGGTCCTTCCCACCATCACCTCTGTCAGCCTGGGGAGGGATGTGCCTCCCCCTCTGCTGAAGGTACAAGTTCTTAAACTTGTTTCTGGTTTATTTTTTTAATTTTCCAGCAAGGAATTGAGGGAGAAATCCCCTATGTCACATCCGATTACAACTACAGTATCATGGGCTCAGGGAAACTGAGGAAGAAGAAGCAGCATATGAAGAGGAAGGAGTTCCCCTTTGAGTGTGATTACACTTGAAGCCTCAGGGTGCTCAGCCACGGTTTGTTCATGTAGGACCTCAGGTGGCTGCAGGAGCCTTGAGTGTTGCAGAGGCCCTGGGCAGGTAGATGCTACAGTGGGGCCGGTTTTCATAATGTTTTATATGTTCAGTTTGTATTTTTGGTGTTTTATAATAAATATCTATGGTAAACATTGCGATGGTTTGGATCTTTTCCTGGGCTGAGGCTGACAGAGCCAGGGGCAGCTGCCATTGCACACACACTGGTCAGGACCTCTTCCCATTGCCTGTCTGGCCCTCAGGGAGCTCTGGGTGTCAGCAATCCACAGTGCCCTGAGCAGAACTTCACTGTCCCCTGGGTTTGGAGAAGGGCCTGTGCCATGGATAGAGGCTGTGACAGGACTGGGGAGGAACTTGTCAGCCAGATGCTGCATGGAGCACTGGGGTGTGTGGCCTTACCTGACCCCACCTGCTCTGCCTTACTAGGACACGAGAGGAATTTTATTTCTTTTTCTTCCCAGCCCTTTGTCAATTAGCAATTTGATCCCAAGGGAAGCCGGGGGTGGTGGGAGTCTTACAGGGGTGAGTGCGTGCCTCGAGTCAAGTTGACATTTTTGGAAAAAACTTCTTTATGGGTAATACCAGCACACTGGGCTCTTGCTGGATCTGTGACTGCAAAAGTAACCTGGCATCTAACCGCAGCTCCTGTGAAATGAGGCATGGCTCTGCCTCAGCCCAGACTTAGGAACAGTCCAGTCCTGGAGTCTGCAGCCCCCTGAGCCCAGTGCCTCTTCAAATCCCCTGGGCAAGCTCTGTGGAGGAAGGAGGGAAGCAGAGGAAGGAGGAATGTGGTGCACCGCTTGGGGCCAGAGTTTTTTGGCTGGTGGCTGCTGTGGGTGTGAGTAATCTGCAAAACTGCTTTTATGTGGTTTGGGAAGAGATTTCCTAGAACTCCGAGTCTGTGTAAACAAACAAACAAACTGGGATGAGAGGTGAGGAGGGGACAGAGCTGGAGAAGAGCTGCAAGGGGCTGTGCGGTGTTGCAGCCTTGTAAAGAGTTAAACTTAATCCAGGCCTAATTATCCCCAAATGGCTGGGCCTGGCAGCAAAGGAAGAAGTTGGCCAGCATTGTGACCTCAACAGTGGCTAAAATCAATAAAGGGGCCGTGGTGCAGCCAGGAGGAACATCCCAGTCAGGGTGAGATGGGAGTTCAAATCACAAGGGAGTGGGTGGAAAAAGCTTCAGGAAAGATGAGATAGGCAAAATGGGAGAAATGCCCAACACTGAAAGCACTGTGGCCGAGTATCCCTGGTGTCACCAGCCCCCCAACATCCACCTCACCCGGCTGAGGACAGTGGATCGCACGTCCCTTGGAGCTGGGGGACAAGTGAGTAACCTCTGTGTGCCGAGCTGCAAGCGTCTGGTTTGGGGCATTTTGGGGGTAAGGGTACAAGATGCCAGTGGCTGCTGGGGCCCAGAGATGGATGCTGCAGCCCCAAGAAAGGGGAACCTCACTGGCTCCTGGTGCTCCCTGAGGGGAAGAGGGACAGCTGGGGGCTTTGGAGTATAAACCTCGGTGGAAGCATCCCACCAACAAGAACACTGTTCTGTGATCAATGGAAAATCTGTGACAGCACTTCAAATATTAAGGATGCACTAAATCAAGCGGGATTAATTTTGCAATACATTGGCATCTGTTACCTTTGCAGCAGCGATTTCTCACGGAATTCCTGGCAAAGGGTGCCTAGAAGCAACAAAACTCTGAGAAACACCTGGTGCCTCTGGGAGGAGATGCCGTGATGAGTTTGGAGGCTGGGATGATCTTGGCCTGGCAGTTTTGCGTGGGGCAGGATGAAGGTGCCATTTTTGTTGTCTTTGTGTGGTTGGAGCCCTATCTATCTGGTGCTTTCTTGCATTAGCAGAAGGAAAATCCCCATAAAGATCCCTGGTTTTCCCTCGGCAGGCTGAGGGCCCCCGTGTGCCCACGGGTGCAGGGATACAACCGGAGCTCCGGGCGGCGCATTCCTGCCCCCTCAAAAGCCGGGCGGACGGCAGAGCCGCCAAACAGCCCCCTCCTTAACGCTGATTCTTTCCATCACAAGCACGTCTTGTCTCCGTGGCCGAATGTCTTCCATAGACGGTGGAAAGTGAAATTTGTGCAATGTCTGTAGGAGGCTGAAGAAAGGCCCTTTGTGCGCCCCCCGCGCGGGTGCTGGGCAGCCTCCAGCAGCACCCTCGGCCGCCCCGCGGCTCCCGCCGGCGGCGTCAATGCACCGCTTGTCCAGAGACCGGGACCCACTCTTAAAGCCGGAGCTGGTCTCCCCCGGTTAGTCCCACCGGTGGCCCCGTCGGGGCGGGCACGGCTCCGGGGGACCCCCGGGCCGCAACCCCAGGATGTTTCTGTACTGGAGGAAGCGGGGTGCCTACGAGCTGGAGGCTTTGCCGCCCGGCCTGGCGGGCCTGGAGTACGGGGCGGTGGAGCGCTTCTCCTGGAGCTCCAGCCTGGACGTCAGCGAGGAGCTCGGGGGTAGGTGGCCGGGGGGGCTTTGGGCAGCCGGCAGGCTGTGGCTGAGCGCGGCTGCCCAAAGCCTCCAGCCCTGGCAGCGAGGGTGAGGGGATGGGAGAAGCTCCTGGGTGCCGCCGGGATGCCGTGGGAATGCTGCAGGTGCGGCTGGGAAGCGCTCGGCGAATCGCCCGTGCCACCGGCGCCGCTCCCCGCGGGCCAGGCCGGCGTTTGAAGCAGCCGGCTGCCGCTGCCGTGCGCTCTGCAGCAAGGACGATCCGGTTTCAAAACTCCTTTGCCGTCTCCGGGAACGCCGGGTGTGATAGCACAGCGGGCAGCAGGAGAAGGAGGAGGCGACCGGGCGGGGAGAGGAGCTGATGGGGACAGGATCTCTCCTGGAGCCCCCGAAGTGTCTGGTGGAGACTCGGACACGCTCCTGCCTCTTCCACAAAGCGGGGCTCTCTTCGAGGAGCTCCCAGGCCCCGGTGCATGTGTGACCCGCGGGCAGGGTCGGCTTTCGGGAGCGGCCACGCGGCTCTGGCCGTGCCGGCGGCTGCGGCGTGGCGCTGATCCCTGGCACCGCCGGCCGCTCCGGCCAGCCTCTAGTTTTTTGGTGAGTTTGGAAAACTTTCCCTTGGGTGCATGAAAGAATTTCTTATTTGTTTCCGTTATTATTCCCGATAGGTCAAGTGAAACGGCAGCGGCGGGGGGGGGCGGGGGCCGGCTCAGCCCGGCGGGCGCTGCGGGGCGGCCGCGGGGACAGAGGCCTCATTGTGCTCCTGCCGCGGGGGCAGCGCCCGGCCCCGGCTCCCAGCCCGGCTCCCAGCCCGGTTCCCAGCCCCGCTCCCAGCCCGGCTCTCAGCCCGGTTCCCGGAGGGCGACGAGCTCAGCCCGGCCCGGCTGCTCCTGCATCGTCATCCAGCAGCGCCCATGGTGCCACAGCAGCCCCGGGATCGCCTCCCAGATGGGAGCCTGAGCAGCCACCACCATTCCGAGTTGCTTCCCCCTCTCCAGGCAGAAGCAGCAGTTTTTTCAGTGCTGCCTCAAAAGGCAGACTGTTTTATCCCGCAGACTGTTTCTAACCCTGGCCTTGGCCGCGGTCTCGCTCGGGTCGGCGCGGATGCTGTTTTTGTTGGCAGGAAGGATGCGGGAGAGGGAAGCAGTGCGGCGGGGAAGTCCCTGTGCCGCTGGGCCGGTATGATAGCCGTGCCACCTGACAGAGCCGTGCCATTGTGGCAGAGCCATGCCATCTGGCCTCTCCACGTCCCCGGCGGCGGCTCCCTGCCCAGCAGGCAGCTTCCCAAGGGTGCATCCCTGCCTGCAGAGGGGCTGTCCTGCCAGAGGGTGTCTGTACTGCTCGTTTGCCGCTGCGAACAGCCCGGACTCTGTTATTTTTAAACGATTAGGTTCGACACATAACAAAAGCCTTCAAAATAGGATTTGTCCCTAAGGCCGATTTAACTGTCAAAGCTTAAAGTGGCTCCTAAGCCCCGTTTGGGGCTGACAGCGGCAGATTTAGTGTTGTTGCTGCTGCAGCTCCAGGCCGTGCCAGCCCCAGGGGAGCTGGGGCAGGTCCGTGTCCTCATCCTGTACCCTGGGGTGCCGAGCAGGAGGTGACGGATTCTGCTACTGTGCGTTCCCCGGCCAGGATGCATCACTGGCTCTTGGGCATGGGGCTTCATTCCCGTGGATGAGCCGTGGGGCTGAGCCCGAGTGCTTTGCTGAACTCTGAAACCCGGGATTCCTGGCGTGGGGGCCTTAGCACGGACCCAGAGGGAGCTCACCACGGCACCCAGGCACTGACCCTACTCTCTCCACAGCGGAGCCGTGCCCAGAAGAGGAGACAGTGCTGCACTGCCAGAATCCCGACTGCGCCGGAGAGAGGAGGGCGGCCAAGGTGGGTCCTACGGGATGGGGACAGCTGCTGCCTGGGGTCTTGGGGGTGCAAAAGGGCAGCGGACAGCTCTGCCCAACCTGCCGCTCCCTGAAGGGCCCTTGCCTGCTGTGCTGGATGTGCATTCCCTGCTGGTGTCAGGGTCCTGCTGGCATTTAACGGCACCAGCGGCGCTTTACGCGTTTCCCCAAGCTGCCGTGATTTGGGCTAATCCACTACAGCCCGTCTGTCCCCCCGCTCGCTAACGCGAAGCCAGGGCGGATTTAGGGTCCCTTCTCTCCCACCGGCTGTACAGAGCCGGGCCGGACCCACGCCCTGGCTCCCAGCGAGTCCCCGGGGCTGCCGTGCGGGGCCGCGGGCGGTGTCCGGGCGCACCGGGGTGTGCCGCGGTGCTCTGTTTGCACGCTGGGCTGGCAGGGCCGGTGCTCCCGGGGCACACGTGGCACTGAGCTGTAGCTGCCCAGGAGTGCAGCTAGCACAGCTGGGAGCGACAGAGGCCACCCCACGGCTGTCACCAGACCCCTGATGGTGCCTGGCAGGTAGCGGGGAGGGTGCTGGTCAGGCTGGGGGCTCATCCCGCCGTGTCACGGTGCAGGATCGTGATCCCCCTCGCTTTGTGAGGCACCTGCTGAGCGGCGGCGGAGCTGCCGTGTGCTGGGATTTCCATGGGGCTCGGATCAGGAGCTGATCCCTGGGGTGAACAGAGGGGTTTGGCCATCCTGCCTGGCCCCTCCCGTGGGGATGAGTCCAGGGATGAGCCGCTGGCACAGGGTGTATGAGGAGCCCCGCACCCCTCTGGGGCAGCTGCCAAGGGTCCCAGGGGTTCTCACTGAACGAGTGCCAGCTGCGGGCACTGCCTGGAGCCCCGGCCATACTCCCTGCATATACGCAGGTGTCACGATGGCTACGACGGGCGGCGACACTGTGGGACACATGGTGGGAGAGGAGGAGGGACGGGGGGCACAGGGTGTCCTGGCTGTCTCGAGGCCTGGGATAGGACACTCGTGGATGGCAGGGGGTGCTGCAGAGGGGCCAGCGGCCCCTTGGAGAGAGCGCGGGTGGTGGGAGCGCGTCAGCGCTGACCTCAGCAGCGCCGGGAGGAAGGAGGGCAGGAAGTGGGGGCGGCTGGAGCTGCACAGGCGCTTCCTCCCCGCAGCAGCGCCCTGCACTACAGGCAAGCCCGGGCAGGGCTGTCTCCTCCCAGCACCCTCGCAGCCCTCCGCGTGCAGGGTGGCGGTGAAGGTCCCACACGGGGACGAGGATGTGTCAGCTGTGCAGCAGGACTTGCTGGCACCACAGTCCCCAGGAGCAGGGCCAGTAGGAGCCCCAGTGAGAAGGGCACTGGCCAGGGAACAGGGGCTGTGCGCTATGCTGGGGGCCTGGCCGGGAGTTTAAAAATAACCCGCTGTGAATGCCTGGAGGGGCTGGGGCCGCGGCCGTGGCCGCACACAATCGGAGGAAACCCGCCGGCTTGGAGCATTGTTTGGCTGCAGACGCTCGCTTCCTCCGTCCTGCCGTGGGGACACGGCTCTCGTCAGCACAGAGGGGCTGTGGGATGCCAGGGCGGCCTCCTGGGCCGCTGGTGAGATGCTGGTGCCACCGTGCAGGTGACTGTCCCACAGCTCCTTGTCCAAGCCTCAGCAAGTGCAGGTGTCCCGGGGTCTCTGCTCATTGCGGTGGATCAGGGAGGGGCCCTGTGTCATCACCATGCCCTTACAGCACCCACTGCCACATGGCCATGTCCTGGCCGCGCTGCTTTCCCCGTGCCCGCTCTGGCTTCAGCGTTCCCTGTGAACAATGTGCCAGCTGCATCCCTCCTGCCAACATGGCATAGCTGGCAGGCCCTGCCTGATGGACTCGCGTCCCCCAGGAATGCCACCACGCAGAGTGCCAGCAGCTGAGCCGCAGCGGCCCCCTCAGCCTGTGTGAGCTCTGCGACGGCCGCCTCCATGGCGCCATGCACTTCGATGGCCACATCCGCTTCGACCTGTCCCCGCAAGGTGAGCTGGACGGCTCTGTGGCAGCGGCGCAGGGATGGGAGTGACGGAACGTGCTTGGGGCTGCTTAGAGATGGGAGTGGGATGCAGTGGGAGCCAGCCCGGGGCTGGGGGAGCTGTCACAGCCCAGCTCGATGCCCGATGTCCCTTCGCAGGCTCCATCCTGGCCCGCAACATGTCGACACGTTCATGCCCCCCGCGTACCAGCCCTGCCTCTGATGTGGAGGAGGAGGAGGAGGGTCCAGTAGAGAGCAGAGGGTGAGCCCCTGGCCCTGCACAGCCAGTGTGCAACCCCAGCCCGTGGCATCCCTGTCACCCTGCCCTCCCTGTGCCCACAGGGAACGCAGGAGCTCAGCATTGAAGCTGCCCAAGAAGAAGGCTTGGCGCAGGCACACGGATGTAAGGCACCGCTCCTCTCCCTGGGGCACTCAGCAGGGCAGCAGAATGGCCCTGGTGGGAGGGAGGGAGGGACCCCTGGGCAAGCAGCTGCCACCTGCCCCCAGGACCCCAGCAAGGAGTGCTTCACCTTGAAGTTTGATCTTAGCATCGACATCGAGGCAGAGATCGTGCCAGCTGTGAAGAAGAAGTCGCTAGGGTGAGTCTAGTGGGGACAGGACAAGGGACAATGTGGGGACAGATGCAGAGAGATACGTGGGGCTCGTGTCCTGCAGGGAAGTGCTGCTGCCAGTCTTTGAGAGGAAGGCGATCGAGCTGGGTAAAGTGGACATCTACCTGGACCAGTCCCACACACCGCTGTCCCTGCAGTTCGAGGCGTATCGCTTTGGGGGACACTACCTGCGGGTGAAAGGTGCTGCGGGGGCCTGGAGGGAGGTTTGGCTGCTCCAAAATTCCCAGAGGACACTGACAACTTGATGCTCCCACAGCCAAGCCCGGGGATGAGCTCAAGGTGGAGCAGGCAGTGAGAGATGCCAGGTCAGCCAGCCTGCCCATCCTGCACCCTGCCAGCAGTGCTGCATTCCTTGGGCCAGTGCTGGAGCCACTGCCAGGACGCCGGGAGGGCACTGAGAGCCTGGTGAGTGCCAGTGCTAGCTCTGGGGAGGGAGGAATTGGGAATGGGATGACAGCATGTGTGATTCCCCCCACAGCCATTCTTTCTGGTGAAGATGGCTCATGGTGTCTTCTCCATGGCCTTGTGTGGTGTGGGATGAAGATCTCCCTGAAGTCCCCCAAGACGTACTTTGTCTCCTGGCTGTGCCAGGCAGGCTGTGCTGTGTTGTGCTGTTCTGGCTACACCGTGGTAGTCTAGCAGCTCAAGTAGCAGCACCAGCCCTTTGGCTGCGCCAGGTACAGGCTGGCACCAAAGCAAAGGCAAACAGGAACCCTGGGGGCCCCAGTGGTGCCTACTGCTCGGTGCCACCCCAGCCCTGGGACTCACCCTGGCCTCAGGACTCACCCTGGCCGCTGTCCCTCCTCTCTCTGTGGCACCTGGCAGCTGCTGAGCACAGCAGCTCTGTCCTGCCCCGTGGACCCTGGCCCCAGATAAGGCGTGGGACCGGCTTGGGCGTCGCTCCCACGGGAGCAGGTTGCCAGGCCCTCAGGGAGCAGCTCCGCTGGGTCTGGCCAGGGGGACGCGGTGCTTGCTGCTGTGCCAGCGGGCCCTGAAGGCGGCAGACTGGCTGCCTGGCCAGGACTAGTGGCCACGCGTGTCCAGCACTATGATGCCTGGCTGCGGGACCGGCAAGACTGTAGCAGGGCCAGGGGACAAGCGGGCAACCTGCCACCTCTGCGGGGGTCTCGGTCCCGACCACCTTCGTGGGGGCAGGTGAGCCCCAAGTGGCAGCGAGGCGCTGGGGCTGGTGGCAGCCGGGGCACCTGGAGAAGCGGCAGCGCAGTGAGTAAAGGGGATGGTGCCCGTAGCAGCTCTTCCCGCCCGGCTCTGCGGACGTGGCAGGGTGTGGGGCCGTGCTGGCCGCGGTGGCAGCGGCATGCCGCTTCCCAGGGTTTGGTGGCAGGCAGGGAGCCCCGGCCCTGTTGCGTTTTATACCACGGGGAGGAGATGGCAGCGGCCACATCCCGGCACGGCCCAGGGACACACGGGGACACACGGGGAGCAGCCGGTGCAGCGGTGCCCGGGGCGGCGGGAGCCTCTTGGCCGTGACCCAGCTCTCGCGACCGGCCGGGGGGCTTTGATCTCCGCCGGGGAATTGTTCGGCTCTGGTAGCTTATCTACCGAGGAGGGAAATTAGGTTTTCTGCGCTGGCCCCACCTCCTTTTGTTTCGGAGGAGCTCGTCCACAGCCTGCCCGGCCCCGGCGCTGTGGTCCGAGCCGGGAGCGCGGTTGGACGGGCGGCTCGGCCGGGTGCTGCGACCCCCGGGATGCCCTGAGCCCCCCCATTGCTGGGGCCGCTTGTCCATGGCCGGCCGGGCTTGGCCAGGCAGCGCCCGGGGTCCTGCACCCCCGGGGCTCTGCACCCCCGGGATGCAGGTAGGCAGGTCAGTGCGGGCAGGGGAGCATGGCCGGGGGACCCCACTGCCCGGGGCTGCCATCTGGGCGTCTGTCTGTCCCACGGTGCTCGAGGTCAGCCGGGCCGCTGTCCCCATCCCAGTGCCACGGCCGCAGTGCTGGGCGTTGACCCTGGGGACGCTGGCTGTCCCCGCTGCAGGCTCCGGGACGGCGGAGGAAGAACATAACGGAGTTCCTGGGAGACGCCAGCATCCCCAGCCCCGAGCCAGCCCTGCACGGCAGCAGCTCTCTGTCCACCAATGGCACCGACACCTGGAAGAACCGCGCCGCCAGCCGCTTCAGCGGCTTCTTCGGTTCCGGGACTAGCACGGGCTCCTTCGGGCGGGTATGTGGGATGCAGGCATGGGGAGGGGGTGTGGGAACCACCTGTGGCTATGCTGGGGAGGGGGAGGGTCCCCCTGGGGCTCGAGACCCTAGTTCCGCAGGCATGGTGAGGCAGTCCGTGGCACATGCCCACTGGCCCTCGCCCAGCCGCTCTGTCCCCCACTTTTGGCCAGGAGACTGAGAAGCTGGAGCAGCTGGTGAACAGGCTGCACGCCTACAGCATCTTTGGGCTGCCCAAGCTGCCACCCCAGCTCCGCTTTGACCGTGACTCCTGGGAGGAGGACGGGGACGAGGCTGGGTTGACGCTGGAGGACAGCTGGCAGCAGATCATCCAGGGCACAGAGGTAGGGACAGGGCCTGGGGAGGCTCAGGGGCTCTGCCCAGGCCCCAGCACAGTGCTGACACTCAGCCTGGCAGGTCCTGTCACGACGGCAGTGCCACCAGCAGGAAGCCATCTGGGAGCTGCTGCACACAGAGGCCACCTACATCCGGAACCTCAAAGTCATCACTGATGTGAGTGTTGGCAGCTACTGCACGGTGCTGGGACGAGGGGCTGTGGCTGCAGCTCACTGTCTCCCCATTCTCTCCCCACAGCTCTTCCTCTCCTGCCTGGTGAACCTGCAGGAATCAGGGCTGCTCTGTGAGGTAAATGGAGGGGGCTGCAGGGGACATGGTGTTCAGGGATGGGTCCTCAGCCTCGCCGTGCTGCAGGGTGGAGGGGCCGTTCTGCAGCGCTGCCCACCTCACCCCCACAGGTGGATGCCGAGCGACTCTTCAGTAACATTGGGGAGATCATCCAGCTGCACTGCAAGCTGTGGCGCAGTGTCATGGCCCCAGTGCTGGCCAAGGCACGACGGACCGGGGCACTGCTTGACCCCATCGACTTCCTTGATGGCTTCAAGATGGTGAGTGGAGTTGCCACGCCACGGTGGGGAGCCGTGCCGTGCCGTGTGGTGCATGGTGACCTCCTTGTGTCCCCCAGTTTGGGTCCCTCTTCAAGCCCTACGTGCGGTATTGCATGGAGGAGGAGGGCTGCATGGAGTACATGCGGGCGCTGCTGCGGGACAGCGAGCTCTTCCGCACCTACGTGACGGTAAGGGGGTGGCAGGGACCAGGGCTGGGGCCAGGGTGGTGCTGGTGCCAATGCCTGTGTACCGCAGTGGGCCGAGAAGCAGGAGCAGTGCAGCCGCCTGAAGCTGAGCGACATGCTGGTGAAACCTCACCAGCGCCTCACCAAGTACCCGCTGCTCCTCAAGTCTATCCTGAAGAAGACGGATGAGCCACGCGCCCGTGAGGCCATCAACACCATGGTAAGGGATCGGGGCTGGGGGGCAGCAGGGTCGGTGGTCCCTGTCCCCTCAAACCTGCCGCCACTCCTGGCACAGATCAGCTCTGTGGAACGCTTCATCAACGACGTCAACTCGCGGATGCGCCAGCGGCAGGAGCGGCAGCGCCTGGACGCCATCCTCAGCAGGATTGATGCCTACGAGGTGGTGGAGGGCAGCACAGACGAGGTGGACAAGGTAGGCTGGACATGGTGGAGCTGCCATCTCGTGCTGTGCCATGCCATGCTGCTCAATGCCACCCTCTGCCACACCGCTCTGCCACCCTGCTGTGCCGCCCTATGTCACTTCACACCATGCTATGTCATGCCATGGCACCTATGCCATGTTACCCCATGCACCCCATGCTGACACCGGGGGCTTCTGGCAGCTGCTTAAGGAGTTCCTGCGGCTGGACCTGACGGCGCCCATCCCCGGCACCTCCCCAGAGGACACCCGGCAGCTCCTCCTCGAGGGCAGCCTGAGGATGCGGGAAGGTAAAGACAGCAAGGTGAGGACTGCAGGGGACAGGGAGGTCTCAGCTCTGGCCCCTGCCTGCCCGCCCTCTCTCACTGCACCGACTGGCGCTCATGGCCCCACTCTCACCCCCAGATGGACGTTTACTGCTTCCTCTTCACCGACCTCTTCCTCATCACCAAGCCCTTCAAGAAGGCTGAGCGCACCAAGGTGATCCGGCAGCCCTTGCTGGTGGACAGAGTCGTTTGCCGGGAGCTCAGAGACCCAGGTGAGAGCACTGGGTGTAACAGGGACTACTGGGAGGTCCCTGGACACTGCTGACAGCTGCTGCCCACAGGCTCCTTCCTCCTCATCTACCTGAACGAGCTGGGGAGTGCTGTGGCTGCCTACACCTTCCAGACCAGTGGGCCCTTGTGCCGCAGCTGGGTCGAGGCAGTGCGCAATGCCCAGGTGAGGGCACATGAGTGGGTGAGTGGGGGACCCGTGGGTGCCCTGTGCACACCCCATTTCTCACTGATGACCCCCCTTTCCCAGAACCTGCTGCAGCGGCTGCGGCAGCGCCGGCGCATGGAGGAGCAGGAGGAGGAGGACGAGGAGGACGAGGAGGATGACGGTGAAAGTGGCACCTCAGCTGCCAGTTCACCTACCATCCTGCACCACAGCAGCACCAGCCCGGACTCACAGCAGTGGTAGGGAGCAGGAGGGGGGGACCTGCAGGCCCCCAGCCTGGCACAGACCCCTCCTCACCTTCTTGCCTCCACAGCCCGTCCGACGGCTCCACCGAGACACTTGCCGTGGCAGCAGCAGATGGTGGCGATGAGCTCTCCTCGCCAGACTGGGACACAGGACCCTTCAGCTCAACCTCGGATGGCTCCTCCATCAGCACCAGCACCTCCATCGGCACGGGCACCTCTGCTGAGACCCCCACCTCCGCCGAGACCCCCACTCAGGAGCTGCCTGCAGGCGCCCTGCCCGTTCCCCTGCCCCACGGCGTGGCCTCCCCGGGCAGCGGCTGCCGCTCATCCTCCATCGACAGCGCCTATGGCACGCTCTCTCCTGCCTCCCTGCGGGACTTCGGCCAGCAGCCAGAGGGGACGGGCAAGGAGGCGCAGGAGCCCTCCCGGGCCGCTCTGGCTCCACGGCCCGCCTCGCCCCGGCTGCGCCGCCGGACGCCCGTGCAGCTCCTGCCTTGCCCGGCCAGGGTGCTTAAGTCCAAGTCGGAGGCCAGCTTGCCCCAACTCCTGTGCCCCACTTCCCCAGGCCCCCTAAGCCAAAGCCGCAGCCTCTCTGACCTTTGTGCTGGTTCCCCCCGGACTAGCCAAGATCCCGCACCTCTGCCTGCTCCCGGCAGCAGTGGCAGCTCCACATCAGAGCTCTCAGAGCCAGAGGAGCCGGTGGAGAGCCCAGCATCCCTCCCAGGGGAGCTCAGGCGTGACCCCCAACCTCCTGCCCGCCGGACCCTCTCGGATCCCCAGTCGGCACAGCACCGCAAGCTGACACTGGCGCAGCTGTACCGGATCCGGACCACGCTGCTGCTCAACTCCACGCTGACGGCCTCGTAAGCACACGCTGCCTGCTCCTCGGGGATGCCCCGACTCTTCCAGGGGCTTCCCAGGGACCGAACCCCAGTGCTGAAGGCATCTCTCCCCTCTCTGTATCTTGCAGGGAGGTCTGAGTGCCGCTGGCGTGGAAAAGGACAGATGCATGGATGTACCAAGGAGCTTCTCCTGCTTCTAACCGTAGCGTAATGCCGGGGCCGGGAAGAGCGGGCACTGGGATGCCACGCTGGTGGGGACATGGATGGGGATGCAGACCAGTCCCCTTGGCGAGGACGTGTCCTGGGCATGGCGGTGCGGGGCTGGACGTGGCACACGGCTTGTGCTGACCCCCTTGTCCACAGACATGAGAGTTGTCGAGCAGGGGGCCCTGGGGCTGTGGGGGGCTGCGGGAGACTCTGGGTCAGCTCCTGCAGGTGAGGAAGGGATGAAGACGTCGGCAGTGGTGAGTGGGGAAGGTGCTGAGAGGGATGTGGTGCTGGTGGCACAGTGCTGTGGACAGCACAGGGAGGAGGCTGGGGCTGGTGGCAGGAGAGGACGGTGCAGGGCTGAGGCAGGTTTGCCCTGTGGGGTGGCAGTGGATGGCAGCACCTGGGACCGGAGTGTGGGAGCCACGGTGGGACATGCGCGGTGGCCAGAGCCCCGGCTGCCCCCCCATGCTAAGCTGCACTCCACGTCCCAGCTGAGCAATAAAACCAGCTGGTGCACGCTCATGTTTGCCTCGCCTTTCCTTTGGCTTCAGTGGCACCCAAAGCTGGGCACCACCCGGGGTGGGTGCGGAGTGGCTGAGGGAGCCCCACCGAGACAGAGAATGAGGGGGCTGGGGCCAGTTCCTGCCTCCCGTTCTGGAGTTCAGGGTGGGGATGGAGCCCTGGGGTGGGGGTCAACACCGCTCCACACATACCCTGCGTGCCCCCGCCACCCCCGCTGCCGTGGGTCTGAGCCAACGAGCGAGGGAGGGCGGTGGCCGGGTCCGCGAGGCAGTGCAGGTCCCTCCCGCACCCAGCACTCCCGTCATGTGGTTTCATACCCCTTGGACTCATTTCCAAAAAAGCATTTCCTCCTGCTGTGGTTGGGCGTAAAAGCCTGCCTGGGGAGGGCTGGCGCTCACTCACCACACGTCGCGTGCTGCTGACGGCAGACATGGGGTGCCGGGGCACCCTGCCCGGGCACTGAGCTGCCTCGACACCCCACTGCACCTGCTGCCCCACTCCCCTCACCGCCCCGGCATGACCCAGCCGCATCGGCCACAAGGATGAAGTCTTGCTGCCCTGGGGTGGCTTGGGTGAGTGCAGTGGTGTGGGGGTCCTGTGGAGCCCTGGCACCAATTGTGGGGTGTCCCACGGCTGTGGCCATAACGGGTCTGGAGGAGGGAGGGAGGAAGATGGATTAACTCCAGTGTCAAGCGCGCCAAAACCGCTCACCCCTCTGGCTAACAGCTGGGGCTGGGCTCTGCTGCACCCAAAACATTCGCGGTGTGGCGTGACCACAGGGGTCACGGGCTGTAAAGATTTTGGCCACAGACAGGATGCGGCCGTGGAAAGCCTGGGGTCAGTCATGGGGCTACAGGCAGGGCAGTGCCACGGGGAGTGGCTATGCCGAAACCTGCGGGGGGCTGCCGTCGGGGGCACAGGGGTGGTGGCCCCGGCACACGGGCTCCGGGAGCGGCGGCTGTGTGACGGGCGGGAGAGGCGATTGCACGGCACAAGCGGCGGTGGCTCTCCCCACCACGCAGCCAGCCCTGTGCCTGCCCCGTGCCCACGGCTGCCCTGTCCACCGGGCACCTGCTCCCCGCGCTGGGCAGGGGCAGCTCCCCGTCTGCGGGCGGGGTGCGCGGGCAGGGCCCCGCTGCGGGACGGTCGTGCCTCAGCGGTGACTCAGATGTGCCGCTGGCAGCCGGGACTGAAGCAGCCGCCCGGATCTGCCGGCAGCGCTCTGCGAGCGGGGCGGCCCAGCGCGGTTTCCAGTCTGCCGGTGGCGGCGGGTTTAGTAGAAAATGATTCAACTGCCGTTAATCGGGGCCATCACGGCTGGGAAATCCAGCCCCCAGGGAGGAATCCCCTGGCTCCCTGCCCACGCAGTGTCACTGGCACAGTCCTCTCAGCCCCCGACCCGGCCAGTGGAAGGGGTGTCAGCGTGGGCACTGCACCCGGCGGGGCTTCCAGAGGAGCGGGGCTGCCCTGCGGACAGCACCTGGCACCCCGCGGGGGAGCAGTGACCTACTTTGGGACTCGCGTAACGAGGCGCGATAGCATCGGGGAGAGCGTGAGCCAGGCACGGCTTCCTTTCGGGGAGGAAATCACCTCCTCTGTGAGTGAGATAAACCCCAGGAAAATCAAAGCTGGCAGCGTTAACCCCTACGCGCCCGGCTACCGACACCTCCCTGAGCGGGAGATCTAGGGCACCACCAGCAATCCATGTGCCTGGCTCACTCGTCCCCACCCCTGGGGACATGGCAGGGGTCCTGTTGGCACAGGCGGTCCAGCACCTCGGTGCCGCTCCCCAGCCAGCCTGGAAGCACCGTTTGCAGAGCACACGGGGGCACCCGACAGACCGCTGGGCACAGGCTGATGCACGATGGCCCCCACAGTGCCAGCAGGAAGTTGCTTGCTCGTGTACTGCGGGGAAAGCAGAGCACAGGGGCTGCCGCGGGGCATTCCCGGCCCTGGGGCAGCACACCCACGCGGCTTTGGGGCAGAGGGCGGCGGCTCCAGCCGTTCTGCCCTGCGCAGGCATCGGTATCCACACGATTCCAGGTACGGCTCTGGCTCCGGTAGCCCAGCATGAGCTGGTGTGAGGCACGGATGCACGGCTCCTGGAGCAACCCGGCTGCCTGCAGCCCTGCTCTCTCCCTGTTTGCAGGTGACCTTGGCAGCGCTGTGGCTGGCGGCCAGCGAATCTCAGCCCCCAGGGTGGCGGGTCCGCGCCGTGCCGCGAAGGCAGCGGGTCCTGGTGCAGCCGCACCTCCGCCTGCGGAGACATCCCGCCGGCATGAGCGGCAGACCCCCGTGTCCCGCCGGCATGAACTGGATCGACGCCACTCAACAGTGCTGCCCTCAGTGTCCCGCAGGTGAGCGCTGCCCGGTCCGTGTGGCACGGCACAGCACACCGTGGCACAGCAGGTGCATTGCTCCAGGTGGCCGTGCTCCCTGTCACGCCCCTGTCCTTGCAGGGACATTCCTGTCCAAGCCCTGCACCAGCCCTGAGAATGGCAGTGTGTGCCTCGCCTGTCCCACCGGCACCTTCCGCACCCAGCCCAACACCCTCACGAAGTGCCAGGCTTGCTACGAGTGTGACCAAACAGGTGAGCTGGCACCACACCACACCGTGCTGCGCTGTGCTGTGCAGCGCCGTGCCATGCTGCTCACTGCCTGCTTTCTGCAGCTTTCCAGAGTGTTCTGAGCAACTGCTCGGCCACCAGCAATGTCGCCTGTGGCTGTGAGCCCGGCCACTTCCGTGTCTGCTTTGGAGAGCCTTGCATCGAATTCTCTTGCCGGAAATGCCAGCCCTGCACCGGACGCCTCATCCAGCGACCCTGTGAGTGCTGCCAGCTGCCCCACCTGAGCTGCCAGCTGTGCCACCTCTGGCTGTGCCACCCTGCCTCATGCCCACCCTCTCCCCAGGCTCGGAGGAGCAGGATGCACTTTGTGACAGCAGCTGCAAGCCTGATTTCTACAGAGAGGGTGACGAGTGCCGGCCATGCCACACGTAAGCATTGACCCTCCAGCCAGGACAGAGTGTAGGGCCCATGGCATGGCACAGCACGGCACCCATGGGTCCCATCTCCTTGCAGGAGCACCGTGGACACGTGTGGCAAAGAGTGCCAGCAAGCATGTGGCATGAACAATGACCAAGGTACGGGGCCAATGGGGCCAGGGTTGGTGGTGCACTGTCACTGTGCTGGTCAGCTGATGGGAATGCTCCCACTCCTCCTTTCAGGCTCGGGTCTGGAGTACATCCTGCTGGGACTCACCGGGCCTCTCTTCCTGTGCGCTCTTGCCATCTACCACAAGAGGAAGAGGCAGGATGCCCTGGCAGGTGGTCCCCTCCCCACAGCACAGCCCGCCACCTCAATGACCAGGGCTGCAGCCACACCATGGCACCAGTTCAGTGCCCAGAGGTGGGACAACCTGTGCTGGACCCAGCCACGCTCCCTACAGGGGATGAAGCGTGCCGCTGGCACAGCAAAGCAGAGCCTCGAACACCAGGCAAACACTCAAACACTGCTGTGTAAGCGGCCCAGTGATGAAGGGGAGACCCCTGCACCCCCAGAGCCCCGCAGTGCCCTGCTGCAGGGCAGCCAGCTTTACGCTGTCATCGATGTGGTGCCAGTACGGCGATGGAAGGAGTTCATGCGGATGCTGGAGCTGCGGGAGGCAGAGATCGAGCTGGTAGAGCTGGAGGTGACCCACATCCGTGACCAGCAGTACGAGATGCTGAAGCGCTGGTGCCAGCAGACCAGTGCCACACTGGACCACGTCTTTGGCGCCCTGGAGCGCATGGAGCTGGCCGGCTGTGCTGAGGCACTGCGCCAGAGTCTGCCCGTGGGACCCTGATCCCCGGTGTCAGCACCCTGGCAGCGGGAGGTCCTGACACCTCCACATCTCACTGGGCACCTCATCCCAGCCACACCCCTAAGTATTGTTACTTATGCCGTGTAGACATTTTATGTCAGTTTTATGTCCTCTTCCCACCTGCCTGTCCTCTCTATTTATGTCCCCCTGCTCCTAGAGCCAGGAGGGACCTCATGGCCCCGCAACGTCGGCTGCCCAGCCACTCGCGGGACGAGCGGGCACCGAGCCCACTGCGAACCCATGGGATAGTTCTCAAGGCTGCCCACTGCCGGGCGCTCCTTCCCCCTCCCCAATAAAGTGGTGTGTTCTCCATCCGCCAGCCCTGGCCCTTCTTCGCAAGGCCGTGCTGGCACAGCGTGGCACCCATGGGTCCCATCTCCTTGGGCACCAGAGCACTGCCAGCCTCGGGCTGACAGGCAATGCGGGTGCTGGCAGAGACGCTGGTGTTGTGGGTGTTGGGGGTGATTGTGGTGATGTCGGTGAGTGGGGCACCGCTGTCGGCGAGCATGGTGTGGGTGGGGGATTGGTGTGGGCAGCCCCAGGAAGGCGCGGGGCACTGCTGGCGGGGTTTATCGTTTTAATCGCTGGAAAGGCAGGCGGTCTGGGCAGAGGTGAGCCGGAAGCCGGCCTTGAGCGGCTCTGAAGGGGCAGGAGTGAGGGCAGTGCTCTGTAACGGCGAGTGGTGCCAGCGGGGCGTGCGGCGAGCCCGGCCGCAGCGGCCGAGCCGGGCAGTGCACAAGGAGCCGCGTGTCCCGCTCCGCGGCAGCCCGCTTTGCGACGGGCAGCACAAGGCGGGATGTGGGGGTGAGGGGGGCTACGGGTGCCTGGGGCGGTGGAGAGGGCTTCTCTGGGCTGGGCTGTGTGGCCATCCACGGCAGGAGGAGGGTGCCGAAGTATGTCGCGGTCCATGGGAGGACCTGCCAGCCTCCTCCTGCTGAGAAGAGCCAGGATGCGGTGTGGCGTGGCTAATGCTTGGCTATGTCCCCCTTCTTGAGGATGATCTGTCGCTGCCAGGGCGCCAGCTTTGTCTCATCGTACCCGAGAGTCCTTAGCTTTTCCGACTGCTCCTTCTCCTTCTCCTCCTCCTCCCGCTTCAGTTTCTCCTGCTCTTTCCTGCTTAGCAGCAGAGGGCACAGGGCGCCGCGGTCACCAGGGCCGCGGGAGCCGCCGTGCCCGCCCACCCAGGGAAGGGGCTTGCTGCACTCACCGTTTCTGCTCCCTGCGGAGGCAAAGGGAAGAGTGGGATTAGCAGAGCCGCGGGAGTGACCGGCTGGTGCGGCATCCCCCGACCCTGGCTCACCTCTCTTCCTCCAGCTTCTTGCGCAGGATGTCCCTCCTCCAGGCCGGCATGCTGGCCAGGCGCGCCTCCTCTTCTTTCTCCTGCAACAGACAGCCGTGTTACCGGCACTGCCGGGAGCCCGCCCTCAGTGCCGGCACCACGGGGCCGCAGCACCATCCTGGTGCGCGGTGTCACATCCTTCTGGCAGCCGTATCCCCGGCACGGTACTGGTTGGGTTCACCGGCGCACGGCTCGCCGGCGCGCCCCTCGCTGCCCGCCTTCCGCCGGCGCCGGGAGGAGGAAGGAGCGCGTGGCGTGGCCAGCCCTTGCAGCACACCACAGCTTTATTGCATGACACGCGGGGGCCCACGCTGCCCCGGCACCGCAAACGCCACACCAGAGGGGAGCGCAGCCCCGCCGCTGCGCCTCCCGCACGACACACAGCCACGGCAAGCGGCACACACTGCAACCTCGGCCCGGGGCCGCTCAGAACAACACCCGTCCTTCTGCCAAGCTGAGCTGCACCACCAGCCACGAGTGGCAGGCGAGCACACCCGGGCACCAGCCCACGGCTGTCCCCTGAGCTTGCTACTGCTCCGCGCCACACAACTGGCACAGCGTGCAGCATCCCGCCGGACTCAGGTGTCGAACATCTCTGCCTCCTTCTCCTTCCAGAAGGAGAAGCTGCGGTCAATGAAGCGGCAGACGTCCTCCTCGTTGAACTCTCCCAGCTCCGGCACTGGCACCGCTGCTCCCTGCCCTTCCAGGGCCATGGCGGAGGGCTCCGGCAGGCTCTCTACCACTGCCACAGGGTCATCCCCAAAGAACTCCTGCACGAGGTCCTCAAAGCTGTCAAGCCAGTGGCGGTGGCCAGCTTCAACCTGCTCCAGTACGGTGCGGTGGAAACGGCGGACGTGGTGCCAGCTGTGGCTGCCCAGGCGGTCAAACATCTCGTAGCAGAGGAGGTGGCGGAAGCGCCGCTCCTCGGGGCTCAGGGGCATCTCCAGCAGCTGGAAATAGCCCAGCATGAAGAGGTCGAGCGGGAGGCTGTCGTGGGGCATTGGCGAGCCACCGACGTGAGGCAGGAAGTGTTGGGGCCAGTACAGCACCGTGGTGCGGCTCAGCCGCCGGATCTGACGCCCTGGGACCCGGCGGGCGACACTCCTCCAGCGGGCCAGCAGCCGCCCCGCTGCCGGTCGCCGCCTCCCCGGCCGCCGTGGCCGCTCCTCCCCAGGCACTGCCGCGAGCGCCCGCTTCTTCCAGTGCTCCAGGAAGAGGAAGACGGCGCGCTCCTTGCACCCCTTGGTGCGTTCGTGTGGGCTGCTTGTCTCTGGCAGCGCCGGCCTGCTCCGCCTCAGTGCCCCTTCCCCGTATTCCTCCTCCAGGATGGGCCGGCGGGTGCTACCAGGGGGCTGCACCCGCTTGCGCTTAGTGACCCTGGGGGGAGATGCAGGGGGCCCCCCTGGCCCCTCGTAGTTGGCCTTGAGGCTGCGGACAGACACACCGCAGCCCAGGATCTCACGCCGGGCGTCGTGCTGGGCACCGGGGCTGCCCTCTGCTCCCCCCGTCCCAGGGCCCTCCCGGCCTCTCAGGGTGGCTGGTGATGCGGCCGCACTCCTCGGCAGCGTGGGGGACCGGCTGCTGCGGGCAGGCGCATCCTCGTGGGCGAAGCGCCGGGGAGCCGGGGGGGTGGAGGGCGGCACGAGTGGCGGCAGCTCCTCCTCCAGCCCCCCTGGAGTCGGTTTCCCCGGCTGCGCCTCGTGCATCACCCGCAGGCTCCCCAGCTGCCTCTCCAGGTGCTGCATGTCCTCCTCCCGCATCGGCTGCCCGGAGGGTCCCAGTACGCCCCCGCGGGCAGGCGGCCCGAGCCGGCACAGGGGCGGCGAGCGGCTCCCAGGCTGCGGCGGGAAAGAGGGCAAAGGGGCTCTTGAGGCCATGCTGCACGCACCTCGTGCCGCTGCCGCCGTGTGTGGCACCCCTGGGGTGTGACGCCCCTGGCATGCAGGCAGGGTGGTCCCCAGCCCAATTGGGAGCCAGAGGAAATGCCACGCATGCCATCTTTCCGGGTCCTGAGCTGCTTGGGCCATGCCCGTGCCGCGCTCGCCGCTGCAGCGCGTGGGACCCCCCTACCTTGCGCCGCTGCTCCTCTTCCTCCTGCATGCGGAGCTGCAGCTTGCGAACCATCACCTGCCGCTTCCACTCGGGGATGGGCCGACCCTGCTCGTCCTGGCTCGGCACCAGCGCCTCCGCCTCCGCCGCTGCCCCAGCACCTGCTGCCGGCACCGGTGAGCTTCCGTTCAGCACCGGCTCTGGAGAGCCGCCTGCCAGGCAGCGTGGTGGCCCAGCAGCCTCGGGGGTGGCCGGCGGGGTGGGCGTCCTGGTGGGTGACGGGGAGGACACTGGCGACTCTGCCTGCGGAAGGAGGGAGGGAGGGCGGTGGGCACTTGCCGTGCTTTGCTGCGCCGCGCCACCGGCTCCCCTGGCCCCCATCACCACCTACGTTGGCCCCTGCCTGGCCGCTGCCGGAGAAGACGGTGGTGAAGCCTTTGCTCTGTGGCGTTGGCTTGAGGCTCTTCCCAGCTTTGATCTCGGCCAGCAGCTCCGAGTTGTCGCCGGTGGGGGTCATCATGTTGAAGGACTTGGTGCCTGAAGGGAGGCAGGAGGGGCAGTAAGCACCCTGCCGGCACCATCTCCCTGCCCCTGTGAATCCCCCATCAGCTTGCAGGGTAGGGGGGTGGAGGGGTGGCTGGCTGACTGCCCCCCTCCCCACCATCCAGGAGCCCGTGGAACACCCCTGAAAGCAGCATCCTGACACGCAGCTCAGGAACAGAACATCACCAAATTCCTGGGTCCTTCAGACCCTGGTAGAGCAACCTCCCAGCACTCAACAGCCTGGCACCCCAGCTCCACAGATCCATAAGACCAGCACTCCAACAGCAGCTTACAGGGTCCGTGGCACCCTGCTGCAGCAGCACCCCACCACCCCAACACTCGGCTGCAAGGGTCTCAGCCTAGCCCAAGCCCCAAATGCCGCTCCATGCCCCCGAGGCACTATGTTGCAACAGAAGTGTGCCTCTGGAGGGATGACTCCGCGGCCGGTAGCAGCCCTGCAACCGTAGCACGGCCCCTACACTCCCCTGGCAGCTCCCGGCAGCGATGCACCGATGGCCTGAGTCAGACTCACTGCCAGCCGGGTGCCCAAAGGGCTGCGTGGCACCGGCACCCCGGGGATGCTCTTCCCACTGCTCAAGCCACCCTCCTCGCAAACACCCACCGTCCGTGCCAGCCATGCGTGAGTCCCTAACGGCCCATGGTACCGTGCCAAGGCAAAGCCCCCTCCCCGCGGCAGGCGCCCGCAGCTCGCTCCGCTCGGCTGAGCCACGCCGGAGCCAGAGGGCTGCGGGTGCTGAGGGCCCAGCGAGACGCGCACGCTGCCATCCAGCGCCGGCTGAGACCCTCCGGTCCCGGGAGCCGGCGCTAATAAAGCGGGCGCCGAGCAGCGGCCAAGCCCGCCGGCTGCAGTCAGCGGCGGGGGAGCGGCCGCTGCGCTCACGTGGCGGGGTCACGCCGGCCGGCTGAGAGCGAACAAAGGCTCTCTGTGTGCGGGGCCGCGGGGCCCGGCCGCCTGCCCAGCCCTGCCAGCCCTGCCAGCCCTGCCTGGCGGCTTCGGCAGCCCCGCACCGGCGCTCGGCCGCCCGCGTGGCACCGCCGGCCGGCGACGCGCAGCCAGGGCCCGGCGGCCGGAGCGCCGCGGGCAGGTGACGGCCCGAGCGGCCGTCGATGCCCCGTGGCTGCAGCCCGGCCTGCCCTCCGGCCGTGCCCCGCGCAGGGGCTGGCACCCCCTTGAGCAGGGAGGAGCGTGGGGCCGCGGTACTTACTCTTCATCTGCCTGAGCGCCTTTCCTCCTAGGGAGAGAAGCAGAGAGGCAGCGCGGGGCGCGCGGCAGAGGAAGGATTTGGCCACCGCGAGACAAGAGAGAAGAGAAGCGGCCAGCAGTGAGAGCAGGCAGGGGCGAGCGGGCGTGGGGGCCCCCGCGCCGACACCGGAGGAGAGAAGGACAGAGAGGCTGTCAGGAGCCGCGCGGCCGAAGTGCCGCGGGAGGAGACGAGCCAAGGAGGTCAATGCCACAGTGTAGATAATGGGACAGTGCCCGGGATCACTCCCCGTGCCCACCCGGCACCCTGCCACTTACTTCCCGTAGAGGAGGAGGAGCGGCGGGGGCCGGCAGGAGCCTCGGCGAGTGGGGGCGGCGGTGGGGGCGTCGGGCAGGCGGTGTCGGGCAGTGGTGGGGGCGGGGGTGGAGGGGGCAGCTCGGCACCAGGCTTGCTCTCCCCATTGCTCATGGTGTCCGCCGAGATGGGTGATGCCTGGAAGAGAGCACGGGCAGGCGTTGCTCGGTGCCGGTGCCGCTGAGCTGTGCAAAGGCTCGCGGCACGGGGCTCACCTCCTCGGTGTGCGCCATTCTCTGGGGGCCTGGCTGCTCGGCCACAACGTGCCCCAGGTGCTTGTAGTAGTCACCGGTGCTCGGCTGCTTGCCGAAATTCCTTGACCGCCTGCTGGAGTCGGCCCGGCGCAGGCCCTCGGGACTGCTATCACGCGATGCCAGCTGCAATGGGGAGCCCACCTCAGCACCGCTGTGCCCAGCTATGACCGCAGGCTGCAGGGCTGTGGTGGAGTAGGACTGTGCCAGCGGTTTGCCCCGGGACAGATGCAGAGCCGGGACGGACAACAGGTGCGTGCCCTGGAGTCTGTTCAGCAAACGGCTCTACCACGGTCTGCGTGCCATGGCGGCAGTGTGTGGCGTCAGTGCCTGGCACTGTGACCCCATAGCCTGTGCCCAGGATCCTGTCCAAGCCTCCCCCGGGATAACCCCCTGGGAACAGGAGTGCCGAGCCCCAGCCCCGCGGATTACCGGAAGCTTATCCCGCGCGGGGCTGGGGCCCAGTTCCAAACCTCCCTCTGAACAGGGCTCTCAAGCAGCGCAGCCTCAGCTCACCCCGGCGCATTCCACAGCGGCTTTGCGAGCTGTGCTGCCGAGTGCTGCACTGCAGGGGGCTGTGCCTGCTCCCTTGGGTTTGGGGTGCCACTGCGGCATAGCCCTGCCTCCTCTTGCTGGGGGCCCCGCTATTTGCATTTTCCAGTATGCCACCTCCACCCATGGCATTTTCACAGTGAGCCCGGGTGCTCGCTGCCACCGCCAGCCCCAGCTAAGTCAACAAACTTCAGCTCCGTGTTTCCTACTCTGGCTGCCATGGGAGTTGTGCCAAGGCTGGCTCCCACTCCGGCAGTCCCAGCCCTGGTCTGGCGAAAGGATCTGTGTTGCTGAGCCCCATTTCATGGGCCCCCCACACCACTGTGGCACCGCTCTGCCACACGCCCACACCTCCCCAAGTCAGCCCGTTACTCCGGTAAGCACTAAAGAGCCAAGGCCGTGCCCAACAAGCACTGTGGGGTCTGGAGCCCACCACGTGCCTGGCACACACTGCTCTGCCAAGACCCCCACCCCTTGTGCCCCGTCCCCCAGAGTGCTGGGCTCTGCCAGTGTCCTGACCATGGCCAGAATCCTGTCCCCGGTGAGGTGGCCGGAGCCATGGTAGGGGGTCAGGGCGGCCCCAAACCTACTGCATCCCTATGCCTCCCCAGCCCGCCATGGAGGGCTGCACCCCTCTTACCTGTGCACGCCTGGCTGAGCCCTCTCAGCTCCTGGCAGCGCTGGCTGTGCCACCCGACACCTGTGGCGCGGGTGACACCGGAGCCGGCCGCTCGGGTTACTGCCTGCGCAGCTGCCCACGCCCAGCTCGGCATGGTGCCGGTGGCATTGCCGGGCCTCACGGGCGCGGCTGCCATGGCAGGATGCTCCTGGGTGCCCCAGCCACTGAAGCAGTGAGTGGGCCCACCCAGTGCCATGGAGCCAAGAGAGCATCACTGGCCCCAGCTTGCTGCATCCTTGCTGCTGGTTGAGCCCCAGCCTCCTCCATGCGTGCCAGCACTGCAGGCACATGGCCTCCAGCTGTGGCCAGGGACTATCCCCTCCCAGTGCAGGCAACAACTCCTCAAAGGGGATGGATGCCCGGCGGAATGTCCCTCCCGGGTGATACGTCCCTTGAGCTGTGTATGGGGCGTGGTGCAGGGGACACGGTGCATGGGGCCGTACCTCTCGGCGCAGCGCCTGGCTCTCCACATGCCGCAGGTTGTTCTTGGCCCGCACGTAGATGTCGGCGGTGTGGGGGGCAGCGGGAGGCGCAGGTGCAGGGTAGCCGGGGGGTGGCGGGGGTGGCCGGGTGGCGGGGGGCGGGGGTGGTGGTGGGGGGAAGGCAGGGGGTGGTGGCGGCGGGGGACCCTCGCCTGCTGGGCCCCGGCCCCGTGGCCGCATCTCAGGGTCCAGCATGTCCATGTACGCCTGCATGTCCGCCAGCGCCGGCTCAGGCACCCCTGCGCAGGGCAGGGGGTCAGGGGGGGCTGGACCCGCGCCCCCCGCCCCGTGCCCCCTGGCCCCGCACTCACGGGCGGCGGGGGCCCCTGGGGGGCCGCCCCTCTTCTCCCCGGTGCTGGACTGGCTGGAGTGGCAGGAGTCGTAGTTGGAGAGGGTGCTGGCAGGGGAGCCCACCTCGAAGCGCGCCTGGGGCACCGACGCCGTGGTGTTGGGCGATGACATGCCCGAGTCGGGCTGTCGGCATTCCCCATCCGCCGAGGGGTCTCGTGACAGCACACGGTGCTCCACGCTCTGCTGGCACAGCCGTGGGGGTCAGGCAGCAGGACAGGGTGGGGAGGCCCTGTGCGCTCCCCGCACCCTTGTCCCCAGGCACCGCCGTACCATGTTCTCCACTGTGCGCAGGTACTGGGCGCAGTGGCTGTGGCCGTTGTAGTCGGCGAGGTCTGCTGCTGTGTAGCCATCCTGGTCACGGATGCTGAGGTCGGCACCGTTCACCACCAGGATCTGGCAGCACTGGGGAGAGTGGGGGTGCATGGTAGGGCTGGAGGGAAGGCCCCTCCCTCACCCTGACACCCTTTTGGACACCAGCACCCACCTCCAGCTCGCCATTCTCGGCGGCATCGTGCAGCGGTGTGCCGCCCCAGCCGTCGGCAGTGATCTCCCCACCGTGCAGCAGCAGCCAGCTCAGCACCTTGGCGTGGCCACGGCTGGCGGCGAAGTGCATGGCCGTGGCCCCCTCGGCGTCCCGCTCCGACAGGCTCACCGTCGTGAAGCTCATCTGTGTGGGCAGGCGGGCTGAGCGCTGGGGCTGAGCACCCCTGTGCCGTGCCACCGCACTGTGCCACCACGCCGTGCCCCGCCGTGCCCGGACAGCGCTTACCAGCCATACGATGACAGTGTTGTGGCCCATCTGGGCGGCGGCGTGCAGCGGGGTCATGCCGTCGTAAGCGCGCGCGTGGGGGTCGGCCCCACAATCCTGCACCAGGTACTGGATGATCTCCAGGTGGCCCTCCTGGCAGGCGAGGTACAGCGGGGTGGCCCCCGTCTTGGTCTGGGCACTCAGCGTACTGCAAGCGGGGCACAGCGCCCGTCACCTGTGGCCACTGCTACTGCCAGGGCTGGGACAAGGGGGGCAGGCAGGATGCAGGGACACGGGGGCTTGTGGGACGCAAGGAACATGGGGAGGCGCAGGGGGCACAGCTGTGGGCAGGCAGGGCAGTGCTGGGGCTGGGAGCTGTCCACCCCATGCCTTCCCATAGGTCCCCGTGCTGCGGTGGTGGCTGCAGCTGCAGCGGGAGGTCACTAAGTTAATCAGCCTGCTTAGGCTAAGCTCCTTCCTCCGGCTGTTTTTGGACACTGCAATTTAGTCGTATTTTAAAGTAAGCTGCTTACACAGCACTGGCCATGGAGCTGGCGGGGAAAGGCCAACCTGCACCCTAGCACTGCCCGGCAGAACTGCCAGGTGCTGGTGTCCCCTCACTGCTCCAAAAGGCTTTGGCATCCTTGTGTTTCTCATCCTGAACTGTATATCCTAAATTGTGCATCCCAAACCCTGAATCCCACATCTTTTACCCCACAACCCCCACAGACCCATATTTTGCATCCCGCATCCTGTCTCCCAACCCCACAGGAAGCTGTTCTATTAAGTGCTCCATAAAAAAAAAAAAACCACCACCAACAACCTGTTGAATATTTAAAAAAGGAAGAGCAATAAATACTCTGCTCTGTTATCGCAACGATCCCAGGGCCTTAATAATTGATCCCTGTAACTGTGAGACGGGCTGTGGCCAGCGCTCCCTTCCCTGTGTGCCGTGCCACTGAGTGCCTGCCTGTGCTCCAGCAGTGCCAGGCTGGCACAGTCCTGTGTGCTGCCCGGGCAGGGGCTGGGGATGTGACTCGGGGCAGTTGCACGCTGGGGTGCAGGGGACAGCGGGAGCACAGGCACAGGGTCAGTCCCTGATTCTCATTTCTCAGTAATTGGGAAGGGGTTAAGCCACTCGGGCAGCACCAGTAAACTGCTTTGCCAGATGGCTGAGACCCCACGCTGGGCCGCCGGCTGCCGGGGCCCCCACGGGCCGGCACGAAGGTGGGCTGGGAGCGCCAGCATCCCGCAGCGGCACCGGGGATTGGATTTCGCAGCTGTAACGGAGCCTCCGGGCAGGCGCGGGGCTGGGAGCAGGGCCAGCCCTAAATAATTCAGGGGGAAGGCGGTGACAGCAGCGGAGCAACCCCTGCAAGCAGCGTGAAAGGCAGTGCGAGCGCCGTGCCACACTTGGGCCGATACAGTGAGCGTCGAGCAGGAGCAATGACTGGTTTGGGGCTGGGCTCGGGCTGTAGGGGTTAATCCCAGAAGTGCCCAGGGCTAAACTGGCACACCTGGGGCAAGGAGATAAAGAACTGGGGCTGGGACAGCTCTGGGCAGTAATCACCATGGGATCCAGGGATTTCTGTGACTCTGCCTGGAGGAAACGATGTAGGGCTCTGGTGTTGTGGCACCCAGAGACAGAGGGCTGCCGAGTGCCACTCATCCCGCTGCCTCAGGACTCCCTGGATGTGGGAGAACTGCGCAACCCCTCTCATCCACAACCCTGGAGCCTTCCAGGGACAATGTGGAGCAACAGCGCATCCCCCCGGCCCCGCTTTGGCCGGGTCTGTGGGTTATTTCTAGTGGCCTCTGCCCACCACAGGAAATCCGATTAGCGGCCACCTAATCGCCTGCTGCAGCCTCGTGGCGAGGCCCGGCATCGCGGGCCCCGTGGGCTGCTGTGCCACGTAACCCGGGGACCAGCCCGGCCCCAGGCACCGCTCAGGAGGAAAAGCTCAGGGGATGCTGCCGCGACGGAGCCGTCTGAGAGAGGCTGCCATGTCCAGCGATGCCCACGGACCCGGGCAAGCGGAAAGGTCGTCTCCGGCGCGGGGAGCAGCCTCTCCTCGGCGGTCAGCCTAATCCATTTACATAACAGCGGGCGGACAAAGGCGGCTGTGTTATCGCCCCGCGCCAGGAGCCGACTCAGCGGCCAGAGACAATATTTCTGCCAGCGCTCGCCCCTCTCCTCCTCGCCCTTTCTTTCTGGGCCATAAAGAAGGTGCAGCTGGCTGCCCAGCCTGATAACGTGGCCGTGTTGCTCTTGGAGCTGGGTGATCAGAGTGGCTGCAGCATTCGTCCCCAGCGCTGGCACCTTGCCCAGCGGCTGGAGGGAGGGTTGGGGCCACAGCAGGCACCCTGTTCTCCCAGTAGCCCTTCTCCTGCTGATGGGTGCCAAGCTTCCGGCAGACCCTGTCTAGCTGCCAGCAGTGGCGGCCGTTACCTGGGGCAGTGTCCCAAGAGGAGTCGCAGGGAAGGGAAATCCCCTTTCACCGCGGCGTAGTGGACGGGCAGTGCTCCCGTGTTGGTGGCTGCCGTGGGGTCGCTGCCTCCAAAGCGGAGGAGCCAGTCGATCACCTCATGGTGACCGAAGCGGGCTGCCAGGTGGAGGATGGTGGCACCAGAGTTGTCTGTGTCCTACAGGAGGAAGTGGGACGGCTGTCAGTACCAGGAACCAAGCCCTTCCGGCTGGGGGGCTGGGGACCGCAGGCAGCCGTGGGGCATCCCCCATCCCGGAGTTGCTTCCGGGCGGGTGGGGTGGCCAGGGTGGAGTTCCTGTCAGTACGGAGCGGGGCTGGAGCAGGAGCACAGGGCATTGGAGGGACCGTGGGACCAGCGTGTCTGCCCTCCGTCAAGGCCCGGCGTCTGCACACAGCGAGCGCAGCACAATGCCCTCCTTGTTCTACCGGCCGCGGAGCCCCTAACTACGGGAACTTGCCGCCGAACCCCGCTGTGCCGCCGGCCCGTCCGCCCTCTACGCTCGGTGGGGCGCGGATAGGGCTGGCCACTGGCCAGGAGGTCGCCGATGCGTGCTGACCCCTTCCTTCCCGACTAATCTCCGCTCCCAGCCCCGCCGCTGCCTCCTCTTCCTTCGGCCGTCACATGTCTTTAACTCTCGGCCGGCCCCGGGACAAGCCGCTTACCGCTCCGCTCCCGCCGTTGTGTAACCCCGGGAGGGGAATGCAGCCCCTGGGAATATGTGCTGCCCTCGAGGCTGAACCCCTCCGGCATGCCGGGCCTCTCCGGGTCCGTCGGATGCCGCCCGATACGCACGGCGGGAGCCCTGCCCGCGCCGGCTAGGATGGATCCCGGCTCGCCGTCGGCAGAGTTGGGGGCACCACGCGTGACCGTATCCCCGCGGCCACAGCCACCCACACGGGACCGCGGAACGCCTCCCCGGGAGCCCGCGCCACCGAGGGACCCTCCGCCGCCCCCCGCGCCCCCGCTCGCACCTGCACGCCGCAGCCCCCCTGCGTGAGCAGCCACTGGAGACAGGCGAGGTTGCCGGTGGCGGCGGCGTCGTGGGCCGGCGTGGCCCCATTCCGCGCCCGCGCGTCCCCGCGGAGCGCGGCCTCGGCCGCCAGGTACCGGAGGCAGGCGAGGCGGCCGGCGCGGGCAGCGTGGTGCGCGGGGGACGCGCCCAGGGCGTCCCGTAGCCCCGGCCGCAGTAGCCCGGCCGCCCGCAGCCCCCGCAGCGCCTCCACGTCGCCCTGTCGCGCCGCCTGCAGCGCCCGTTCCAGCGCCATCCCGGCGGCGGCCCCGGCCCCAGCGGCCCCGGCGGCCCCGGCCCCGGCGGCCCCGGCCGCCGCTTGGCACTGCGCGGCGCTCCCGCCTCGCCGCCCCCCGGCCCCGCCGGCTCCTCCTCTCCCTCCCCCGGGGCCGCCCCTCCGCCCGCCCCGCCCGACGGCGCGGCGATTGCCCGCTGCTCGGGACCCCCGCACCGCTCCCCACTGCCTCAGCTGGGGCAGCCGCGCTTTGCCGAAAGGCGGCCGGGACCAGGACCGCTGCAAGTCCGGGTGGACCCCAAAGCGGAGCGTACGCGGCTGCCGGCGCCGCTGTCCACGGCCTTGAGCACCGGCACCACGGGTATCCCATCCCGCCTCCCACCCGGGCGAGAGGCGCGGCAAAGATGGGCTTCTCCGGCAACCCCGACGTGCGCTGCCGGTCCTAGCAGCGCAGGCAGAACGCGGGTCGCTGGGGTGCCGGCAGCCGGGCACGGTCCGCTTCGGAGTCCACCCGGACTTGCACCGGTCCCGGTCTCGGCCGCCACCCGGCAAAGTGGTTTTATGAACCTCTGGTGGGGCAGGGCGGGAGGGCCGGACAGCGGGCGGCGTGGGAGGACAGGGGGTGACCCTTCTCCCTCCTGTCAGCACCGCGGACAGCGGAGGTGCCTCTCGATCAGCACCGAGGACAAGGCAAGGGCCGCCTTGCCCGCCTCCTTCCGTGCCTGCCCCGCGCCCTCCCTGCCCGGCCCTCCCGCCCGGCCCTGCCCGGCCGCCGGTTCATAAGGCCGGTAGCGGTACGGAGAGCGGGAGCACCGGGCGCCCCGCTCCTGCCTCCGCCGAGCTGTGCAAGGTGAGAGCTCCGGCATTCCTGGCACCCCGGGCTGCCCGGTGTGTGCGCAGACCCTCCGGTCCCTCACGGAACGCACCCCCACCAACGTGAGCCGAGAGCTCCCTGCACCCCGCCTCCCCCGGGCGGTATCCTGGACCCTTTCCGGACCCTGCGTGCGCTCTACTGCGAGCTGTCACTGCCTGCTCGGCACTGTCGCCACCACCCCACCCAAAATCCCTGGGCGCCCACGGGAGCTGTGTTACAACCGGAGAGAACCGACGGCGCCGGGAAGGCGGGCGGGGGGGTGCGGTGCTGCCCGTGCCGACCCGAAGACCCTGGCTCCCCGCGAGTCCCCGCGCTGACAGGGCACTCCGGGGCACGCCGGGGGGACCCCGGTCCCGGTGGGGTCACAGGACCCCGCGGGCAGCGCCGGTGCCGCCCTTGGTCCCGGCGCTCCGCCCCGCGCGGGGGCGTGTCCGGGGCGCGGCGGGGCGTGGCCAAGGGCGGCGGTGCCGCAGCGCCGCTGCGGGAGGGGCGCCGGTGCCGCCATGTCGGAGCCGGGGGCCGCGGGCCCGAGCCCGGCCGCCATCCAGGTGTCCAGGTACGGCCCCGCCGCGGCCGGGGACCCGCGCAGAGCTGGGCAGGGAGGCGGGCGTGCTGTGGGCCGCTGGGCGGGTGCCGGTCTGCTACCGAGATGCTGCCCGCCGTGCTGCCGGCATCGGCGGCGCCGCCCGCTTTAGTCACGCTGACAGTGACACTGGCAGCGCGCAAAGTGCAGCAGCGCCGCGCCCATGCTCTGTGCTGCAGGGGCTGGGAGCGGGCAGGGCTGCCGCTGTTCTCCCGCGTGTTCTTCCCGCGGCTCCCGAGCGCGGCCGCCCTGAAACAGCAGCTCCTGTCCGGCCCAGCGCGCAGCCGCTGCCTCAGAGGCCTCCGGGCCGTTACTCGCCGTTGGCAGAAAGGAGAAAGCACCGGCACATGCCCGGCTCAGTGTGTGCCGCCCCGGGGCCCGGCGGGGTGCGGCCCCGCTGAGACGCCGGCTGCCCCACCAGAGGCGCCCTGCTTCCTTCCGCTCCCAGCGGTAGTTTGGAGCGCTTTCCATTCGCCGCTCACAGGAAGCCGCATGCGAGCAGCGATGGCCCGGCAGCTCAGCCGGTGGGCGATATGCTGCCTCCGGGCAGCCGCACCAGGGCTGGGCTGGGGTCGCGGCAGGGATTGTGAACTCTCATGTGCCTCCTCCGCCAGGATTATGCGCCCAGACGATGCCAACATCGCAGGGAATGTCCACGGGGGAACCATCCTGAAGATGATCGAGGAGGCAGGAGCTATCATCAGCACCCGTCACTGCAATTCCCAGGCCGGGGTGAGTAGGTGCCGGAGTGCCTGCCAGCCTCTGGCGTGGTCACCCTGTACTCGCTGCCGCGTCTCAAGGGCAGCAGAAGTCCGTCACTGGGAGCGTTTGCTCCTGCATTCAAACCACTGGTGTCTCTGGCTGAAGCTGGGGCAGGGTCCCAGTAGCTAGAAGCATTCTGCTGAAATTGTGTTCACCAGCAGAAACATTATGGCTCATTTTTGATGTTAATGTTTTAACTCCTGAGAAAGGCGAGTTGGGCCAACTCAGTGCTGGTTACAGATGGGGAAGGAAGTACAGCCTGTGACTGATAGGGTGGCGGTTGCAGTATCCAAACTGCACGTGGCGTGGCTGATTTGGCTGGTCTCAGGGAACCGCCAGCTCTGTTCCTGCATGGCACGGCTGTGATCACTACCTTGGCTGTCTCACCGTCCCCAGGAGCCCTCCGTGGCTGCACTGGCACGGGTGGAGCGGACAGACTTCCTCTCGCCGATGTGCATTGGCGAGGTGGCCAACGTCAGTGCTGAGATCACCTACACCTCCCGGCACTCCGTGGAGGTTCAGGTCAACGTCATGTCTGAAAACATTTTAACAGGTGGGTGGCTTCTGGTGACTGTGTTCCAGAACTCCAGGAATAACGATGTCAAGCCCAGAGCTTCTAGTGGTGACTCTATCCTTTGCTCTGTCACTGGCAGCATTCGGCAGAGAGGAGATTTAGCGTGTTTATTGACAGAGCTGGGGGTGCAGAGAGGGCGGGTGCTGGGGAGGGAGGCCAAGCAGCCTCCCTGGGATTTATGGCTCCATTGTAGAGAAAACCAGCAAAATCTGCTTGTAGCTCTTCCTGCCTGATTGCTGCCTGTGGCTGCCTTTGGCCTGAAAAAGTCCCTTTTCCTGCTGTTGCTGTGACAACCAGTTCCGCTTGCTGTGACACCTTCCCAAACACACATTGTCACATCCGCTACGAGCTAAAGCCTGGCAGGAGCCAGCAGGGCAAGGGGCCACCAATGCCAGTGGCATTGGCGGTGTGTGCCCAGCCCCAGACCGCTGGCAGGTCAGCACTGCTGGCCTTGGCACCATCACCTGCTGCCCCCTTCTCCTCCAGGAGCAAAGAAGGTGACGAACAAGGCGACACTGTGGTATGTGCCGCTGTCCCTGAAGAATGTGAATAAGGTCCTTGAGGTTCCCCCCATGCAGGTAGGACAGCTCACTTGGGTCCCCCAAAACTGGAACTTGTCCTCCCTGCGGAATGGCACTAACCTGGCCCTGTTGGCACTCCCAGCTGTGCCAGTGGCTTTGCCAGTCTCCTTCTTACTAGCATTTTATTCCAGTATGCGAGAAAGGAGCAGGAGGATGAGGGGAAGAAGCGTTACGAGGAGCAAAAACTGGATCGGCTGGAAACTAAGCAGAGGAATGGTGACGTGATCTTACCTGTCATCAACCCAGGTAACACAGGCAGGGTGCAGCCAGTGCAACTTGCCCAACAGTACTGGGAGACCAAACTGGTCCCCAGGGCAATTCCGGCCATCCCCAGGGCCCTGTAGCTGCAAGTATGCATTATAAAACACCACACCAGGGATGGGGATGGGATTTTGGACCCACAGCATGGGAGTGGATGGGGAGCTGAGTGGATACCTGTGATACCCTGCAGGGGTTGGGGGAATGAGATCCCTTATCCAAAACCCCGTTCCTGTATCACTCCTTGCATCGCTTGTGTGCAGCTAGAGCTGATTTTCCTCAGCAAGTTCTGGGCAAGGGTGGCCTCTAGGCCTGGCTGTGGCCTTCAGGCAGAGGTGGAGAGGTGGCACATGGGGCATGTTGGGGAAGGTGATGGGGGATTAAATTTGCTCAGATGCGTTTTTCTCCTCTGTCCTCCCTGCTTTCAGACAGGCAGACAAAAGGTAAGGCTCAGGGGGCACTGCTGCATGAGAGGTCATCCTGGGTGGGACCTGGCCGCTTTTCCTTCCTCTGAGCTTCTTTAACATCTCTCATTAGAAAGAAAACACAGCCACTTCTGAGAGAGGATTTCCTCTGCTGGGAGTTTTGGGGTGTGAATTCTGTCACCTGGAGGTTGTGGTGGGAGAGGGGTCACCAGCATGTGCCACGGTTGAGGGCATGGGGGTGAAGGTCTTCCCACCAAGGGGAAAACAGGGGCTCTATGCAGCAGGATCTGGGAGGTTCAGCTGAGGGGGGAAGCAGACAGCTGTGTGACCCAGTTCACTCCTCTTTGCTTTCATATTATTTGAAAGCTTGAAAGAAAGAAATGAGCTGAGCTAGAATAAAGTGAATGGGTGGGGATTAGAGGGAGGCAGCAGCCCGTCAGGTGGTCAACATTCTCTGCTCTTGGAACTTCTCCAGCCTAGTTTAACCACTGGTTTTAACATGGTTCAGCTTTGCACAAGCCAGCCCCATGTTTTCTTCTTTGGACAACTTAAGACAGGGATGTTTGGTGGTGTATGGGTGCCAGCTGAGCAGTTCTCACCTTGCTTTGCTCTCTAACCAGAGCCACACACGGTTGGCTACAGCCAGTCCAGCCTGATCCACCTGGTGGGCCCGTCGGACTGCACGCTGCTGGGCTTTGTGCATGGAGGTGAGTGAGCACTGCCCTGCATAGCAGCTGGCTTGCAGGTCCAGGTGGCTTTTCCCTGGAGCAAAGTGTGGTTGGAGAGTGACTCAGTGTTTTTGGTGGGCTCTGCCTCTGGAGGCACGCAGGCCCCTTTGCACTGACTGTCAGCGCCAGAGTTGCTTTAGCTGGGACAAAAGCTTTGTCTTTTTCTGTGCTCCAAAAACTCATGTACTTGAACTATAAATCCTACAGTTTTGTCATCGCCTCTGAGATTGCAAATCCTGGAGTACAAACACACAGCGTGTGACTGCAATTAGCTGAAGTAATTTCCTCTTGGCTGGCAGCACCCATCATCTGCAGGGGTGGCACGTGTGGTGTAAGCCCTGGGAGAGGTGTGTTTGCTGAGTGCTGGGACAACACGTGCCTAATCCTTAAAAAAACAAAAACAACATGGCTCAGAGCTGTTTCAAGGTTTGTGGGACTGATCTTGCCTTGCAAGTGTGAGGTTTGCTCAGAGGAATTCGGGAGAGACAGAGCTGACCTTAATCACAGGTCTGCGAGGATGTTGCCCTGGTATTGACAGGAGTTCTTGTGCTGGTACGGGATTACTGCTTGGGACTTAGTCTCCAGTCCAGTTCCCCAGTGTAGATTTGGCCATGCTAAGGCCTTAGTGACCTTTGTGTGGTTTTCCTAAAATCCCACTGACTTCCCTGAGACAAGACCCTCTGCTTCCCCTCACAGGTGTCACCATGAAGCTCATGGATGAGGTTGCTGGGATTGTGGCTGCCCGCCACTGCAAGACCAACATCGTCACTGCCTCGGTGGATGCCATCAACTTTCATGAGAAGATCAAAAAAGGTACCAAGGGTGGTGGCAGGCACTGTGATCTCCTGTGTTGCCACACCCTGGCTCCCTTGGGTGTGCTCTCAGGACATGTTAGTAGAGAAAATTAGTCCCTGTTTAATTTGATCCCGTGCTCCAGTTAAGACACAGCTTAAGCATACAATGTGCAGGACCACTTGCTCCCGTCACCAGCCCCTCTCTGTTTCACAGGCTGTGTCATCACTGTCTCAGGACGTATGACATTCACAAGCAATAAGTCCATGGAAATAGAAGTCTTTGTGGATGCTGACCCGTTTGTGGATGAGCCTCGGGAGCGGTACCGTGCCGTCAGCGCCTTCTTCACCTATGTGTCCCTGAGCAAGGAGGGGAAGCCCCTGCCTGTCCCGCAGCTGCTGGTAAGAGCTTTTCTCTCTGGACTGGGACCACTGGGGCCATCACCTCTCCTGCTTCTCCTGGGGCAGAGCCCAGGTGGCCTTTTTGTCCAAGAAATCCTCCCTTGAGTTACTCAGTAGAAAAATAATGAGCATGAATGAGACTTTCCAGGGCAGGCTTCAGGGTTGTTTGTTTGTTTATGTTGGTTTTGGTGGTTTTTTAAAATTGTTTTGGTTTTTATTTTTTATTTATTTTGAAAATTGCCAGACTGGAGGTTTTTTCCTTTCCCATTGTTGAGGACAGGCTGCATGCGGGCCCTGCACCAGGGGACCCTGAGTGGCAACAGAGGCCCCCACATCCCTGATTGCTGCTCCCCGTGGTTGTCCCCATTCCAGCCTCCTGTTTACATTAGCTTCCCTAATCCTGGCAGGGCTTTGCTGATGTGGTGCTCCTGATGAGATATTGGTTAATATTTGATGTTACAGAGGCCTCCTGCTTAATGCAGGAGCACACTGGCTGTCACGTTGTGTGTTTGACAGAGGCAGCTTTTCCCTCACACCTCTGTGAGGGGAGACATGTTTCCCTCCCGCACACACTCGCAGCACACTGACGCTTTGCACTCTTTCTGTGGCCTCAGACGGAGACAGAGGACGAGAAACGTCGCTTCGAGGAAGGGAAGGGCAGGTACCTGCAGACCAAAGCTAAGCGGCAGGCGCAGATGCAGCAGTCTGCCCAGCAGTGACCTGTCTGGCACGCTTGCCACCAGCGCCCGCCAAACATCCAGGTTGTTTCCCGTTCGTTTTGTGTCTGGTCCACGCCAGCCCCATGCCTCCGCCCGCCCCAGCCTGCTGCCGGCGCCTCTGCTTTGCTGCTGAAGGGCTCAGCACCGTAGACCTCGTGCTTCAGGCGGCTGAAGCTCCCTGAAAGCCCCCAGGAGTCTTCCCAGGTACTCGCCATCTGCCTCCAGAGCCATTGTTGCTGTTTGATCCCGTTGGCGACGCTCCCGCCGTGTCAGAGCCAGGACGGAGGCGTGTGGTGGCTTGAGGGGCGCGTGAGGCCGCGAGTCTTTGTGCTGCTGTGTTCGACTCGCTGGTTTGTCCTACCATGCACACCAAAGCTTTCATTACGCGCCGCGCCGGGGCCGCACTGAATGTCTGTGACATCTCTAGGTAGTTCTCTGTGCACATCTAAGTTATTTAAGGAATCCTGTGGCATAAATAAAGTCTGTTTCATTGACTGGAATGAAAGGCTGACGCTTTTATTTTAAACAATTGTGCTTTTCCTCCCTCCCCCAGATCCACCTGCGCTCCCCAAGTGGCGCCAGGCGCTCCCGACTTTGTTTTTAAGTCTGGCCGTTTTAACAGGACCCCACAGGAGTTCCTGCTGGGATGGGTTCCCGGTTTGGGATATTAGACAATAAACCACCTGACAAGAGGTTGTAGTGAGGTGTGGGCTGGTCTCTTCTGCTGTGCCCGCAGTGCGAGGGCAAGGTGGGTATTGGCTTTAGATTGACAGAGTGCAAATTCAGAACAGATACCAGAAAATATTTTCCCTGTTGGGGTGCTCAGGTAGCAGGAACGTGGTGGAGTCACCACGCCTGGAGGTGTTCCACAGCGTCAGCACCTGGTGCTAGGGGATGTGGTTATGTGGTTTGGGGGTTACAGTGGCGGTGCCGGGCGGGCAGTGGGACACGGTGATGACAAAGGTCTCCAACCCCGACGGCCCCGCGACCGAACCCAAACCGGCCCCGGCAGCCGCGGCAACCACGCAACTCTCGCGAGAGCGACACCGCTCCGCTGACGCCGCGGCTGTGCGGGGCGGAGCTCTCGCGAGAGCGGCGGGGCCGTTTCCCCGGCGACGCGCGCGGGGCGGGGCCGCCATCATGGCGGCGGCGGCGGCGCGGAGGGGGCGGCTGGGTCAGGAGGGCCGCGCCAGCCTTTGCTCCTTCTTGCTCGGCGCCTCGGTGGCGGCCCTGCCACTGGTACTCGGCTCGTCCCCCTCCCTGCTGGCCGCTCCCGGCCTGCGCGGCCGCCTAGCTCTCGCCCTGCACGTGGCGGGCGTGAACGCTGCGCTGCTGCTCATCTATCCGCGGCCGCTCTACAAGGTACGGGGGTGGCCCCGGCGGGCGGCGGGATGAAGTGCGGCTGTGGAGGGTTCGGTCCTGGTCCCAGGTTGCGCCGGTAGGGATACCCCGGGCCTGGGGAGCGGCGGTGGCAGCGCGTTCTCCCCTCCCTGTGCTTGCAGATCGCCGTCCGGGCCTGTTTCTTGGGCTTCGCCTTCGGCTGCGGGCTGTTGCTGAGTGCCGGCCGCTCCGCCTGGCGCCACTTCGGATGGTAAGGGCCGGGCTGGGCAGCCGGGCGGGCGCCGTGACCCCCGCCCTACTAAACCTGCCCTCCCTTCCTCCCTCCCGCCGCAGGTACATGTGCTCCCTCTCCCTTTTTCACTATTCGGAGTATCTGGTGACAGCCATCAACAACCCGCGCAGCCTCTCGCTGGACTCCTTCCTACTCAACCACAGCTTCGAGTACAACCTGGCTGCCCTGTCCTCCTGGGTGGAGTTCACGCTGGAGAAGCTCTTCTTCCCAGGTCGGCCACCCTTTCCCTCCCTGACTCTGCCCAGCTGCATGTGGCTCGCCTGGCGTCCATCTGTCTGGTAGCAAAGTGCAGGTGACCCTCAGCTTGCTGCCCCATGACAGCCCTGCAGCAGCTTTGCCATGGTCATAATCCCCTCAGTCCTTAAAGCCTCTAGGGTTGGATCTCGGCAGGGCCGGGGGGAGCACCCCCCCCGACTCTGACGTGCCAGGCCGAGGGATGTTCAGCCCTGTCCTGCCTTGGTGGTACAAGAATGATGTGTCTGGTACACCTAGGCGTCGCCTTTTGACAGGAATAAATCAAGTCATCAAAATCTGTTGCTGGTCACCTAGTCTGGGGCAAACTGGCTGTGCTTGTCTGTTTATTCTTTGGAAAGGGAAGCCATTCCCCTTTGTTGTTTTGTAGCAGCCTGAGCATGTCCTTGACTCTGCTTTGTGTTGTCTTTGCTCAGCTTCTACAGCTGGGCCCCAGGGATGAATCCATGCTAACACTAAGCAGGGGTTGCTGGTTTTATCTGTTTGGTGCGGGATGGCAGTACCTGGCTGCTGCTGTCACATGTTTTGCTTTGAGATGGGGGCAAAACCCTCTCACTCCTTGAGACCTGTGCAAACCTGTTGTGCCCCTCCCTGTCCATGCAGAGCTGAAGCAGATCACTTGGCTGAGCACCGTGGGGCTGCTGATGGTGATCTTTGGGGACTGCCTGAGGAAGGCGGCCATGCTCACGGCTGGCTCCAACTTCAACCACATCGTTCAGAACGAGAAATCTGACACTCACACTTTGGTGACGAGTGGGGTGTACGGGTGGTTCCGGCACCCGTCCTACGTGGGATGGTTTTACTGGAGTATTGGGACACAGGTACTGTATCCAGCGTGTTCAGATTCTTTTGTGTCATGACCCCAGTCTTTGCTCTCAGTGCTACACGTGATGTGATGAGGTTCAGACAGCACCTGGTGCTGGGCATGGATTCTGCTGCCTCCCACTGGCATACAGGAAATCCAGAATCCCTGAGCGCTCTGCCCCATGTAATCTTTGGGAAGATCCCCTTCCCTTAATTTTCTTTGTGCAGTAAAGAGAGGGGGTGGAGCCAGGGTTTTGATCCATAACCCCCTTGGAGGCTTGGGGTGGAATTTGCTGCTGGTCTAAAAGCTGGTTTCCAGAGTTTTTCTGTATCCCTGTGGTCAAAATGCCTTCCTTGAGTGGTCAGACTCAACCTGGCTCCTGCCAAACACCGGTCTTGCACTTGAGGGCAAGGAAGCTCCCTGACTAGAAGGTCAGCTCTGGCCAGCTGTGGCTGAGCTGTAGCTCAGTGCTGCTGTATCTGTGTGTTTTTATGGCTGGCTGGGCGCTAGCACTGAATTGTGTTTCTCTGGAGAGAGTCCATAAAGTTGGCACATGGAGCTTTTGAGAGCTGGGGCAGTGCTGCTTGTGCACTGCTTTCTTCATTCTGGGGAGAAACTATTGCTTATGAAGTTTCACAGGGAATGTTGGCGTCTTTTCTTTTTCTGTGTCAATGTTACTGGAGGGGGATGAGCTGCGGGGCCGGGGCAGCCTTGGGTTCTCAAGGGAACGCTCACCAGCAGCATCTGTTCCAGGTGTTGCTCTGCAATCCCATCTGCGTGGTGGGCTATGCACTGGCGTCCTGGCGCTTCTTCAGGGAACGGATTGAGGAGGAGGAGATCACACTCATTCACTTCTTTGGAGAAGAGTACCTGGAGTACAAAAGGAAGGTGCCATCGGGTCTCCCTTTTATTAAAGGAGTCAAATTGGAACTGTAACATGGACGAACACCAGACTGGCTGAGCAGATGCCCAGCTCCTGCTGCGCCCAGTGCCTGTGTGGCATCGGCATCGGGAGGTGCCTGTTGGTATTTCCCAGCCACCCAGGAGGAGCTGGTGAAGGGCTGCAGTGTTGGGCAGCCTGCTGGATCACTCACAGATCAGAAGCTCATTCCTCCTCCTTCAGATCAGTCCTTCTTTGCACATTCAGGGATCTTCCAGATAACTTAGCCTATAGCGACCCTGAAGAGAATGAATCCTACCTGCAGCAGCTGAATTGTCTTGGAACGCCTCTGGAACTGATTCTAGCAGAAAACAGCACTGCCCTCCAGGCCCTGTGTGAGGAAGGTGCTGGGCAGCAGATTGTTCCTGTTGCGTAATTTGATTTTAAAGCTTTCTGACCTCGTGAGCCCAGTGATACGGCTTTAATCTCCTCGGGCCAAACTCCTTGAGCTGGCACGGGGGTGGCTGTGGGAACAGCCTCTGGCCCTGCCTGCCCTCGAAGTGCCAGAGTGCTGGCAGCGTGGCACCACTCCGTTCTCTCTAAGCCTTGGGGTCTGCAGGGAGGGTTCTGCTGCTCCCTTTGTGCTGCTGGATCTGAGCACCTCTGGGCCCACTCCTCCTCTCTCGGATGCTGCTGCGAGTGCAGTGTCACTGCTCCAGCCGCTGCCTCCCGCTGCCACCTCTGTTCCTTCTTCCTGCTTCCAAATCGCGCTGCTTCCTATCCTGCCAGGCTGCCTCCATCTCGCGGAGATCCCAGGATTTTGGGCTGTGAAAGAACCACAGCTGCCAGGCTTGCTAAGGGCTTTAGTCCCTGAGATCCTCCCCTGCTCTTTTGGGCAAAAGCTGTGATGTCAGGGCAAGTAGGAGTTGCTTCTAGGGAAATCTCCAACCAGGAGAAGAGTTGGGCTAGCTAATGCTCTTTTATAGTAACCATTTGGAAATGGTTCCCACTGAGCTGTGTGGTATAACTTTGTTGTTACATACCAAAGAGGTTCCCTGTTTTCTTGAGTTCTACATTATTCTTCCTTGCTGGAATGGAAATGAGTTGCTTGTCAGTTCATGCTTGGAGCTTGTGGTGTTCCATGGGGAAGGTGCTGTGGTATGGCTCAGGAAGGGGCACTTGGTGAGAATGGCTTGGGCTTGAGTTTAGGTTTTCTTTTTTTATTTAAAAAAAAAAAAAAAAATAAAAAAAAAAAAAAAAAAAGAGAAAACATCACCAACTTCTGTCTGGTTATTTGAAGGTCTCTACAATTCCTGGTAGGTTCTCAGAGCACGCCAGCACTGCATTGAGGCGTGACTGTGACTCATTGACTTGTGGGGCTGTGCAGCCACAGGGATGAGGCTGACCCTGACCCTAACCATAACCCTGACCCTCTGTTTCTCCTTGCTGGACTAATGCAGAGTCCATCCTCCACAGGGTTTGCTTGATCACAGAGCATCTGCCTGATGCCCTTGCTGGTGACTTGTCCTTTGCTGAGCGGGGAGAAAAGACCCAAGGTGAAAACTCACCAGTTGGAGGGTGCTGATCTGCTGGGCACTTGGATGCTCTGACTTGGGCTGTTCTTGTCTCAGGAAAGCTCAGGGAAGCACTGGTTCCAGCCAGTGGTGCCTGGAGCAGGTTAATCTGTAACTAATTTTTTTTGTAGGCAGTAATGTTCCTGCTATAACCTTGATCAAAGGAACTTTGAAACAAGCAGTTGTCACTTGGATTTGATGTGCTGTTTGGCAACAGAAACAAAGCCTCATTCCCAGATTGTCCTTCATAGTAAATGCACCTTGATGCTAATTTCACAAGTTCCGGTTCCAGCTGTGCAGGCTCTGTTCAAGCAGGATGCACTGGCACCAAAAGAAAGGGATAAACTTCACCCTAAGCAAAACCTTCAGTGTCTCTTGATGCTTTTGAGACCAACAGCTTCTCTTAACCTTTTCTTTTCCCAAATCCTGTGACCAGAAGCTCTGTGAGGAGACAGGAGCTTACCGGGTGTGGGGAAGGCACGTGCAGTTTTAAGGGAAAGCTGGAGTAATCTGTGAAACCCTGCCCTCTGTGCCACTATGATTGGTGAGTTCTTAGTTCCCGCACGTGCAGGGAACCTTTAGAGCAGCTGTTCCTGGCACCCAGCCCATGTTGGTGTGTGGCTGCCTTCACAGGATGCTCCATCACCCAGCCATGTATGCCTGGCCCTGCCCTGCACTGGGAGTTATTTTCCCCATCATTTGCCAATGTTGTGGTTTTAGGAGCAGCTGGACACCCCAAGCCAGCAGATTCCTTTTGTAAGCACTGCAGAACGACGCAGACATGGACAACTGCATCCTTTTATTTCACTCTGACACATGCAAAGGAGAGCACAAACAGTTTTTCAGAAGAAAGTCCACCTGAGGCCTTTGTATGTGCTGCAGACATGGCTGCCTGGGCTGTTTCCTACCCTGGCTTGTGGCACTGGGCAAGAGGAGCTGGTCAGTGACCGGGGCACAGCTCTGCCCAGCGGCTCTACCACATGCCCAGCACAAGGCTCTAGGGTACCAGCTCTTTCGGGGTAGCACTCTCTGCTCCGCTCTTCTGCTGGCCTCTGCAGCAGTCTTTGCTTTTTGGGGAAGGGTCTCCAGAAGTGTCCTTTGGCATGAAGCCCTCCCTGGGGCTGGCTGAAGCCCCCTTGTTGCTGCCAGGTGAGGCATCCCTGGGGAAAGGAAGGCACCTTGATAGGGTCACTGTCTGGGAAAGGGCATGGGGAGGAGCTTGGCACTCAGGTGCTTGCTGTCACCTACCTTGGCTCCACTTCATTGTTGTCACAGATCTTGAGCAGCATCTGGGCCTGTTCTTCTTTGGGCTCCTGGGGCTCCTGCAGCCTGTGGTGGGATGGGTGTGAGCCATGAGCCATGTCCCCCCTGGCCCTGAAAGCCCCTGCACCTCTCACCTGGGCTCCAGCCGCTCCTTCACTTTGGCGATGGAGCGGACGTAGGGCGCGATCTGCTTGGTGATGGTGCTCAGGCAGCTGTTCTCCTGCCGCAGCTGCAGCAGGTCATGGAGCTGGGCTGGGGGTGAGAGGAGTGGGCTGGAACATAGCCACCCCCACACTGCAGGCACAGGGGACAAGGGGAGGGAGCGCGGGGTCACCAGTACCTTCATAGATCTCCTGCTCATTTGCTACCCGCTGGTAGGTCTCCTCCCAAACCTGGAAGGAAGAGAGGCAGTTGGGCAGTCTGCGGTGGTACGGCACAGAGGGGCCCTGCCCTGCCCTGCCAGGATGTGCCAGCTGTACCTCCTCGAAGACGCTGCGCATCATCTCCACGGCGGAGTAGTGAGCTGCGATCTGCACGTCCATCTGCAGCGACTTCTGCAGGATCTCGCTCATGATCTCCGACTTGATGAGTGAGTGGTGCTTGGTGAGGTCACGGTGCAGCTCCTGCACCTGGTCCTTCAGGCCCTGGATTTCAGTCTGCAGCATCTGCGGGAACCAGGGGGCACAGCCACGTGAGTAGCACTAACCTGGCCCCTCCTGTCCCTTCCCATCCCATCCCATCCCTGCTCCCTACCCGGTAGGTGTTCTCGTAGTTGCGGCAGTGCTCGGCGAAGGGGGTCTCACGCCCCTCGGCCAGCAGCACCTTGGTGCTGATGTACCGGTGCATCGTTGGCTTCTTCATCATGGGGCCTGTGGACATTTTGTCACTGGTGGGGGGGCAGCTGGGCACCATGAGGGTCTTGGAGCATTGGCCACCGGGGAGCCTGCATGGAGAGGTGACAGTGACATGCTGCAGGGGAGCAGCAGTGGGGATGAGGTGCCAGGGACCGTGCTGCCAGCGCAGCCCCACCGTCCCTTGGCTCTGGTGAACCTGGGGATGCAGCAGTTCCACATGTCCCTTCCCTCACCCGAGCACAGGGGTTTGGTCAGAGGTGCCTTATTCCCAAAAATCAGATTTCTGTGGGCTGCTCTCCCGATTCCTGCAGTTTTGGAACCAGCTGTGGCAGTGAGAAGCCAGGAGCTGAGCTCGGCACCCTCGAGTTTCCAAAGGGTGGGATACAGCTCACTCCCTCACCGCTGGTATCTCCTGGCCCCTTGGCAGGCACCACTGCCCCTGTGTTTCCCCCCCATCCCGTTGTCTCCCCGTGCTAACCACCACCACCATTGGTCCTACCGTGCAGCGCCGTGCTCCCCCCGCCTGTGCTGGGGCTAGCAGCCCCCAGGAGCTCAGCCACCCTGCAGTGCCAAGCCTGGCTGGGGGCGAGGAGCGGTCCCCATGGGGCGGCAGCGCCTGTTTGTCCTCTCTGGCTGGGAGGGCCTGGCAGGGCCGGTGCTGCCGTGACATCAATAGGCCTAAATATATCCCTGGTGAAGAAAGGCTGAGCACTTCCCTGAAATTCTGATAAAAATAGTGGCGGGCAAAGAGGCCGTGGCACCACGGGCATGTGGGCGAGCAGGAGCTGGCCCAGGTGGAGCACCCATGGGGAGGGGGCAGAGCCCTCTGGGGAGTATGGCAGGGGCCAGGCTGGGGAACAGAATGAGGCTCAACCAAGCCCCCAGCTGCCAGCCCTGCTGCTGCCGGCCCCTCTGCCACCCTCCCCACTTCCCAGAAGTGTCACTTGAAGCCTGTTGTTCATCAGTGCAGCTGTGCCTGTGCTGTCCTGGTACCACTGCTGAGGTGACAGGCTCAAGGGCAGCAGCAGGGGCAAGCTTGGCATAGTGAGATGCTGAGGGGAATGTGCAATGTGGCACATGGCAGGGGACACAGTAGCACATGTGCATTGGGTGCAACCCTAGCACCTCACATGTTTGTGCCAGTGATGCCAGGACCGATGCCACCAGCGCTGCCCACCATGGAGCGGCGGGGGCTGAGCATCAGGAGGGGCTCCAGGCAGCGGGCGAACTCTGCCTGATACTCGCTGTTGATCTGGGGGGCAAGAGAGGAGAGTGTGACTGGGCCTGGGGCGCAGAGCTGGCGGCTGGCACTGCCCACAGGCTCTGCAGGCAGGGCTCTACCTTGCTGGTCTGGGCCGGCCGCAGGCGGTGTGGCAGCTTGACGATCCTTTGCAGCCTCTCCATCAGTTGCTGAAAGGCAGTGATGAAGCATGGTGAGGGGTGCCCAGCACCTTGCCCCTGAGCTCAGCACTGCCACAGGATGCTCTGACCACCCTGCACTCCTGAGCAACAGCAACACTCACATAGCCCAGGTCCAGGAACTCGGCTTTGTTGGCAGAGCTCAGGAACGCCGAGCAGGTCACCAGGTGGACCTATGTGTGGAGTGGGTCTGTCACTGCCTGGCTTTAGTGTCAGGATGTCCCTGCCTGGTGTGAGGCCCTACCTGCAGAGTGGGCAGCAGGGAGGCAAGGTGGGCCAGCTGCTCCTTGAATGCCTTCTCCTTTTCCTCGTGCTGGCTGCAGTAGAGCACGGCACGTCACAACTTTTGCAAAACTCCAGGGAGCCATCCAGCCCCAAGCATCCCAAAACACTTTGGAAAGGGGAGACAGCCCTTAGACAGGGCTCAGCCCATGGTCTCTCACCTCTGCACAGCTTTCAGGAGCGTCTTTTTCCTCTCGGAGAGCTGCTCCTGCAAATGGCACAGCCGCCCTGTGTCCTGCAGCCACCCCAGTCCCTTCCCACTGCCCTGGCTCTGTCCCACAGGCACAGGGCTCCATGTGCAGGTGGCTGCCTCACACCTGCATGCGGCTGAAGAGGGAGTTGATGGCCGCCTCCTCCTCGCTGGCACTGTTGCGAACCTCCTCGATCATGGCCTTGAGCAGGACAATGGCCTCGCGCGTGGAGGTCTGCAGTTCCTTCACAGCCTGTCCGGAGTGGCGGCGTGGCTGCAGTGCAGGGGACAGCACTGCACCCCCACACCACCCCCACACCCCCCGACACTGCCCACCATCACTGCCTGGTCCAGCCGCTGGCAGCCCTGCATGTACGCCGTCTCAATGTCGATGCAGTGTGCCCGGCTCTCCCTGCAGGCACAGACATCAGGGGAAAGCACAGGATGGGGCACACGGCAAGCGTGGGGTGGGGACTACTCACCCTTGCATATCCCTGAAGCAGTTGATGCAGAGCATGGACTTCTTCTCGGTGGAGAACATGATGTAGGGCTCCTCGTGCAGTGCTGCAGGGGACAGGAACATGGCGTAGCCTGGTACGGTGCAGTGCAGCATAGCATGGCACGGGGCAGCCCAGCGTGGCACTCACGGCACTTCTTGTGGATGTCTTTGGTGCGCTTGGAGAGGGAGACGATCTCGTGGCGGGCAAACATCCTGGCACGGTGGGTCTCCTCGCGGCATGGGGCACAGAGGGGCTGCCCACAGGTGTTGCAGAAGTACATGGTGTCCAGCTCCTGTGTGAGGGGACAGCGCTGGTGGCAGGCTTGGCCCTGGCAGGGGTCCCCTACTCACCCCACCTGTCCACCCCGCTGCCCTCACCGCCTTGGTGCAGCACCGGTCACAGTTGGCGCACTGCACATCCTCCTCGCTGTCGGCTGAGCTGTCCACCAGGAACTGCAGGAGCCGGTCCACGGGGGGCAGCCCCGTGCCTCCCCTCACCACTGAGGGGTGCCTGCGGGGATGAGATGGGGATACTGACAGGGACACCCACCTGGGCCAGCGGGGCAGCTTTGGGGATGCAGGGAGCAGTGCTGTGCTGTGCTGAGCTGCCAGCCCTGTGCTGTGCCCCGGTCCTGGTGTGCCCGGGCAGGGCTGTCCCTTACCCGCAGAGGGGGCATCGCAGGCGGCCGTCGCTGGCACGGCCTCGCAGGCAGCTGGCACAGAAGTTGTGGTAGCAGTCGAGCAGGCAGGGGTGCTGGTAGGGCTCGTGGCAGAGCAGGCACACCAGCGGGTGGCAGTTGGCCTTCTCCAGCTCCGAGCAGCTCCCCAGTGGGGAGAAAATGCTACCTGCCATCTGTGGGGTTGAGAGCCAAGCCCTGTGCCCAGGGCCCCTGTGTGGCGCGTTTGTGAGAGCACTGGCTGCCACAGAAAGGACTAATCCTTCCCCAGGGCCTGAGAGCTGCTGACTATTTTTAGATTATGAGCTGCGTGGCACGAGGCTGCCCCCAGCGTGCCCCTTCCCCTGGTATCATAGGCTGGGGGCTGCAGCACTGGGTCAGATGGTCCCCACAGCGAAGTGTCCCCCTGGTGTGTGTCCCCCAAAGCAGGAGCATCCCCTGAGATTGGCTGTCCCCTGCCAAGGAGCATCCCCTGCAGCAGAGCATCCCCCAGGACAGGGCTGGGGGTTCCTCCAGGACACGGTGCCCCCCCCCCCGGAGGAAGCATTCCCTAGAATGGGGTGTCCCCTGGGCCCAGGGTTGTGCCCTACGGTGGCAGCCTGGCAGTGAAGGCAGCCAGGTGCCCCACATGCCTGGAGTTCCCGTTCTGGGCACAGGTGTGTCCTGGCCAGGTGAAGGCTTTACCTCTCCCTGTCTGTAAGTCGGGGGATCCGAGCCGAGCTGTGCTGCTGCTCACCGTGTGCCGGCAGGAATGAGAGCGATGCCGAGGCGGCAGGGCCCGGCCGACCCTGTGACGTGGGGCCCCCTGGCACTGCCGATCGGCCACGCCACGGCCCAAAAATAGCCCCGTGCGCTCCTCGGGGCCCTGCGCCGGGGACGGCCCGCGGAGTGTGGGGACACGGGGCTGCGTAGCCACCCAGGCTGCGGGGACACGGCCTGGTGATAGCCCGCAGGAGATGCGGGGTCACCCTGTGCGCACTGAGAAGCCCCGGCGTGTGGGGGAACACTCCATGCGCAGTGAGGCTAACTCCGTGCAAAGTGAGGAGGCACAGAGTGCGCTGTGCGTCCATGCACAGTGAGGCTCCCGGGGTGCGGGGGTCACTCCATGTCCGCTGAGGCTCCCGGGGTGCGGGCGTCACTCCGTGCCCGCTGGGGCTCCGCCGAGTGCGGGGTTCACTCCGTGCCCGCTGAGGCTCCGCGGAGTGCGGGGGTCACTCCGTGCCCGCTGGGGCTCCGCGGAGTGCGGGGGTCACTCCGTGCCCGCTGAGGCTCCCGGGGCCGGGGTCCCCCCGCGGGCGGTGCGGGGCGCAGGGCACACGCACTCCACGTGCCGCTCCCCTGCGGAGGCTCCGCCCCCCGGGCCAGGAGCGCCCCACGTACCGCGCCCCCCCGCGGCCCCGCCCACAGCCCGGCCCCCGCACTCGCCCCGCCCGCCAGGCATCACTGTCCGCTCGCAGGCGCCCCGCGCGGGTGGGACCGGAAGCGATCGACGCCGTCGACGCTCGGCTGGGACTGCCCGAGCGTGGTTGTGCGCAGGCGCGCGGGGCGCGCTCCCTTTCTGCCTCGCGCGGAGCCGCCATGGCGCCCGCGGTGAGTGAGCGCGGGACCGGCACCGGCCGCCGCCTCCCCGAGCCTCCCCGCGCCGCCACCGGGACAGCCCCGGCCCCGCCCCGCGCCCCCGGCACCCACCGCAGTCCCGCCGCCTGCCCCCGCCTGCTCTTTTCCGCGTGGGGCCGGGCCCGGCCCGCGCCTTCCCGGGGCCCCACGCGACGCCCGCCGCCCATCCGGATCGTGGAGGCGGGCGGCGGGCGACCCCCATTCCCCCCGCGCTGTCCCCCATCTCGATCCATGTCTGGGCCCTTCCCCTCTCCTCTAGCCCGGAGCTCGGCCCGGCCCCTCCCCGCTGCCCGGGGTCGGTCCCTCACGGTGCATCCCCTCCCTTTCTCACTCTCCCTCACTCTCTTTCTCCCTACAGCAGAAGAAGCCTGCGGCGAAAGGTGGCAAGAAGAAGAAGCAAGTTTTGAAATTCACGCTGGACTGCACGCACCCCGTCGAGGATGGCATCATGGACGCCGCCAACTTCGTAAGTTCGGGGCCTCCCCGGGAGCCGTGATAGCTCCGTCGCCCTCGGGGGCTTTCCCAGGGTGATGCTCCGCTCCCAGCGGCCCCGAACATCCCCGGCTATCCCGCGGCTCTGCCCTGCTTCCTTGAGGTCGGGCAGAGGAGCAGCGAGTTCTGGGGCTGGGGAATGGGCTGGGTTTGGGACACTTTGTAGTTAAAGCACAAGCGTTATCCTTGTCTGTGGACAGTTTTCTTGTCCATCTCTGCTGGGTGAGTTCCTGTCATGGCAGGGATGTAGCAAGGCCAGGGATGCTGCAGTTTGGGGTCATGAACCTATGCCCATCCAAACCGCTCTCCAGCATGGGCCCGGGCAAGGCTGGGACTGAGTGGAGCTCAGAGGAGCCTGACCCCACTCTCCTGACTGTCGCCTTGGAGGGCAGGGAACATCCCCACCATGCCAGTCTGATATGTTTGGGCCTGAGCACTGCACCCAGGTGTGGGTCCAATTGGGTGGATTAGCCTGGCCTGTGGAAGGTGCTCTCCCCTGCTCTCCTGGGCAGTGTGGGCACTGGTGTCTCTTCCCCAGCTCCAGAGCACCAGGCACAAGCCAGCCTGTGGGGGCAGTGTCTGGCAGGAGCTGTGGCTCACGGCTGTGTTCCTCCTGCAGGAGCAGTTTCTGCAGGAACGGATCAAGGTGAACGGCAAAGCAGGAAACCTGGGCGGGGGCGTGGTGACCATCGAGAGGAGCAAGAGCAAGATCACGGTCACATCAGAGGTGCCGTTCTCCAAGAGGTGAGGTGGGGCAGGCCCGAGTCCTGCTGGGGCCCTTTGCTCAGTGCAGCTGCAGGTGGCTCTCAGGGTATGACCAGTGTACACTGAGAGCCTGTGGGCAGGAGAGGCTGGCAGGGAGGAGATTTCTCAATGCAGGAGTTGTGCTGGAATTTGTGCTACCTGGCACTCGCTGAGTGGCTGCTCTTCCCAAGTGATATATGAGAGAGGAATGTGTTCGATATTCCAGCTGGGAACATGGCTGGGCTGGCCAGTGAGGGGACCTGCAGCCAAAAGGTGCTGAGTGGAGAATTTAGGGATATCTCTAAGGTCTCCTCAGGTTATTCCCCTCATCTTGCGGTGCTTTGGTCCTCCGTGGGCCGGCATCGGCAAAATGTGGTTGTGCCAAGTTGTCCCAGATTGTTCCTTTCGTCCCGTGGCACTCTGGCCCTCTGCCCACTTCTGGCTCCTCTCCTTGGGCCGGCATCGGTAAACCGGGGTTGTGCCACGGCAGAGGTGGCTCAAGAGTTGGCTGGGCCTGCAGAGTGGTGGGAAAAGCAGGGCTGTGTGGGCAGTGGGCGTGCCCTGCCCTGTGAGCGCCCGCCTTTCTCCCAACGCTGTTGCTCCACGTCGGTGCCACACCTGGCACATCCCAGCAGCGGATATTCACCATCCCAGTGGAGATTCCGTCTGGGGTAGGTACAAGGCACTGGGGTCGTAGCCTTGCTGGGGAAAGAATGATCTCTTAGGATCTGTGTCGTGGCATTGTGTTGTAGTTCCCCTGGCTGCAGTGTTTTCTGGCAGGAGCTTTGCTAGGAGGTGGCCAGTGGGATGTGTTGGTCTCGCTAGAGGTGGGAGCCCGTGGGGATAAGGATTTATTAGCCAAAATTCCACTTGTGGGGCTGGCAGGGGGCAGAGGGGCGCCACTGTCAGCTATGCCTCTCCCACAGGTACCTCAAGTACCTGACCAAGAAGTACCTGAAGAAGAACAACTTGCGGGACTGGCTGCGCGTGGTGGCCAACAGCAAGGAGAGCTACGAGCTGCGCTACTTCCAGATCAACCAGGATGAGGAGGAGGAGGAGGAAGAGGATTGAGCCCCGCCGCCGCTGACAGCCATTTTGTACAGTTTTGCTTTTCTGGAATAAACAGCGGCAGAGTTGTTCATAGCCCGTGCTCGGTGGCGGCTCCGGGGTTGTTTTGGGGGGGATTTGGGGGTTTTCGGGGAGCGGCGAGCGGGGGGCGTGGCTCAGGCAGCGGGAGGCGTGGCCAGGGCGTGTCCCCCGCAGGGGGCGGGGCCGGCTCTCGCCATCTTGGCGCGGAGCGGCCGCGCCCGGCTCTGCCCCGGCGCTCGGCCCGGGGCGGGCGCTGCCCCGCCCGGCATGCGGGGCCCGGCGGCCCCCCGGGAGCTGCTGGACGACGCGGACAACGAGGAGGACGTGTCGGGTAGGCGGCGGCGGGCGGGGGGGCACGGGCGGGGCAGTGACATCGCTCCCTGGATCGGTCCGGTCGTGCCGCGGGCGATCCCCGCTATCGGCGCGCCCCGGAGCGGAGGCATCTGTGCCGGCTTCCCTCTACGGGCGGTGCCTGGGGGCCGGCTGGTCCTCCGGGCTGGGCTCGGTGCAGCGATGCTCACCCTGTCAGACCTAAACTAGCACAGCGTGAATCGTGGAATCACAGGATGGTTTGGATTGGGAGGGATATTAAAGACCATCCAGTTCCACCCCTAATCATGGGCAGGCACACCTTCCACTAGAGCAGGTTGCTCCAAGCCCCGTTCGGCCTGATCTTGAACACTTCCAGGGATGGAGCGTCCACAGCTTCTCTGGGCAACCTGTACCAGGGCCTCACAGAAGTCAAGCGAGCAATATGTCCTGACTGCTCTGAAGTAGTGTTGCTGTATGAGCTCAGAAATTAAAAATAAAGACACGGACCTAAAGCCGTGTAGAGACTGACTGGGATGCTGGGATGCACTGGGTTTGGGAAGATAATGATGGGAAGGGGAGGTGTTAGGTGTTAGGGACTAGCTCCAGTGTCCCTGCCCAGGGCTGGGTCCCTGAGCTGGTGTGAGCAGCCCAGAACAACCTGGCAGCTGTGGTACCCATTTTCCACATGAACCCTTCCTCGCCTTCACTCACTGTGTTTTTGTGAGCTCTACCTGAGGACTGAAGAAGTAAAAGCCAAGTGCTCCCCTGGTGTCTGCAGGCCCGGGTCAGCAGGGTCTCTGAGAGCACAGTGTGGGCTGCCCACACCTCTGCTGGGTATGAGTGGCAGGAGGTTATGGGCATGGGAGGAGCTCAGGCTGGTGCTGCTGGGCAAGACCCTTGAGGGGCACCAGTGGTGCAGCTGCTGGTGTGAGGGTCTGCAGGAGAGGCCACAGAGCTCTGTGTCTCATGGCCTGAAGCTGCTGCTCAGGTGTGCTCTTCGGTCATGTTGAGCATGGTGTCCTGTGCCTGTGCAGTCTGTCCACGTGAGCTGCTGTCCCTTTTGTCCCCAGAAGAAGATGATGGGGTGCTGGAAGGATTGGATGAGTTTTTTGCAGAAGACCAAGTTGTGGTACAGAAAAAGAAGAAATTCAAGAAGCTGAAAGATGGCAAGGCTGCCAAAATCAAGAGGAGGAAGAAGGAGGTAACACTGCATTTTCTCACACTGGGATGGGGCTCCTCAGCTGTGGTGCAGAGGCAGCAGCTCAGAGTGCTGCTGGCAAGCACCTCTTGGATCACTGTGGATAGAAAGAAGGGTCGTTATTGGTGTTTTCACGCACCAAGCAGGTGCTCTCCCAGCCCAGGGAGGTGACCCTCTCTTGCTCAGCTTGGCTGTTCAGGAGTGGCAGTGTCCACTGCAAGTACTCTTTGGGGAGAAGCTGGGGGGGAGAAGGGGCTTCCCTACCTCCTGGCAGTGATGCAGGCACCTGTTGCTCCCCACTGGAGCAGCTCAGCTCTCGTGGGCACATCGGTGTGTACAGCGGTGCTGTCCAGCCCCGTGTGTTGAGGTCCCCCTGCCCATACTACAGTGCAGCGTACGGGGACAGCAGTAAATCTTGCTGTCGTGTGCTGCAGCAACACGGCATCTGGGGCTCGTGTTCCCAAGGAGGGAGATGCAAACCATCATGTTGATACATGATTGGGGCAGGGCTTGGAGGTTTCTGTGGGTGCTGCTGTTGGCTGCACTCATTCCAGCTGGCCCAGGGGCCTCTAGGACTTGACACATGGAAGGGCGCTTGGGCCTTCTGTAGGAAGACAAAGGTGAGGATTTGTGTCCTCCAGGATCAGGCCCTGAGGCTGCACTGGAGGTGTGCTGCTGGGTGGAGAGGGCTGGCAGCGCTCCCAGAGCCTGGCTCACTGGTGCTGTGCCACACGAGCTCTGCTGCTCACTGTCCCGTCCCCAGACAGTGCGGTTGTGAGGACAGGAGCAGACATCTTGTGTGCTGGCCCTTTTCCTGCCTAAACATAGAGAGGCTGCTGTGAAGAAATGGTGAGCAGTGACGGTTCTTCAGCCCCCTACTTCCCCTGCTGTGGCTGGGGAGGAGTTGCTCACCCAGCACAACTGGGCACGTCCCCCCTTGCCCAGGCAGGGCTGGGTGTTGCTGATCTCCCCAAGGGAACTGTAAACAGTTTGTCTGGATGAGGTATGGCATTGAAGTGCTTGTGGTACGCGTAAGAGTGTGATGAGCTGCTGGGTTAAAGACAGGTAATTCCGTCCTGCACTGCCTCTTGCCATCATGGCCCCGAGGAAGGTTTTTTCTGTCGTGGCCATGGTGATGTTCTCTTTCTGCATATACCACACAAACCAGGCTCAGGCCCTCTGCCCCTTCTACCTCTCCCATTGTGAGGCACAGTTTTTTCCCTATGCTATTTTCTGAGGGGGGGAAAATAAAACACAACTCCAAGGTATTTTCACCTCTGCCCCTTTGGTGTTGCTGCTGACCTGCCTGAACCCTGCAGCTTCGTGTGCAGCTTGTGCTGAGCTTGGCTGCTGCTGAGCGGGGTTGGGGAGGAAATAACAGGCTGAGAGCCCTCCTGTTTTTTAATTAATGCCCTCTGTGGACAGCTCTAACCAGGTTCTACCTGTAGGAGACTGTCCCCTCATCTGTCAGATCCAGGGAGAAGCTGGTGCTGTCAGTTTGACATGAAGCAGCACCCAGGCTGCCCTCGAGGTCAGGGGGTAAAAGATAAGAGGACCTTGAATGGAGCTTCCTTTTCCTGAACTTCTCAAGAGTTTTGGGGGGGCAAATGAGGCTTACCCTTGCTAGAGGTGGGTGGGAATGAAGTTCAGGCCTTGGTGTGAGCCCGCTGCAGTCACCGGGCTTTATTGGGGCTGCCACGCTGCACTGCCACGGGAATTCGCTGGCAGCAGCCGCAGCGGAGCTCGAGGCGACACACGAATCGCTGCTGCAACCCCCCAGAAAAAAATCCTCGCGGAGCAGCCAGGCTGTGGTTGGAACCTCGGCGCAGGCAGATGAAGGTCCTTGGCAGGGAAGGCAGCGGAGAGGGAGATTCAACCTGTACTGCAGCAGTTCCCATGGAAACCAATTATCCTGTGCCCAATTCCAGCTGTTCCTAACCCCGCTGAAGGAGAGGAGCGGGCTGCTCCGAGCCGGCAGCGACGGCCGCCGAGCCCCGGCAGCGCCGGGGATCCGCAGCCGGGGCCGGGGCGGTGGCTCCGGGCAGGAGGGGCAGGGGGAACCGGCAAGGGCTGGCGGGGCTGGGCGCTGTCCGCTGTGCTGGCAGGAGCTCGTCCCTCGGCTCAGCCGAGCCCTGGTGCTTCCCGGTGCCCACGAGGGACGGGATGGGATCTGGAGAAGGGGCTCGTGGGAACCTCGGGCAGTTCAAGCGCAGGTGCTGCACCTGGATCACGGCAACCCCCGATATCAGCCCAGGCTGGGCGATGAGCGGATCGAGAGCAGCCCTGCCGAGGGTGTGCTGGTTGGTGAGAGGCTGGACGTGCCCTGGCCGTGTGTGTTGGCAGCCCGGGAAGTTATCTGAGTGCTCCGCCCAGCAGGCAGCAGCATTCCTTGGGATGGAGGTTCTGTTACCGTCAGTGTTGTGCAGTGGGTCACGATCTTTCCAGAAATAAAAACATCCCCTGGGCGGTCCCTGCTCTGGCTCCTCCAGCACAGTGTAGCCATCGAAGCCTGCTCCTTTCTGACCGTGGGGATGTAGAGTGCATCCATCCACTGGGGATGGGAGGGTTTGTGGGAGGAGAGTGAAGTGGGACAGGCTTGTTCTTCACTGTCCCTTTCTGTTTTAGGGGAGCAATGATGAAATGTCAGAAAATGAAGAGGAAATTGAGGAGAAATCAGAAAGCGAAGGGAGTGACTATTCTCCCAACAAAAAGAAGAAGAAAAAACTGAAAGACAAGAAGGAGAAAAAGCCAAAACGGAAGAAGAAGGATGAAGAGGAGGATGACAATGAGGATGGAGGTTTAAAGGTACAAAAGACTTCTTTTCTCTGAGCTGGTGCTTGTGCCTGAAGCCAGACTTGGACAAGGGGGATTGAGGGCTTCATGAGAAGCTTGCCTTGGGTTTGGCAAGGATGAGGTCGCGAGGGAATGATTGTGAAGGAGAAGTTCTTTTTCCTTGGTACTTATCTTGAGTGCAGGGAGAAGCTGAGTTTCTGGGAGCTGCGAAACCTGCCAAGACCTTGTATGGTGTTACATGGTGGGGACCATTTGCGTGGTGCCATGTTAATTTGTTTCTTGGGAATTAATGTGAAGCATTAATTTGTTAAACGCTTGCATGTGCTGTTTCGTAAATCCCAGAAACAAATCCCTGCATATCACTGACTAGGGAGATATGGAGCTCATGACAGACCCAGCCTGGTGCTGCCCATCTGCAGAGCTGTGGCTCTGTGTTAATGATGACTCTCTAAATCTCCAGGAGCCCAAGAGCTCAGCCCAGCTCATGGAGGAATGGGGTCTCGATGACGTAGATTACGTGTTCTCAGAAGAGGATTATCATACTCTGACGAATTACAAGGCTTTCAGCCAGTTCCTCAGGTAGGGAACTGTGGACCTGGTGGTTGAGGTTTGGGCATTGCTCAGTCAGCAGATGAAGTTGTGAAGTCAATTCTGCATCACCAGCTCTTTGTTACTTCTTCCTCCCAATTCAGTCCTCAGGAGTCCATTTATTTGCAGGATTGACTGGAAACAGCTGAAGCATTTATCTCTCCTGCTCTCCAAAGCCCCATATTTTGTCTATGCTTATTTGAAAAGTTTCATGAGAAAAACAGTGTTAATGAACTTCTGCTTGTACCATGAACCTTTCAGAGCACAGCAGGTATTTCAGGGAAGGGGTGTCTCTGAGGAGGTCTAGGTGTTCCCCCCTTGCATATGTTTGCTTAAGGAAGCTCTGGTTTCTGCTGCCTCCCCATGAAACTCCTGCTGGGAGGCGCCGCTGCCACATCATTTTGGGCTGAAGGACCAGGGCAGGAGCAGACACACAACACAGTGCTGCTGACACGTGGTTCTCCCTCTCCCCTGCCCTGCAGGCCTCTGATTGCCAAGAAGAACCCCAAGATCCCCATGTCCAAGATGATGACGGTGCTTGGTGCCAAGTGGCGAGAGTTCAGTGCCAACAACCCCTTCAAGGGCAGCTCGGCGGCGGCGGCTGCGGCAGCTGTGGCTGCAGCTGTGGAGACTGTCACCATCTCCCCGGCGCTCCCCGCCAGCCCCCAGCACCCTGCCCTGCCCACCGTCGTCAGAAAGGCCAAGACCAAGGAGGGGAAGGGTGGGTGCCACTTGTGGGGGGCTGCTCTTGCCAGCAGAGCTGGCACAAGGCCACAGAGCACAAGCTTTAGCGAACTGGGGAGGAAAAGAGGGTGCCGGAGGGGTTTCTGCAGCTCCTGTAGCCCTTGCAGAGGTCCTTGAGAGGCATGTGGTTCGTGAACCATGGCAGATCGAGCCTCTGGGTCTGCTGGATGTTTGGCAATTTGTGGCAATTAATTAGGCTGAGCAGCAGTGGGAAAGGGAGGGATCTGCCTTTGTGCCGTGTTTCGCCTTGGGAAGTTGCTACTCCACTGTGCTGGGGAGTGATTTGGATGGCAGCTGTTTGTAGAGTACCGAACAAGTTTTCAATTTCTTCAGGTCCAGGTGTACGGAAGAAAATCAAGGGCTCCAAAGATGGGAAGAGAAAGGGGAAAGGGAAAAAGATGGGAGGCTTGAAATTCCGGTTTGGAGGAATCCCCAGCAAAAGGAAAAAGGGCTCCTCTGTAAGTTTGCAGGGCTTTGGGTCTGGGAGGGAAGTACTGGGACGAGCTCTTGTTGGGGATGGCACAGCCACTCCAGGGGTGTCACAGCCACGTTTGTGGCCCGCTGTGGGGCACCAGGCTCAGCACATCCACGTGCACCCGTGTCCAGGCTCAGATCTGTGGGACTCGTGCCTCACCACAGCTTTTGCTAAAATCATATGACCCTGTTTACTTCAGCAGTGTGGGTGAGAATGCCATCATTTCAGATTTCATTTGCAAGGGAATTCTTCAGGGCTTGTGCTGCAGCTGAACCGTGTGTCACAGAGAATTCTGGGATGCTTTAATTGCATTAGCAGGGCCTGCCCGTGGCAGCTGGAGTCCTGTGGCATTGCCTGGGATGCTGGAGCTGCTCAGCCAGAGCGCACTGGGTTCTTGTCAGTTCACCAGTATCAGGAGTGTTTCAAGGAATTAACAGCATTTTAAAGAATAATTTTCTTGGATAATTAGTGACTGGGGTTGGGGCTCTTCTAGGTGTTGATAATATTGGTCACCCCCCCTCAGCTCGCTGTGTTGCTGTTCCAGCTCTGGTTCCCATAACACGACCTCTTTGCAAGCACATCCGTGTGTTGAAGGGCAGGAGCCACTCATTGCTGCAGATTTTCAATCATGTATCACAAATAATTCCTCCCATGATCCAAACATTCACCTTCCAGGGAGTCACAAAGAGCTCAGGCTGCCTCCTGCAGCTGGAGCCTGGGCACCTGGTTAGGAATGTGCAGGCTGGGGATTTGCATCCTTGAGTCTCCCGAGTGAGAATTCAGATGTATTGTTATGTTTTGACTCCATGGAATGCTGGGCCTATTTTGAGTCCTTTCATGCTGTGGCAATGCCAAGTGTGAATGCCTGCATGCATGGACACAGGAGGGGTGGCACGGCTGGAATGAGTGTCCAAAGAGAGAGAAGGAGCAAAGTTCTGCCAGGTACTGGAAAAAGAGGCCTTTGGTTGCACAGGGTGGGAGTATAGGGTTGTTCCTATCCAGGAGAACACAGCCTCAGCAGTGGAATGACAGCTGGGATGCCAGCGCTTGGACTGGCTGTGCTTTGCTTTCTCCCTCTGCAGAGCGAAGAGGAGGAACGGGAAGAATCCGACTTTGACAGCGCCAGCATCAACAGCTCCTCCATGCGCTCTGAGTGCTCAGCTGGCCTGGGGAAGAGAGGGAAGAAGAGGAAAAAGAAAAAGAGGAGTAGGCCATCCTTTGTAATCTGTTCCTATTCTGTTTGGATTTCCCTGTTCAGGTGGTGCTTCCCTGGCCCGTGCAGCTCCAGACTGTGTTTGCACTGGCTCGGTGGGCGAGGATGTGCCTGTGCCTGTCTGTGTGAGTGGAGTGTGAGGAGCTCTCTTGGCGTCCAGGCCCTGCTGTTGGGCAGCTCGTGCCTGCAAGGAAGTTTCAGAATTTGTGGGGTTTCCAGGGAAGTGATTTTCTGAGGAACAGCCCCCGGAGCGCTGTGGCTTGTGGCAAGCTCCCAGCAGAGCAGGGCAGGCTGTGGGTGAGACCGTGTGAAGAGGAGGGATTGTTTTGTCTGTGTGAGGTGTGCAGTCAGGCAGAGGCAGGTGGCAGAGCTGTGGTAGCGATGCAGGGACAGGGAGGCATGTGAACCATGGTGGAGAGGATCTGTCAGGATCTGCCAGTGGCTGTGTGACCACATTTGTGTGTGTGTCCCTTCATCCCTTCCCGGGTGGATGTTGTGCCATGGCACCTCTGTCCTCGTGCTGCTCTGGAGAGCAGCCTCTGTGCTGAGCACGTTGCTTTTCTGTCTTGTGTCCTTGTTTGGGATGAGATACTTCAGATCCAGGTGCATCCTTTGGCTTCTTAGCTTTTCTGATGGAATTTTGCTTCCAAGAAATGGAAGGGCGGCTTCTGGGCTGGGGATGAGTTAGGGTGTGACACTGGCCAGCCTCACTGCTGGTCAGCGAGGCTGGGCTGGCTGGCTAGCCCCACGTCTTGTGTGTGAAGGGCATTGCTTGTGGCCTTGTGAGGGCCCTGGTGCTGGAGGAAGGTAGCTCCTGCTGCGTGCTGGAGAAGTGGAAGGTCGGAGATACACGCCAGGAGTTTGTGGCAGAGCTGGGAATCGAGATGAGCCATTCCAGCACTTGCAAGGCCTCGTTCCTCTCCTCCTTTTCCTGTCCATGCTGTGTTGAGAGTGCTCCTGCCTCTGTGCCAGGGAGCCCCGAGGAAGAGCAGAGTAGTCCCAGGAGAGGAGTCCTGTCCTTGGCCAGTCACCCTTGCATGGTGCGCTTGCAGCCGGTGCTGGTGCCTGGGGAGGTTTCTCTGACCGGCCTCCCTTGCAACCTCTCCAGGTTCTGGCATTCTCCATTGAGAGCCTGAAGGAACCAAAGGATGATACAGTGTGGAGAGAGAAAGAGAGACAGAGGTGAGATGATGCTGTGTGCAAAGGTGAACTGTGGTGCTGAGGGACAGAGAGGTAGTGGGAATTAACAGGAGGGGTCTGAGGTGAAATGCTGTCCTTATTTCCTTAAACCGTATGGTAGAGGAGCAAGTGTCCCATTCCCTCCAGGAGAGCTGCCTGCTCTGCCACCCCTCTGACCGTCACCTGTCCCTTGCTTGCAGTCGAAGAGGGGGACGGGTACGAGACGGACCACCAGGACTACTGCGAGGTGTGCCAGCAGGGCGGGGAGATCATCCTGTGCGACACCTGCCCCCGTGCCTACCACCTGGTGTGCCTGGACCCCGAGCTGGAGAAGGCCCCCGAGGGCAAGTGGAGCTGCCCCCACTGCGTGAGTGGGGTCGGGGCCCCGTTGGAGTGGGTGGTGAGCTGGTGGAAACCCTCGGTGTTACACTGGCTGTGCTTCCCCAGGAGAAGGAGGGCATCCAGTGGGAGCCGAAGGAGGAGGAGGAGGAGGAAGAGGATGGTGGGGAGGAGGAGGAGGATGACCACATGGAGTTCTGCCGGGTCTGTAAGGACGGAGGGGAGCTGCTGTGCTGCGACACCTGCCCGTCCTCCTACCACCTTCACTGCCTGAACCCGCCGCTGCCAGAGATCCCAAACGGTGAATGGCTCTGCCCACGCTGTACAGTGAGTGTTACTGGCATTCCCATTCCTTACTCTGTCCCTGCTCTCACACCTGCCTGGCCTGCCACTGGCTCTCGTGGCTGCTGCTGCCCCTTACAGCCCCAAGCCCCTCCCTGAGGAGTGTTGCTGCCAGGTCCATGTGCCTGAGGGTGCAGGGTGGCTCTGGCAGGCTCTGCTGCCTCTGTAGTCTCCCTGTGGGAATTGCTGACTGGCAGCTTCCCTTGCTGGTTTCTGGTGGGATGTCCAGCCTTGTTTGATATGTGGCCTGTGGAGAGGGGCCTTTTCTGCCTGCTGGCAAGACCCGTCCCCGTGGGGGATGCAGAAGTGTCGCGGACACTTCTCGGGCACCCTGCGCTGTGAGAGCCCTCTTCTGCCCCCCACTTCCCTGCTCTAGCTCCCCGTGGCCCCTGACAGGGTCTCACCTTAAACTCTACTCTTGCCTGTTTGCTTCTGTGTCCTCAGTGCCCTCCCTTGAAGGGCAAGGTCCAACGCATCCTGCACTGGGCCTGGAAGGAGCCTCCGGCCGCCGCGCTCCCCGCCCCGCTCCCCGCCGCGGACCCGGAGCTGGCTCTGCCCCCGCCGAAGGTGCTGGAGGGCATCCCGGAGCGCGAGTTCTTTGTGAAGTGGGCAGGCCTCTCCTACTGGCACTGCTCCTGGGTCAAGGAGCTGCAGGTGAGCCCGCGTTGGCGTAGAGCTCCTGCCCGGCCCGCCGTCGCCCTGCCACGGGCTGAGCGTGGCTCCCTCCCGCCGCAGCTGGAGCTCTACCACACCGTGATGTACCGCAACTACCAACGGAAGAACGACATGGATGAGCCACCGGCCTTCGACTACGGCTCTGGGGACGAGGACAGCCAGAGGGAGAAGCGGAAGAACAAGGACCCCCAGTATGCCAAGATGGAGGAGCGGTTCTACCGCTACGGCATCAAGCCCGAGTGGATGATGATCCACCGCATCCTGAACCACAGGTGAGGAGCCTGTGAGGGAAGTTGTGCCATCCTTCTGCAAAGCCAGAGCCTTGGGCTGGTGGAATTTCAGCTTCTGGCCTATGCTGAGGTCTCTGTTGCCTTGGAGGTTTGCTCCCGGGATGGAGATGAAGCTGGAAGGGGATCCATGCTGCCTTATTTTCATTTCTGCTGTGTTGCACATTAAAAATAGAGTTATAGCGAATTTTCCCAAAGGTGGATGCACGGTGTTGTTCCACTCTTCCCAGTCATACTGTTTGGATCCTGTCACAGCCTCACCATTCCCTAAATTCCGATGCTGATGGGGATGGTGCTGAGGGAAGAGTTGGAGCATGTGGCTGACTCCCTTACAGAGCCTTGACATTGATGTTTCTTTCCTGCAGAAGAGATTCCCTGTGAGTGAAATGTGCTGTGCAGATGGACTTTCTGCATCGAGTGGCTGGAGACATGTTTTGGTTGAATTTCTACCTGTCAAGTGGCAGCTTGAAATATCAAGTATTAGCAGCAGCTCTGCTGGAAAGGCTGCGTGGCAGGAAAGAGCTAAAGCTGCCTGTCTGATTTTCATGTGAGCTTCACCTTGTCCGCTAACAAGGCAGCAGGTTTCCCTGTGGGCACAGTGTCAGACTTGGAAAGTGTGTTTATTCTGTTTTTAGTGTAAGCAGGATTTCCTAGAGTGGTGAATGCTGCAGGTGAGAGGGGGAGCACTTGGTATCCATCCAGGCCTGGTGAAACAGGGAAATGAGGTTGTGCAGTGGAATGGAAAAGCAGCCTGTAAAGCTTAATGGTTTGACACACTCACAGATCAATAGGCATTTTTTCTGGAAGTGTCGATACTTTATGCTTTTCTACTTCAGCTTGGATGTCCTGGTCTGTAGGTGAAGGCAGAGGATGAAGCATCCAGTTCTGCAGAAGCAGATCATGACAAGCTGCTCCCAGGGGCTGGTGGCATTCACTGATCAGCTTTCGGTGCCCTGTGTTACAGCTTTGATAAAAAGGGAGACATCCATTACCTGATCAAGTGGAAGGACCTGCCCTATGACCAGTGCACCTGGGAGATCGATGACATAGACATCCCCTACTATGAGAACCTCAAACTGCTCTATTGGAACCACAGGTGTGAGCCCACAGCCAGGGGGGCTGGGCAGAGCCAGGGCAGCTCGTGTGGGTGTTTGGGACAAGGGGGACACAGAGGTGCCCCCCTTTTGGACACACTGACACTGCTCGCAGTGGCTTCTCTTCCAAGAGCAGTGGGGCAGCGCTGATGAAGGCTGTCCCTCCTGATGTGCCATTTTGGGGCTGCTGGGCAATCCCACCTGCTCTTTCCCAGCCTGTGCTCCCCTTCCCCTGTGTCTGCACTGCCATGACATTCACGGTCTCCATGGCTGTGCTGCCTGTTCTGGGGGAAAACCACTGTACTCTGAGTTTGCTGTTCTTCATTCTGGAGACTGTTGTGAGGGGAAGAATCAATGCCCTGTGAGTGGCCATGCCAACTGGGCCAGAAGAGCTCCTGTGGGGAGGGGGACAGTGGGGTGTGGGAGGTGTTTCTGTCCCTCAGCTCGGAGCTGAGGGAACAGTGACCCTCCTGCCACCCTGACGTGCGCTGGGTGTCACAGGGAGCTGATGCTGGGGGAGGATGCACGCCCTCTGAAGAAGCTGAACAAGAAAGGGAAAAAGCTGAAAGAGGAGAAGCTGGAAAAGCCTCCAGAGACACCCCTTGTGGATGTGAGTGAGAGTGGTTGGGGCAGTATGGAGGCATGGGAACCTAGAGGGAGGGTGGGCTGTCTGTGCCCTTGTCCTGTGAGGTTGTGCTCCTCTGGTCCTCCTTTGGGGGCTCTGTTTTCATTGACAATTCTGGAGTGGTGTTGCTGTGAGGAGCCTGGGGACTGGGCTGTGCCAGGGACCACGTGGGTGTCTCCTTTGGAGCTGTTGGATGTTACAAACCTAAAGAGGGGATGTGCTTGCGTGCAGGGGAAGGAGGGGCAGGTGGTTTTCACTGCTCTGTGCCTTGGCTCTTTTCAGCCCACAGTGAAGTTTGACAAGCAGCCGTGGTACATTGATGCCACGGGAGGCACGCTGCACCCTTACCAGCTGGAAGGGCTGAACTGGCTGAGATTCTCCTGGGCACAAGGGACGGATACAATCCTGGCTGATGAGATGGGGCTAGGGAAGACGGTGCAGACTATTGTGTTCTTGTATTCCCTGTACAAGGAGGTGAGTGGAGCGCCCGGCAGTCCCCGAGGCGGCCGCGAGCTGCTGGGTACGGGGAGAACAGCCTGGGCTCTGTCTCCCTGAGCAGGGCCACTCCAAAGGGCCGTACCTAGTCAGTGCCCCCCTCTCCACCATCATCAACTGGGAGCGTGAGTTCGAGATGTGGGCACCCGACTTCTACGTTGTCACCTACACGGGGGACAAGGAGAGCCGGTCGGTCATCCGGGAAAATGAGTTTTCCTTCGAAGACAACGCCATCCGCAGCGGGAAGAAGGTGTTCCGGATGAAGGTGGGGGTTGAATTTGTGCCTGTCCTGTGGCTTTACCTGTCAGTGAGAAGGGGAGAGGAGAATTTGACCTGGAGAGGGGAGGCTGGTTCAATCCCTCATCAGCCACTGAGGGAAGCTGGCACTGTTTACAAACGCAGGAGATTTGTGATGAGCTTTACAGGTTTCTGCCAGAGCTTTTCTGCTTCTGTAGTCTCCTGCTTGGTTCTTGTGTTTGGGTGTTTCGCTGGCACGACTCAGCCCTGCTGCGGGTTCTGTGCCAGGCAGTGCAGCCCTTCTCATCTTGGATCACATGCAGCAGCAACAAAGATGGAGGCTGTCCTGTTTTCTGCTCTCTTATCCCAGCTTTTCTCTCCCTCTGCTCCTCCAGAAGGAAGCCCAGATCAAGTTCCATGTCCTGCTCACGTCCTACGAGCTGATCACCATTGACCAGGCGGTGCTGGGCTCCATAGAGTGGGCCTGTCTGGTGGTGGATGAAGCACACAGGCTGAAGAACAACCAGTCCAAAGTAGGTGGCAGGCATTTGTGAGTGTTTTTTTTTTTTTTTTCCTCTCTTTAACATCCTCTGGCACTAAAAGCCCTTCAGCAGTGGGAGAGGCAGCTGCCTGGCAGTCCTTGGATAGGCTGTCATGAAAGGCCATTGATCCCTCTCTGTCCTCTCCCCTTCATCTGAGGCTCAGTGCAGTCTCCATCTCCTGGGACGTTCACTGTCCCTGGTGCAGGAGGAGACAAGTGGTGCGACCCAAGGACACGCAGGATTGCTGCCTGTGCCCAGTGGGAATGGCTGGGAGCAGGACATGCTGCCACCCTGCTCTGCCTGCCCAGTGTGGGGGCCACTGCTCAGTCTCCACAGTGACACATTGGTTCCTTGCAGCCCTTGTCACCCAAACTTATTTCTTTTCCAGTTCTTTAGAGTACTGAACAGCTACAAGATCGATTACAAGCTGCTTCTCACAGGGACTCCGCTCCAGAACAACTTGGAAGAGCTCTTCCACCTGCTCAATTTCTTGACTCCAGAGAGGTTTAAGTAAGTTGCACTTGCTCGGGCCGTCGGGGTGGCTCCTCGCTCTGGCTTTGGTGCAGGCACACGAGTGTTATCTCCTCATGTGTCTCGAGAGCTCTGCCCTGGTTTTTAAGTCATAAAGCAGCAGATCCCTTCGCTTGCAAATGCCCTTGTTGCTCAGCGCTGTGGGGGTCTGGCTGCTTCCACAGCAACCTGGAGGGGTTCCTGGAGGAGTTTGCAGACATCTCCAAGGAGGACCAGATCAAAAAGCTCCATGACCTGCTGGGTCCCCACATGCTGCGGCGGCTCAAGGCCGATGTGTTCAAGAACATGCCGGCCAAGACAGAGCTGATTGTGCGAGTGGAGCTGAGCCAGATGCAGAAGTGAGTGACTCCAGTGCATTCCCCAGGGGTGTCTGGCTTCCCCCAATGTGGTGAGGAGGTGTCAGTGGGGATTGAGGGGTCAGAGGCACCCCGCTGGCCTGGGGCGTGCTGCAGGAGGAGTTGGGAGTACTTTGTGTCTCGCCCAGGGGTGTGTTCCATGTGGCTGAACTGGGCTCTGCTGGTTCTGGGGGCATGGGAGCCTGGCAGTGTGGCTCTGCTGGTTCTGGGGGCATGGAGAAAACACTGAGGCTGAATCCCCTTCTCCCATTCCTGGCCCTAGGACATGGCCTGTGCTGCTGGTGTGCCTGGGTCAGCCTGGAGCGTTGCTGCTGCTCCAGCTCTGGTTCTGCTGGGCTGACCTGTTCAGGTTCAGTGGCATCTCTTGCAGCTCAGGGCACCTGCAGGGAGGGTCTGTCGCTTCTTCCCTGCCTGGTGGGCAGGAGGGCTTGGCTGGCACCCAGCAGAGAGGGGTGGTGGAGGTGCTGTGCCCCCCAATCCATCCCACTGCCAGGGCTGTGATCCCCCCAGAGCAACTGGAAAGACCCAGCCCTAGGTGCTGAATGGCTTTTAAAATCCTCCAGACGTCCATTTTGCATCTCCAGTGAGACTCGGGGGGGTTTAATTCAGCGCCCCCCTGTTTGTGCCAGTCCCACACCTGCCCCAGCCAACACGGTGTCTGTCCCATCCCCCCTCCTGCAGGAAGTACTACAAATTCATACTGACGAGGAACTTCGAAGCCCTGAATTCCAAAGGTGGTGGGAACCAGGTCTCGCTGCTCAACATCATGATGGACCTGAAGAAGTGCTGCAATCACCCGTACCTGTTCCCTGTGGCAGCCGTGGTACGTCTCCTGCCTTTGCACCCTTGGGCACGTCTCACAGTGCTGGGTGGCAGCTGCTTCCATCACCCTGCTGTGGTTAACGCTGTGGGTTTCCACACGAGTGGTTTCATGCAAGGAGTTTGTTTTTTGTTCTGGAAATGCGAGTGAAGTTCTCCACGAGGTTAATGTGAGTTGTCCTTGTGGGCATTGACCATGCTGCCTTCACAGGAGGCCCCGGTGCTGCCCAATGGATCTTACGATGGGAATTCTTTGGTCAAATCTTCTGGGAAACTGATGCTGCTCCAAAAGATGCTGAAGAAGTTACGGGATGGGGGTCACAGAGTTCTGATCTTCTCGCAGGTGAGAGCAGGGAGGGATAATAATAAACAAACTTTTAAAGGAATTTTTAAAAATTACATGCGGGGAAATTTGTGCTTGGAACAGACACAAATAGGTGGAATAGCTGGTGACAGCTTCTCCCCCAGGCAGCCATGGCAGTCATGGTGGGAGGGCTGTGTCCCAGCTCGCTCCTGAGGGAGCGCCTGTCATGTCTAAGAGCTCTGTTAGGATAGAAAGGAGACAGCAGCCACGAGGCTCCTCTTTGGGGAGGGGCAGTCAGACACAATTCCTTCCTGCTGGCAGAGTTGCCTGTAGAAGATGAGATGCAAGTGTTGCTCCTCTGGCAGCTGCTGGCTGTGCTTGCTTTGCCGACCATGCTGTGCTGCCAGCACCGAGGCTCTGGGCTGCGGGCAGGGACCGTGCTGGGGCAGGGCAGGTCCCCAGGGGAGGCAGGGGTGTTTGACCATGCAGACCCTCTCATGCCAGGGTTGCCTTGCCCTGTAGATGACAAAGATGCTGGATTTGCTGGAGGATTTCCTGGAGTATGAAGGCTACAAGTACGAGCGGATCGACGGGGGCATCACCGGCGGCCTGCGCCAGGAGGCCATCGACAGGTTCAATGGTACTCGCTCACCTTCCTGCCCTGCTGAGGGGTGCCCATGGGGGGGATGGCAGGGGGTGGCCAGCAGCAGGTCATCTGCCAGTGCCCCGAGCTCGTGCCACACTCGCAGTTCTGGCTTCCCGTGGCTGCTCCTACCACACTGTTGAGCCCTTGAGTTGGTTCCCACAAGGAACCCTGAGTGTGCCAGCAGCTGTTCAGCTGGAGGGGCTCCTGCCTTTCCCTCCAAGACCTCAGCAGATTACAGAGCTTCCCCTTTGCTCTGGAGCTAGGTTCTGCACTACCTGGTTCCCCGGGAGCGATGTGTTTTCACTCCTTGCCACCCCTGCCTCTTGCTTGTCAGCTTTGGAAGCCATTCTGTCCCTCCAAAATGGTGCTGCTCCTCTCTGTGAGCTGTGCTTCTTTCTGCCTCACCTGTTCCCACCTCTGGGTTTGTCGTTTTCAGCTCCTGGGGCTCAGCAGTTCTGCTTCCTCCTCTCCACCCGTGCCGGTGGTCTGGGCATAAACCTTGCTACAGCCGACACTGTCATTATTTATGATTCTGACTGGAATCCCCACAATGACATCCAGGTTTCTGACTTTCCCTTTTCCTTCCTGTATAGTAAGTACCTCTCTGGCTCTGCCCTCTCTTTGAACACCCTCACTGGCTTTTTAGTATCTTCTCTTGAGAGTTGCTGACACTTTCTTGTGAGCGTTTCTGCTCAGGAGTCCCCTTCCCACACCCTCTGGCCTCATCCCGGCCTCTCTGCAGTCTAGGAGAGACCTGACACCTAAAATTGGCTCTCCCCTGCAACATTCTCACTTCTTCCTCATACTTGTCCTCAGCTGGGTGCCTCTCATGGAGCTTGGAGGGTGAGGAGCACGGCCCTCCTGTCCAGCTGGCGCCGTGCCACCCTTGCCAGCTCCGTCTTCTGCCTGCAGGCGTTCAGCAGAGCTCACCGCATCGGGCAGAACAAGAAGGTGATGATTTACCGCTTCGTGACCAGGGCCTCTGTGGAGGAGCGCATCACCCAGGTGGCCAAAAGGAAGATGATGCTCACCCACCTGGTGGTCCGCCCGGGGCTTGGCTCCAAGTCGGGCTCCATGACCAAGCAAGAGCTGGATGACATCCTGAAGTTTGGGACAGAAGAACTCTTCAAGGATGATGTGGAGGGTGAGGTGGGAGTGCTCTGTGCGAGGCAGGGCCCTCTCTGAGCGGATGGGACTCACTCTTCTCTCCCTGTGCCACAGGCATGGTGTCTCAGGGACAGCGGATTGCCATGGCGGATGCCGTTACCCCTTTCTCGGACACACTGTCAACAAAAGGGGGTGCAGCAACCCCTGGCATGAAAAAAAAGCATGGTGGCACCCCTCCAGGTGTGTAACCCCTCTTAGTGTCCCTTTGCCTGGCTCAGGAGCGGACTGTCCAGCACCCTGATCAGCGCTGCTGTTGCCCTCGCTGTGCTCTCCAGGTGACAATAAGGATGTCGATGACAGCAGTGTGATCCACTACGATGACGCTGCCATCTCGAAGCTTTTGGACCGAAACCAGGATGCGACTGACGACACGGAGCTGCAGAACATGAATGAGTATCTCAGCTCCTTTAAAGTGGCTCAGTATGTTGTGAGAGAAGAGGACGGTGTGGTAATGTGATCAGTATCTTACAACTGCCCCTTTGTACATCCCTCCCTGTGCCCTCTGCTCCCTCTCCTGTCCCTGCCAGTGCTCCCTGCTCTCTCTCTCTGGGACTGCTCGAGCCCCTTGTCTCTGGCTCTGCAGGAGGAGGTGGAACGGGAGATCATCAAGCAGGAGGAGAACGTGGACCCTGACTACTGGGAGAAGCTGCTGCGGCACCACTATGAGCAGCAGCAGGAAGATCTGGCCAGGAACCTGGGGAAAGGGAAGAGAATCCGCAAGCAGGTCAACTACAATGACACCTCTCAGGAGGACCAAGGTACGGCCACAGGTGCTCAGCTCCTGGCCAGGCTCACGGGACAGACAGAGCTGTCACTTGGAGTCTCTCGGCAGCTGGTAGATTGCCTGGATCTGTACTCCTCAGATTCCTAAACTTGGCAGTGTAGAGATTTTCGAAGATTATTTTCTTTTTGTTTATTGGTCTGTAAACTCTTGCTTTGCTGGAAGAATCTAGGAAAGACATGTCCGTGGGCAAAATATTTCAAATTGTGGTTTTGGTGCTTAACAGAATGCTAATTCTGTAAAACCTGAGGACATGGTTTGCTGTTGCTGTGTCCCCCTCTCTTGCTGCCTGGCAGTGAATGCCTGTCATGCCCTCAGTCAGGCTCTGACCTGTCCAGCACATCCCTCCCCGCAGGGTCTTCTAACCTGGCCCCCACTGTGTTCTGCAGAGTGGCAGGACGAGCTCTCTGACAACCAGTCAGAGTATTCCATCGGCTCTGAGGATGAGGATGAAGACTTTGAAGAGAGGCCAGAAGGCCAGAGTGAGTTGATGTGTTTGATACTCCCTGGGATTTGGAAGCATCAGGAACGTCCGGGTTGGAGGGAATGGGGTGCCCAAGGCTTCTGTTCAGGGGACAGTGTCCCTGCTTTATGCCAGGTGAGGAGCTTTCCAGGGTAGGGAAGGCAGCCAGATTCTTCCTTGGCCTCTGTAGGACTGTGGTCTGGTCCACCATAAGGACCAGGCATGGTCCCCCCTTGCGTGGGAAGGGCAGAGGAGTGTCCTGGCCCGGGGAGTGGTGGCTGGAAGGGGCCCTGCAGTCTGGGCAGATGCTCTGGTCGGTTCTGCTCCTGTCAGGAGGGAGGGCAGGAGGCCTGGGGCACATGAGTTGTCTTCCCTTGCTCCCTGGCCCATCCATCACTGAGGCTCCTTGGCTCTAGGTGGCAGAAGACAATCCCGGAGACAGCTGAAGACTGACAGAGACAAACCTCTCCCTCCTTTGCTGGCAAGAGTTGGGGGGAACATCGAGGTGAGCCTCAGCCTCAGCCAGAGCATGGCCAGTGCTGTTGTGCCTGGGCTGCCTGCGGACTGGAACCCTCTGTGCTGAATCACTGGGATGTTAATCCTGGTCCAGCAATGCCTGTCACAGCTGTGAGGCTCCAGGATGCCACGTGCTGCTGAGGCCACTCTGTGATCCCAGCGATGCCTTCGCTTCCCGCAGGTTCTGGGCTTCAACGCCCGGCAGCGCAAGGCGTTCCTGAATGCCATCATGCGCTGGGGAATGCCACCCCAGGATGCCTTCAACTCCCACTGGCTGGTCCGGGATCTGCGAGGGAAGAGCGAGAAGGAGTTCAGGTAGGGAGGTCTTGGCGGGCAGGCAAGGTTGGGAGCCTGCACCCCTTCGCTGTGGGCTCTTTTTGGGGAGACAGTGTCTGTTTCATTGAGGTGGCGTCTCTTGTTCCCTTCCTGGGTGTGAGACGTGGGGGACGGGGGATCGTGTGCGTGCTGGGTTGGGCAGGGAGGCCACGGGCCAGGGCTGAAGTCTGGCTTACCTGGCAGGGCGTACGTGTCTCTCTTCATGAGACACTTGTGTGAGCCCGGGGCGGACGGTGCTGAAACCTTTGCGGACGGCGTTCCCCGGGAAGGGCTGTCACGCCAGCACGTGCTGACTCGCATCGGGGTCATGTCACTAGTAAGGAAGAAGGTGAGTGAGTAAAATTATGAATGGGCCTTCTCAGGAATGTTCTGGAGACTTTTCCTGATGGGGTGGGTGCAGCAGTCCCACCATTTGGTCACTCTGTGGATGAGGAGCCTGGACGTGCCAGCTCCGTGCCACCAGCTGGGAATGTCCCTGTTTGACCTGATCACGTGTGTCTGTCCCAGGTCCAGGAGTTCGAGCATGTCAATGGGAAGTACAGCACCCCAGACCTGGTTCTTGAGGGCCCAGAGAGCAAGAGATCCAGTGAGGTTGTGTCTTCAGATCCCAACACACCTGTCCCAGCCAGTCCAGCACACACACACACGGCACCAGGGCCTCTTGCAGGTATCCAGGGGGTTGTAGCTGGGGTCTGGCTTGGGAGGGAGGTGGGCCGAGACACCAGGAGGTTTTCAGGTGCTTGACCCATTGGGCCCTGCTCAACAGCTTCCTGGCTTTGCTCTTCCTACAGACAAAATAGAAGCACAACTGGGTTTCCATGAGGAAAAGGACCCCGTGGAGCAGAAGCCCAGGAAGGTGTCTGACAGCCAGGTGAGGTGGCTTTGTTCAGCATCTCCTCCAGGAAGTTTCCCCTGCTCTGCCTGGGAACTTGAGGTACTCCCTAGGGAAGGGAGGGCTGGGCTGATCTGAAATGGGTGCTTGGCATTTAGGTGCCTGCAAGTGCCGAGGTGGAGAGCGAAGAGCACCCAGAAAGCTGTGACAACAAGGAGAGGCCAAGGGAAGAGAAGCAAGAGGATTGTGAAAAGGCTGAGCCTTCTTCTGAGCCCTTGGTCAAAGGTGAGGCTGTGTATCTTCTCGGTGTCACTATGGGAAACCTGAATGTTGCAAAGTCCTGCAGAAATTCCTGAAAAAAAAAGTTGTAAATTGCACGAAATGGTTGTTTTGGGGGGCACTTTTTCCTCCAGATGTCTCAAGCAAGAGGGAAAGCTCGATACATTTATTTGATAAAAAGCAGAAGAATGTTCTGGTTGAAGTTCTTTGAGCATCTTGAGCGTACAAACAATACAGTTACTTTACCCTAAAAGGGAAAGTCTGTCTGGATAAGTAGGTTGTTCCCTGCAGAGCATTTTCCATGTCAAGCATTTCTTGTTCCCTCCTGCAGATGAGGGGATTCAAGAGCAAGAGAAGCCTTTGGAGAAGGCGGAGTTGAGCAGCAGCCCAGGGAAGGGGGAGGAGAAAGAAGTCAAACCAGGTGAGGCATAAGGCATGGAGAGAGAGGAGTGGGAAGAGTTCCCAGAGTGAGGCTAGTGCCTGGCACAGTGACAGAGTGTGCCCACAGGGTGGTGGCAAAGATGCCATCAGCACCAGCACCACTGGTGCTCAGGAGGCACGAGTGGGAACAAGACCCTGTTGGGGTGGGCACTGTGTGCTAACAGTGGGCCCTGCTGGGAGGGGTTGGTGGCTTTTGCAGCAGTGTCTGGCTATTTGTGGGGCAGGGGTGGCACCAGTGGGCCTAGTGGTGGAGCACAATTCGGTCAATTCCTGGTGTTTGCCAAGCAGAGGATGGCAAGGAGGAGGAGAAGGAGCCGAGTGATGCCCAGCAAAACGCTGACAAAGAGGAAGAGGAGGAAGGAAAGAAGGATGACAAAAACATGAACTTCAGATTCATGTTCAACATCGCTGACGGTGGCTTCACAGGTAAGAGTGAGAGACGAGGTGTTGGCCTCTCCTGCAGAGCTGCTGCAGAGGCTCTGAACCTGTTCAAGGGGTGTGACCCTTGTCACGGGCCATGGATGGGCTGGTGAGCAGCAGACCCGGGTCTGCGCTGTGCCTGTGGTCCTGGGAGGTTCCATCGCCCTCCCTGCCCATGTGCTGTGTGTTGATCTGCAGTCCAGCTGCGTGACCAGCCTGCCTCCCTTCTGCTTCTGCTTCCACAGAGCTGCACACGCTGTGGCAGAATGAGGAGAGGGCTGCCATGTCCTCTGGCAAGATCTACGACATCTGGCACCGCCGACACGACTACTGGCTGTTGGCAGGAATCGTCACGTACCCTTTGGCCTGGCAGAGCAGGAGGCAGCGAGGCCAGAGAGGCCTCTCTGGGGGTGTGGGAGCTGGGCTGGCGCCACAGAGATGAGCAGGGAGAGGGTTTAGGGCCACGGGGTCGCTGTGGGGTGGTGGGCAGGCTGTTGGCTGGCTGGTTCTGCCCTTGACACTTGCCCACACCAGTCATGGCTATGCCCGCTGGCAGGACATCCAGAATGACCCACGCTACGTGATTCTGAACGAGCCCTTCAAGTCAGAGGTACACAAGGGGAACTACCTCGAGATGAAGAACAAGTTCCTTGCCCGGCGGTTTAAGGCAAGTGGCAGGTCCAGGGCTGGTGAGTCCTTACTGGTGAGAGGACCAGAGCGGCACCCTGAAATCTGGGGGGATTTTCCAGCATTTTCTGTGAGTGAAGCGGAGAGTGGACTTTGCGAGGGGCTCTGTGGTTTATTGGTTTATAATGGGGTGGGGTCTGCTCCTGAATCCTTCCCCTCCTGCACCTGCCAGTTGCTGGAGCAGGCCCTGGTGATCGAGGAGCAGCTGCGGAGGGCAGCGTACCTCAACATGACCCAAGACCCCAGTCACCCGGCCATGGCACTGAACGCACGGCTGGCAGAAGTGGAGTGCCTTGCCGAGAGCCACCAGCACCTCTCCAAAGAGTCCCTGGCTGGGAACAAGCCTGCCAACGCTGTCCTGCACAAGGGTGAGTGCCTGCAGGGCTGGGGGAGTCTGCTCTGAGGCTGGGAGGGGTTCCCCACCCTCACCTGGGGAGCCAAGTCAGGACGTGTCCCCATCTTGTGTTTTCTCAGCCAGGAGCTGCCTGCTCCTCTCAGCTTGCTGGGTCTGGCAGGCACCCCCCCAAACACCTCCTGCTTTGCTTTGCAGTGCTGAACCAGCTTGAGGAGCTGCTGAGTGACATGAAGGCTGATGTGACACGCTTGCCCTCCATGCTGTCCCGCATCCCGCCCGTGGCTGCCCGGCTGCAGATGTCAGAGCGGAGCATCCTCAGCCGCCTGGCCACCCGTGGAGGGGATCCAGCTGCCCAGGTCTGTGGGGACGGGCACAGAGCCCTGACTGTGACAGTCATGGTCAGGTCAGGGCTGCAGGCCCATGTCTTTTCTCCCTCCTTGCATCCCCAGGGCTCCTTTGGCTCTGCCCAGATCTTCAACAACAACTTTGGGCCAAATTTCCGTGGTCCTGGGCCAGGTGGGATTGTCAATTACAGCCAGATGCCTCTGGGACCCTACGTGACTGGTAGGTTGGGGTTTTGCTCTTGAGCAGAGAAATGAAGAGGGTGGATTTGGGTGGTCCAGGAGTGCTGCCAAAGGACAGTAGTGAGCAAGGTGTTTCCTCTGTCACCACAGATATTTAGCAGTTCCCATGATTTTCCCCTGCAGCTCCCACTCCTAGCTGAGGTAAGGCTGTGCTTCCCGCTCTCTGTGCTCCATTTTCTGAGAAACATGAAGGGGTGGGGGGGGTTAAATGGAGGCTCCATTTTGGGCTGCCCCTCAGTGCCAGTATCTGGCTGCAGCCTCTGACTCGAGCATCCACAGTGGAGGTTGGAGCAGATCCTTCCTGCAGCCCCTCCCAGATGGGGTTGGCATGTGGGGAGGGTCTGGATTTGGTTGATGGGAAGCCCTCCCCTCTTCTTCCAGCAGCCCTGGGGGACAGTCCCCTGGCCACAAGCCGCTGTCGCCAGAGGTCGGCGGGGAAATTGTGCCAGCGTTACCCGCGTGGAAGACGAGCTGCCGCCGGCGCTGCCGCGCTGTCCCACTCCCGCTTCAAGTGTGCTTTGCCTGCTGCGGCCCCCGTGGGAGCGGCGGGGCTGGGGGTTTGTGTCCGTGTACATTTTTTGCACTTTCTTATTGAAGACTTGAAGAGTTTGTCTGGGCAAAGTGGGCCGAGGGGAGGGGAGGGAGGGCTGGAGTTGCGGTGTTTGTCCAGTTGTGTTGGCAGGTGTGGGGGTGAGTGGAGGCCAGTGGTGCCATGTCCCAAGCCGGCTGTGCTCCCCAGCTTCCCCCTAAGGGCTCTCTCTTCGTCCTTGTGGTGTTTGAGCAAGCCCACGCCTGCTGCCGCCCTGCTGGAATCCCTGGCACTGCTGTGGTGTGGCTGGGGGTCCACATGTGCTGGGCTTGGGGCAGGCAGATGGAAGGGATGTGGGTGGGACAGAGGGGACAGCTGGAACTGGGATGGGGATACCTCGAGCGTGGTGACACCGGCAGCCGTAAGCAACGCCCCTGCATCCGCTTCGTGCTCTGTGTGTCCCGGTTTCTGTTCTGTGTTTTAATAAATCCTTTGGGAAGGACGCAGTGGAGTCTGGCAGGGGAATGGATGGTGGGCTGGCCTGGGGAGGGCCCTGGCCATGGTCTTGGTACCCCTGTTGTCCTGCACATGTTCACACACAAAGAAACAGACACAGACCACTATACACACAGGCATGTACAGACGTGTGCACGTGGAGACACAGGGACATGGACAGACGAACACAGACATGAGAATGTTGTGTGTATCTACACAGATACTGTAATCTCTGCATGAGTGCACATGTACATATGCCTACATCACCCCCAGTCGTGTACCTCTTCATAAACAGCATGTGTAGATCTGTGTACACACACGTAGATATACACAGAACTGTTAGGTTTTAGATCTGTATGTGTGCATATATAAATCAGCTATACTGATTTATTTAGGTACTGCTATGGGGGTGTGTAATACACACCTGTATATTATACATGTCTACATAATGTATTTGTGGTTTCAATACATGTGTATTTGTATACTTGAGAGTGTGTGTGTAGACACAGGTATGGGTAGATAAAGGATTTATGTACATAGGGTAGATCTATACGTGGTATGGATGTATAGATCTATATTTAGAGATGCATATACACATACATGTGTACGTATATAAGAATACACATAAATGTGTTCTTAATTTGAAGATATGCACATGCATTCACATACATGTGTAGGTGTATCTATATATCCACACATCTCTATATCTCCATATCTGTATGGCTATGTACGTGTATTGATCTTCGTATGTGTACACAGACACACATGTATTTGTAATTTTTATCTATTTATAGATAAGTGTAGATATAGGTAAAGATGTGTAGCTATCCTAGACAGAGATATACATGTGTGTATTACACAGGGACTCATATATATTTGTTATTTCACACATGTACATGAATGTGTATGTTTCTGTTTGCACACAAACATTGATGTAGTTCTGTTGACAGATGTACATGTATAGATAAAGTTGTACCGGTATAGCTGCAGGTAAATCCATGTACCTAAAGGTGTAAGGGTATGGATGGGGGAGGTGTGCACACTGACTCTAAACCTTACACAGAGGGGAGCTCTGATGCCATGGGTGGGGTCAGGAGAGACCCCCGTGTGTTTGTACACAGCAGATAAACACACACACGTTGTGCATAGAGCTCACACACACAGTGCAGAATTCTCACAGTGCACAGAGCTCTCACAGTGTGCAGAGCTCACAGAGCTCACACACACAGTACAAAGCTCATACACTTGCCTAGAGTGCAGTTCACACACACACACGCTGCACAGAGCTGAGGGTTTGCACATACATTTACAGTTATTGCATTTATGTGTGCACAGATAGAGGGAACTGTGTATAAATGTATGTGGATATGGATACATATATATAGGTATTGGCAAAACGTTTGTTCTGCACACAGTACAGAGCTATAAAGAAATAGGTAGATGTAGCTATACTGTTCTCTCTATAGCTTTATGTATCTATCTGTACCTATCATACATGTATCCACATATACATAGCTATAGCTAGACATACAGCTATATATAAAACTATAGCTATAACTAAATTACAAATATCTGTGTCGATGTGTATATATGGCATATGTTTATAGATGTATAGACATGAGTGTATAGTTAAAGAGCTGGATATGGACATAGAGACATCTACACATATCTGTCTATACACTTCTATCTGCATAGCCACACATTTAAGTACATATCAGTAATTTATATAATATCATGTGTGCGTATATCCATACAAACATGGATGCTGCTATAGCAATATATTTACATGGATATGTACACATCTATATATTATATACATGGATCAACACATGGAACCATGTATGTATATACACAAGCACACACGTATATACTCTGTATATGTAATTTTCAGAGGTGTGTACACACCTACATACAGGCAGCTATATATGTAAATATGTTTTCATCTCTCAGAGACTGATGTCAGGGATAGAGGTGGAGGCAGAGCTACATCTGTATCTACATCTGTCAGTGTGTGCCTGTGTGTGTGTTTGAGTCTGCAGACACCCCTGTAACGGGTGTATGTGGGTGCACGGGTAGAGGCTTTCAGTGCAGATACAGCTGAAGGCGTGTGTGGGCTGTGTTCACCTCCACAGCTGCCCTCTGCAAATCCACACATCTGGATGTCCCCGCGTCTCCGTGTGTGTCCATGCGCACAGACACTTGCACACTTGCCCACGCACACTCCCCCGGCCCGGCCCCTCCCCGCAGTAGAACCCTGCCCCGTGCTCGGCCAGAGCACCCCAAACTCTTCCCACAGAGAATTCCCTCCCTGTCACCATCCCACACCGCCCCTTTCCCCGGGAGCAGGTGCTCTGTGGGACCCGCAGCCGCACGGTGCCGGTGCCGTGCCGGCGACGCAGCGCAGAGGCGAGGGCCGGGCGCAGGGCTGGGGTTCGAACAGCGTCGTGTTGTCGGCCTCGTGGGCGTACAGCACCCGCGTGCGCCCCGCGCCCACCGCCTCCGGCAACACGGAGGCAGGAGCCACGCATGCAACGGGTCCCCGCGACGGCTCCGGCTGCGGGCAGGGCGGCCGGGCAGCTCGGGGCTCGCCTCCCGCCGGCCGTCCCTGCGCCGCAGAACCGGGCCGGGCGGCTGCGGTGCCATGTCCGGGGCAGCGCGGGCGAGAGCGCTGGCTCTCGGCGCTCGCGGTGCAAACCACACTCTCCACTTTGCTCCAACAAAGCGTAAGCAAGCGAACGGGCGGCGAGGGCTGCGCGGCGGGCGGCGCGCTCGGGCGCGCTTTAGGATCTGTAGTCCTTCTTGCTGTATGGTTTGTTGCCCAGGATGCTATCGATCTCGTGGACGATGGAAGACGACAGCTTTGGAAGGACCTGCGGGGGATGGGGGCAACGCTGGGAGTTGGGATTGTGACCCTGGTGCGCGCGGGAGGATGCTCACCGCCTCCACCCCACCACGTTCGTGCCACAAGCCCCAGCTTTGCCGGCTGCGTGACCCAGTTAGGGAGAGCCTGAATCAAGCCCGACCCTGCCCCCTCAGCCCAGCAAAGCCTCGTTTCTGCTTCTCGCCTTCGTGACAAGCAAAACCTGTCATGAAGCCGCGTTTGCAACCCTCTTTTCCCAGCACAGTGCAGCACAGCAACGAGTGCTGTGGGCAAATGTTGCTCCTGCTGGGAGCACTGACCTGTATTGCTCCAATATTCTCCATCAGCTGGTCGGCATTGGAGGCCCCCAGTAAGACGGAGCTGACACCCTCGTTGCGCAGGCACCAGGCTGGGACAGGAGGGAGAGCGGAACTTGAGCATGGCCCAGATACCCCCAGCTGTCACCCCCATCTGTCACCCACTGTCCCCCATCCTCTTACCAATGGCGAGCTGGGGCAGGGTGCAGCCCAGGCGCTCAGCGATGGCCTGCAGCTCCTTCAGCTTTGCCTGCTGCCGCCGGCCCTCTTCACTCAGGATCTTGTCCTTCAGCCACTGGTATCCCTGGGGAGTGGAAGGGGTGTTGTGGTGGGATCAGGGTGCACCAGCACCTTGCACAGGCAGGGCATCCCCAAACTCTCTGGGTAGCGTCTCCTGGAGTTCCTGTTCCCGTAGGGATTTTGCAAGGCCCCTGGCCCTGCTCCCCCAGCTCTGTCCGTCCCTCCCAGCCCTGCTGCAGCTCACCTTCAGCGAGGCACGGGAGTAGGGGGGGATGCCCCCATCGTACTTCCCCGAGACGATGCCACAGGCCAATGGGGACCAGGTCATGGCTCCAACGCCTGGGGACAGAGCAGAACAAGGGCATGACACTGCTGCTCCCAGCTCCCCCAGGGTCCGTGATGCCTGGCCTCAGCAGCACTGGGCTTGGGGAGTGCTGTGCTTTGGGGGGCTGGGGAAGAATCCCCGCTGTCATACCTATCTTGTGGAAGAGCTCAGGGAGCTGCACCTCCACCTTTTCCCGCTGGAACATGTGGTACTCGGCCTGCTCACAGATCGGCGGAATCAGGTTGAACTGGCGGGCCACCGAGTACGCCTCCTGCAGAAGAGCCAGGACCCTCAGCGCCCCGCCGCTCCCCCCGAGCCCCCTGCTGAACCCCCCAGCCAAGTCCTGAGCGGCTGCCCCAAAAAATAATTAAGGCTTAAGTGCATCTGCACACGCTTGACTCCCAACAGCTGCTGTCTAATTAAATCAACATCAGCAGCATCGCTGGGGCTGCTCCGCTGCGGCCGCCCCGGTCCCCTGGGCCCCTACCATGATCTCCATGGAGCTCCAGCGCGAGGTCCCCCAGTACATGGCCATCCCCTGGTTGATGACATGGGTCATGGCTCGCACTGTCTCTGCCGGGAGGGAAGGAGAGAGTGGCAGGTGGGGTTTAGCAGGGCCTGCACTGGCAGAAGGGGGGCTCGCACCACGCGGCGAGCATCCCACTGCCCAGTGCTGCGGTGGGAGATGGGTGGTGTCCAGGGGATGCGTTCAGAAGAGCAGGATGGGGACAGAGGGAGCAGCCACTCAGGATGTGCCAGGGACTACAGCCGACCTGACATGCTCACACGGGCCAGGCTCTCCCTGCATGGAGAGCAGCCTGAGGCTTCTGCCAGTGGCCCCATTCCCTGTGGGGTTACCAGCACTGGCACTGCTGCAGGGGGAGGGACTGATGCATTGCCCACACGCAGAGATCCACAGAGGGAAGCCTGTACCCTGTGTGAGCCACTCAGGGGTCTTGGGGGGAGCCAGCCCTGAGCCATGCGGGCTGGGGCCAAGCCAAGGCGTGCTCCTGCAGCCAAAGGCGGGCAGCGGGGAGGGAAAGGGGCCGGCCGGCACTGGGGCACACACCCCAGCATGCTCATAGCTGCCCCGGCGGGGAGGGACCCTGCTGCAGACCCCGGCATGTGCCAAGGGCACCCCATGGCAGGACCCTGGGAGGTGGGAACCTCTCTGCATTTTGTCCTTTAAACTGCAGTACAGTCTGAAAGGCGAGGGGGGTGTCTGTGTTGTGCTGCCGCTGCCACTGCATCTCATGGCGGGGTTTGCTTGAGAGGGGGTAACAAGGACGGGGGATCACAGAGGAGTGGGGGCTCTGTCCCAGAAAACACCGCTGGGACAGGCAGCGGCTGGCGGGCAGAGTGCGGGCAGGGAGTACCTTCTACGATGAAAGTCCTGGACTTGGAGGAACTAAATGGGTCCCCTGGTGATAAAAGAGAGATTTAGAGAAAGTGGAGTCACTGCTGCTGGGACGGGCGCAGTGATCTGCCACCGCACCGCCAACCCACCCTGCCACGGCCCGAGAGGGTCCTGGCGCCGGGCAGGGGTGGCAGAATGTGACTGGCACGGGCCGACCGTGGTGGCGGAGGAGCGGATTCTGCTCGGGAGGGAAAATGCCCTTGAAACACAAGCCTGGCGCAAACCAACCGCGACAGCGATGAAAGGCGGCAGGGAGGAGCACGGCACCGCGGCGCGCACCCACCTTCCATCGGCGTGTTGGGGTCGGGGCGGTTGGCGAACACCACGTCCACGTACTCCAGCTGCAGCCGCTCCAGCGACGCCTTCAGACCTGCAGCACGGATGGGGCTGTCAGGCATGCTGGGCCCCACGTGCCAGCAGTGAGGCACAGCCTGGCACTGGGGCCAGCAGTGCCTGGCGAGCACCCTCATCCCTACCCCTACCTTCTATGATGTGTTTTCGGGACAGGCCCCTCTCCGTCTCAGCCCTGGAAAAGGAAAGGTGGGTGAGAGCCTGGGATGAAAGCCTGACCCGTGCCAGCTGCTCTGCTGGAGGGCAGGTGTTACCTACTTTCCTCCCCAGAAGATTTTGGTGGTGATGACCAGGCTGGACCGTCTGCAGGGAGAAAGAAAGAATCACTGGTGGTGGCACCTGCAAAGCCCCGTGCACCCTGCCTGGGATGGCACACGCCTGTGCTCAGGCTGCTCTGCCAGCTTTCCCCAGCCCATCGTGTCTCTGGCGATGGTTTTGCCAAACAGGGATGGTGTCCAGCTTACCTCCACCCTTTCTTCTTGATGATGTTCCCCAGCACCACCTCGGCCCTACAAGAGAAGGGGACATCAGCCACTGGCACCTGGCAGCTGCGGCCATGGGGAGTGGTGGCAGCCAGCAGGGATGGCCCCAGACCCCGAGAGAATAAAACGCAGATACAGTGGCTGTGGGAACACTGTCTGCTCCTTGGCTGCAGCGCCCAGAGCTGAGCTTCCCCCAGTGCATGAACTTGCTAATTTTAAGTGAATGCACAAGCACGCACCAATGCCCTGGGCCAGCACGCCCTGGGTACAGCTGTGCATGTCTGCACCGTGCACGATACAGGCCACCACGGTAAGCACTGGACTGCTAGAACCACGACTCCCCCCATGAGCAAGGGCTCAGAGCCCCGTCCTGGAAGCTGCTTTGCAGCTGGCAAACCTGGGAGATTCCCAGTGCCACTGTGATTTGGTGGGAGTCAGGGTGTAGGGTGAGACCCCCGTGCCGCTGCCGAAGCAGGGTACCTACTTGCCAGCAGCGTAGACTTCTGCCGTGTCGAAGAGATTAATGCCGTTGTCATAAGCTAAAGTCATCAGCTGCTCCGCCATCTGCGAGGAGAGCGCGGGGTCGGTGAAGGGGGTGGCCGAGAGCTGGCACACGGGCGCGTGCGCAGAGCGCCGCTGAGCTCTGGCGTGTCGCGTGCACCCCGGCCACAGCTGCGGCTGTGCTGGATCCATCCCCTCCCCGCTCACCAAGGAAGGGCTGGGGAGGGATGGGGTGAAGGGGTGCAGCCTTACCTCATCTGTGATCTGCCCTCCGAAAGTCACCCATGTTCCTGCAGGGGAGAGAGGAGGTGTGTGCATGGTGAATGCGGTGAGCAAAGAGCGCAGCCCACTTCAAGCCCCCACGCACCCACCCTGGCTCCCTCAGCACCGCCCTGGCACGTGGTGGCTGCAGCTGGCCCTGCCTCGTGCACTGTGGTGCTCCCAGCATGGCCCAGTCGCTTCCCATTGTGTCAGAAAAAGAGAAAATAATTGGACAATTTCTGGGCCGTGACTCAAAACAGCCGTAGGGCTGAGGAAAACCCTTTCCTTCCCTTCACAAACATTGCCGGGGCAAGCTGAGTGCTGCCCTGGCCGGGGAGTGCCGGCAGCTGCTGCGGAAATGAGGGGATGCCGAGGGGCTGTGGCAAACCCTGGCACTTACCCAGACCCAGGCAGGACACACGCAGCCCAGACTTCCCGAGGTTCCTGGAAGACAGAGACCATTAGGAAAGGTGCCAGAAAGCCCCAAAACGCTGTCTCATGCATCCTGCATGCCACCAAACACAGCGGGTGTGAGGTCTGGGAAGTGTGGTGGTGGTCCTTGGTCCCCATCCTCACCTGGGATGGTTCCACAATGAGAGTCCCTTCTCAACTGATTAACGAGCCGTCCCAGGCTGGGCATCCTGCAGCTCGGCAGTGGCACTGCCTGCACCTGCGCAGCGATGCCATACCCGGCCAGGCTATTGGGAGAGCAGTGACCTTGTTAAAGCAGCTCCCTGTGACGAGGCTGGGGTGTCTGGCTGCCCTGAGAGTGTTGCTGGCACTGGGGAATGAGACTGGAGGAAGAGGAGCCAGCATGCTGGTGGTCAGGACTAAAGCATCCCACACATGGCATGAGTTGCACCTGTTCTCTGCATCGCACAGAGAAGCACAGGGCTTGCACCGGGTGAGGGTGCTCAGGAGCGGAGCGACATCCTGGAGAAATGGAGCACCCCAGAAAATTTGACCGGCACAAGAAACTGGAGAACAGCTTTCGGGAAGGGGGCCAGGCTGGCAGACGCCTTCGCCGTGGTGATGGAGAGCCAGTTACTTGTTAAAAATGACAAAGGCTCAAGAAATGAGCGTTAAAATAAATAAAGTGTAGGTGAGCCGCGGCAGCTCGCCCGCGCGGGTGTCGCATAGCAACGGAGGCACCGCCACCGCCGGCACCGCCGACACGGGCACCGGCAGCCGGGCAGGGAGCGGCTGCAGCCCGGCCACGGGCAACCGTGGGCTTCACCCAGTCAGGGCAGCATCCCTCTGTGCTGCCATGTTATTGCCCAGCATCCAGAGGCACCGGCACTCCCCCGTCCCGTGGTGTTTTTAGAGCATTTTGCAGTGGGGAGAGGTCACAGCCATGGGCCAGCAGTGGCTCAAGCCCCCATGATGAGGGACTGCCTTGTGGAGTGGAGAGCACCTGGACATTCCAAGAGCATTGCCGGGGTTCCCCATGGCAGGTGGCCATCACCGCTCTTGGCTTCCCAGCCGAGAGCGTGTTGACAGGCTGCCCAATAAAGATATTGGCAGACCTTGGGAAGGCCAGACATTCCCTCACGCTGCGCTATGGCCTTCCTATCCCATCCACTTGCTTGGAGCATCCCCCTTATTCCACTGTCCCTCCAGCAGCCACCAGTGGGGTCTCCTGAGCCTATCACCTATTGCCGGGGAGAGGGTATCGCTGGAACGCTCCTCCTCTGGATGAGGACATGACTGTGGGGCAGGAGCACTGAGCCCTGCGCATTGCCCCAGTACCGCTGTTACCACTGCAAGGGTTTGGTGTTCCGAAAGCCGGACGGAACTGGATCAGCCCCCTCCCCAGTGCCCGGGTAAGGGGACTTGGCTGATTTGGACAACGCTGGTGGGTGATGGCCGGGCTCACGCCAGCGCTCTGCTGGCCTGACACACTTTGTTGCCTAATGCTGGCACATCTGGGCTGCAGCGGAGGCACGCAGCCGCTGGCAGCTGGACCATGGCGTGCAGGCTCATCTGGGGGGGGGGGGGGGGCGTACCCATCCTGGGGTCCATGCTCATCAGGGTGCATGCCTGGGTGCACACAGCCTCAGTGGGGGAAGCCCTCAGTGCTCTGCCCCAGAGCCAGGACATGGGGTGTGTGAGTCCTGTGGGTGCTCTCCGGGGTGGGGCGGGGGGTCCACATGCACACATCACCCCGTTTTCAGAACCACCCATGAGCAGCCAGAGCCGCTTATGGCTCTGCACTCGCTTCACAGGGCACCGAGTCTCCGGCAGCACTGAAAGGATGCCATGGCAGCCCGGATTAACGCTACCGTGACTCCCAGACCGCCCCCCCGGCTCGGCAGCCAGCCTGGCTTGGCAGACACTGAGGATGCTACTAATCCTACCCTGAATTTTAGGGTCCCTTCTCTCCCCCATCCTGAACATTTTACGCGCGGCTGGCTCAAAGCTGCCCTGAGGGGACAGGAGCAAGCAGCGAGGAAGCGCACGGAGGCGCACGGTCAGCACTTTTAGCGACGAGAAACCGACGGAGCCGGACGCAAACCGGAGATTAGAGGAGCGCGGCGCCCCTGCCCCCCAGTACCCCCTCGCCGCCCCGATCGCAGTGAGGAACAGGGAAAGCCCCGGGAGCGCCCGTTTCCTACCGGTATTTCATCCCCGGCTGCTTGACGCTGGAGTCGCTGGAGGAAGGGGCATTCTGCACCGAGAGCTGCCCCAGGCTGCGGGCCACCATGGCCACGGCGCGGAACTTGCCGCGGGTGCCGAGGCTGGGGCTGCCGGCATTCTGTCGGTTCAGCCGGTCCTCCGCGCTCCGGCTCTTGATGCTGTGCTCGGAGCACACAAAGGAGACCTGCATGCTGCTCCGGCGGGCAGCAGCGCCAGCTGCCTAAATTTAGCCGGCGCCCCGGGCGAGGCGGGGAGCTCCTCCCGCGCGTCGCCAACGTGACGGCGGGGGGCTGCGAGGCGGCGGGCGCGGAGCGCTCCCGTCAGCCCTCCTGCCCTCAATATTTGATGAGCTCAGGAAGCCAGCGAGCGGCAGGCGGGCAGGTGGGGGCTGGAGGGGGCAGAGCCGCTGCCGGTGCCCTCCGGAGTGGCCGTGGCGGGGCGGGACTCCCCCGCGCCCGGCTGGGCATCTCCCCTGCTGGCGCATCCCCGCCTCGGGGCACGGCGAGGGCTGAGGCTGCGGAGTGAAGAGGTGCTTTCCTTGCTTCCCTCCGGCCGCAAGCAGCAGCAGATTCCCCTGCACGAGTCCGAAACCAAACCCTCTGGCAGCGACGCGTGTGCATCGCCAATCCCGCGGCTGGGCGGCAGCGCAGGTGGCGGCGATGCTGACGGGCTCTCCCGCGGCACAGCCCAGCTGCTCGCCGAAGTTGTCGCCCTCGGGGCCCGAGCCCCAGCAGCACATTCCCCCTATTTTCCCCGTGCAAGCAAAGTCGAATGAAGTGAATTCCAGCCTAGCACCTCCTGCCGAAGCAGGGACGCAAGTCAACGCACTACAGCACCGTCCTGCAGCCGGGGCCCCGTGCCGGCTGCAGGCACCTGCCGTGCCCCTCAGGATGGAGCAAAATGCAGCAATGGGGCTTGCAGGAAATTATGCACATTTGCCCCCAAACCTAATGAAAAATCTTGTAATCTCCTCCGCTTCCCTCTCTCGCAAAGCTCCTTAGCTGGTAATCCTGCCAGCACCAGTGCCAGCGCCAGCGCCAGCTCCAGTGCGGGGGTGACCTGGCAGCAGTTGTCAGTCCCTAGAGGATGAGAAACCCCACGAATTTTGGTGGCAGCGGGGACATGCCCAAAGAAGGAGCACCTTTGGGGTGTCTGTGCCAGCTGCTGCCATCAATAAATAATGTCTCCATGAATATTAGATGGGCTCTTGCCACTGTGTAAATGTTATCGCGGTCATTGCGAGTGGAGGGGAATCTGACCCGCGGCGTGGCACGGCATGGCACAGTGCAGCACGGCAGGAGCCGGCAGAGCTGCCAGCTCCCAGGGACTTCACTGCACTGGGGGACAAGGGGCACCCCGGTATTGTCACTGCAGAACAGCCACTGTCCTCAGCCCTGCTGCCCTCAAAACCTGACCTGGGTTACTGGGGGTGCTGCCCCTGCACCACATTGCCCCATCTGCAGTACCAGGGGAGAGCGGGGAGGGGTGCACTGGGCAGAGCAGCCCTGTCCTTCTGAGGGGCTGTGGCCACATCTCCAGCTGCCCAGAGTATCCTCCTGACAAGGACATTGGCTGAAATCCTGATACACCTTGCACCAGGACACACATGCAAAATTAATGATGCACCCGCTCTGAGATGCACACCCATCAGTCAGGAGGACACGCACACCCATCAGGTGGAGATGTAACCCCGTCAGATGGAGATTTACACCCCTCAGGTGGAGATGAACCCCTGTCAGGTGAAGATGTGCCCCCCAGCCAGGCAGAGATGTACCCGCATCAGATGGAGATTTACACCTCTGAGGCAGAAACAGCTCTTTGGCGGCTGTTTGCTCCAGGTACCTAATCTTTAAAGCTCAGAAGGTGTTTGCATCTGCAAATGCCCAAACAGCAGACAGGAATGTCACGTGAGAAGCTTAAAGATCGCCAAGTAGGAAAGTGCTAACGGCGCTGATGTGCTGCCGCCTCACCGGCGCAGGCCTTGCCAAGGGCATCGGCTCCTCCCAGCCACGGCGCAGCACAGGGGAGCCGAGCTGAGCCTGGGTGAGAGCCGTTCTCCTGACGAGGTGTCAACCCAGCACCAAGCAGCGTCCCCTGTGTCATCCCCTCACCTCGGCCCTCGCCGCCCTCGCGGCGCTGCCTTACCTGTACTTCATGCCAGTGGCGCGGGCGGTACTGTCGGCCAGGGAGAGCCCGTGCATCCGCAGGAACTCCTCCAGGGTCTTCACCCGCGCCGCCGCCCGCACGTCCCGCAGCCGCCGCAGCTCCAGCCCGTCGGCCGCCCGGGGGGCTGGGGGCAGCCCCCACTCGGGGCTGGGCCGGAGAGCCACGCTGCGCAGGCTCTCACTGTAGGTCATGGAGAGCATCCTGCCACCCGAGCGTGGGCTCTGCCGGCCGGCCGTGCCGCCAAACACTCTGTGGTGCTACGGAGAGAGCTGGGAAAGCACAACATGGGCTCCCTCGCCATTCAGGGCACAGCCCTGCCCGCATAGCCAAGCCGGAAGGGTGGCATCTGCCTGTGCCAGGACACATGGGGACCCTCGCAAAGCTCTCTTCAGCGGAGCAAAGTCTCGGCGTGGGAGCTGAAGCACAACAGAAGAAGCAGCAGGACAGGGATGCGGCACAGTCCGTGTCTGAGGCTGCAGTGGTGCCGGCCACAGCTGCCCCAAGCCACGATGCAGCAGTGTGGCCCAGCTGTGCTGGCTCCCAGCTTGCACTGTCTGGGCTGCACAGCTCTGCATCCCTGCAAGGGACACAGTAGAGCTGGCCAAGGCATGGCGAGCACCGGCACAAGTACTGCAGGTGAGAATCTGGCACTGTGTGCCAACGGGCAAGGAAAATCGGGATGGGAAAGGGATCCTTGGGGGGCTCTCTGGGAAGGATGGACATCAGCAGAGGGTCTGTGGGCACTGGGTGCTCACTGTGCCTGCGTCATGCTGCCGCAATATGCGCCACCAGCCAACACCTTCCCCACCACCGCGGCAGCGACCTCCCAGCCGGTGCGGCTGCCGAAAATAGCCTGACGCAGGGTGGGCTCCTCACACACCCGAGTCCCTGCTGTCTCCGTGGCTGGGACCTCACTGGCGGTGGCACTGCCATCGATTCCTGTGCCTTTCTCTGCAACTTCCCTTGTTTTCAGTGTCTGCAGGGAGCAGGGACTGGGGCCAAAACGGTGGTACTGGTGCCGGAGTGGCCACTGGGGATGCACTGTGACAGATCTACACCGGCATCAGGCTCCAGCCAGGCTCCCACTGGTGGTTTTCTCTTTCCCTGTGAAGCTCAAATTGACAGCTGCAGGAGCCAAAAGTGAAGTGATCTCTGCCATTGAGGTGTGACCTCCATAGGAAAGGAGAAGGAAACCCAGAGGATATGGAGTAGCAGCTGGCCAGGTATGACCAAAACCCTGGGGGTCTCCTTTGCCGTCCAGTGCTGCCAGAGACCACTCCATGCTCTTCCTGCTCTGTAGCAAAGCCTTGGGAAAGCCAGGAGACATGGAAAGGAAACCTTTCCCTCTGCTGTGGCAAAACCAAACTGAAGCCTGGTCATCAGCCTCTTCCTGCCACACCTCAAAGCGGGAGACTGGACCTGGTGCCTCCAGCACCGGCCCTTCTCCGTGGCTGGTAGCTTTAATTAGGGCAATGCCAGTGGGTCCTGCTGGGATCTCCTTGTTCCCAGTGGGATCTCCTTGCCCTGGTAGGATCCCCTCACCTGACAGAAGAAAGGAGAAACCTGAGCTGGCTGCACCACTGCTCTACAGCAACGAAATGGCTGCAGCAAGCAGCAGTGGGAGTTTGATCTGGGCTGCTATGAGGAATGAGGTGGGAATCCACCGACTGCCCTATCTTGACACTCCCCTGATTTTTGGCAGAACAGAACTGCATGGCCGAGAGAGCACGGAGGGGTGGGTGCATTCATGGCCATTTGATAGCAGAAATCCTGGTGCCCCTGGGATGAGCGGCAGCAGGGCTGCGGGATCTGCCAAGGATAAGCTGTGCCATGCCCAAGCGGGAGAGGCTGTTGTGCGAGGAAGGAGCAGGGATGGGGACAGAGCGCAGGCTCTGTGGGATAACAGCACTGTTAGCAGCATCAGGGGCACAACAAGTGGGTGACAGGCAGGGCAGCTGCCGGGAGAGATGTCTTGCCAGTCTGGCTTGCCAAGCTGGGAAATTAGCAGCCACCAGCCTGCCTAAAGCCAGAAGACCCCAAACTCCGAAAGAAAACCACCCTAAGCCATCAAATCCCAAGTCACCCTGCACGGAAAATCTTCCCTGCTGCCTGCAGTGGCTGCCCCACGGCGGTGCCCGTCCCAGCTCAACGCCCACCATGCCCAGCCCCGCTCTCCGCCCGCGCTGCCGGCCCCGACTCACCGCGCTGGGGAAGCTGCTCAGCAGCAGCGCAGCTCTGAGCGGCTGGGCTGCCCCGGGGCAGATATAAGAGCCTCGGTCGCTGCGTTGTTTTGCATTAGGGGAGTGTCGGAGCTTGGCGTCCAAAGCACTTGGCGGCTGCGCCGGGCCCCCAGCGCCCGGCTTCTCGCCGTGCTCCATTAGCCCTATTAGGGGATTTTCTTCCTTGCGAAGGGGAGTTAAATTATTCATGGCGCCTCACTAAAAGCCCGAGGATGTGCCGCCGCTTTATCAAGGCTGGCACCGCCGCCCCTCGCCCTGCGGTGACAGGTCCCCTGTCACCAGCACACAGGGTGGTGGGGACAGCTGGACGCTGGGGCCATCAGGGAGGGGAGACACAGCCCTCCTGTGGTCCCCACAGCAGTGGAGTCAGAGCTGCGCTGTGGCAGGACTGAAAGGCAGCCTCCCCTAGGAGGGAGCACCGAAATGGAACCGGGTGATGAACACAGGTGGCTGCTGCTTGAAAGAAGCCCACGAACCAGGTCCTGCCTGATGGCCTTGGGAGCCTTTTGCACCAGATGTGTCCAGTGGTTCAGGCCAGCTTGGCAGCCAAAAATTGCCCGTAGCTGGGGCTCACCAGCGCTGGTGGAAGCACTAGCATGGACACTGTCAGTGCCGCTGAGCCATCCCATTGCCGGCCGGCCTCCTCCCATCATGTGTAGGATGGAGTAGGGGGGTCACCACGGGTCCATCAAGGGGCAGACCGAGTCCCCACCCCACAGCAGCCAGGCCAGACCCAGTCTCACACCATCGGGCTCCACCACTGGAGCACTGAAGCAGCTGCTGGCAGAGTGTGTGGGGAAGTGCCGCCCTCACTTCAGACGGTAAAAGGGTGATGGGGGCGATTGTTGCCTCCTGTACCACTTAATGAGACCGCTCCTAATAGCAGGAGCCGCGGAGCAGCTGGCTGGCTTCCCAGAGCTGCTCTTAGGAAAAGCCAGGGGCTTCTCCAGGCCCAGCATTGGCATGGGATGCTCCCCACAAGCTGAGCTGAGCCCCACACCCCACCGTGGCTGCCCCTCACAGCCATGTGACCATGCTCTGCTGCTTGGACAGGCCCTGAGGACGGACCCCCCCAACCCAGCCACACCCCAGGATCCCCACACCGCACCTCCGAACCCGCGAGCAGGGGATGAGGCGATGCCACACCTGTGATGCCCATCCCACACAGAGGGACCCTGGCACACTGGGCAGGGCAGTGCTGTGCTGGCATTATCTGGGCATGGGCAGGGGCCACAGCCACTTGGTGGGGGGATTTTGGGGAGGGGAAAGGGCCTGGTTACCTGTAGAACTGGAGCTGGCGCTTTGGGCTCCCGTATCTCGCGCTTCCGACAGCAAAGGGGAGAGAGAAGAAAGATGCCACAAACCCCATTAGAAAAGAGAAGCAGGAGTGAGTGGCAGAGTCAGTGGCTGTGGGAAGGGCCAGCGGCACCCACCCGTGTCCCATCACAGTGGACACTGCAGCAGGCACCGGCATGACCCTGAAAGTGCCCCCTATGCCCGTAACAGGCACCAGCGCCGCGAAACGCTGCTGCTGCTGCTGCTGCTGCTGTGTGGGGATTGTGTGCTGGAAGCTTTTGCACAAAGCGTGCCGGGGCAGTTTAGGAGTATCGGGGCAGTTTCAGGGAGTGTGGTGGTTCTGGGTTGCCACAGGCTTGGGTTTGAAGCCCCGCAGAGTCCCCCCCAACACCGCCCTGGCACCCTTACCTGTAAATCATCCCTGGGGAGCCTGTCTGCCGCAGCGAGAGTCGCGCTGGGGAGTCAGTGGTGGATTCGGGATACATGGAGCCAGCCTGGGCTCCCCGGAGCCACTCGCCGCCTCACCCCTGCCACAGGGGAAGAGGAAAAGAGGAAGAAATGAGGTTTTTCGGGGCACGCGCATGACGGCGCTTCCTGTTGCAGGAGATCTCGAGCCGGATGGGCAAGCGGCATTGGCAGTGGTGTGGGCATGGCAGCTCTGCCAGTCTCAGACCCAGGGGCTCACACCCTGACCCACTGATCCCAAAACCATCTCGCCTCAGCCCTGTTCCTCTGACTTCCCAGCTTGGCTGCTCTCTCCGAACTTCTGGGGGTTCCGAGATCTCAGGAAATGGTGAGGAAACATGGGCCTGAAAAATGAGACATTCTGAAAACCCTGAAGCTGTCCCAGAGGGTCCCTCTGAAACAGACAAGCGAAGGGAAGGAAAACAGTGTGGCTTTTCCTGCAGCCCATATGTGACTGTGTGCACAGGGGTTAGAAAGCTCTGAGGGAAAGGAGAGCCCACCCTCAGGCACCCCTGACCCTCCCTGCCCCTGTCCCCATGTCAGGGGCATCCAGCATGACTCCCTGGGAGTTGTGCTTCTGTTCCTGCAACACTGTCAGCAGTTTCCAGTATCACAGAAAACAATGACACTTCCCTACAGAACTGGGGCTGGGATTTAAATTTATCCCATCTTTCCTTAGGCCAGTGAGATGCCATCTTTACACTGCAGATCACAAGCTGCTCTGTTTCCTAGATGGGGACTGAGAGATCTCCGGGCTCCCTCCTGGCTTGCCCTGGGCTCAGCGGGAGCACGGCCTTACACAGCGTGCTCGTGTCCTGGCACGCATCTCACCTGCATGCTGGCACAGCATGCCTGCATCCTGCACCCCTCCCGCATTCTGGCACAGCATGCTGCATCCTGCATCCCGGCACGATGTGCCTGCATATCGCATCCTGCCTGCATCCCAGCAGGGCACGCTTGCATCCTGCATCCCTCCTGTAGTGTGCCAGCATCCCTCATCCCTCCTGCATCCCAGCACAATGTGCCAGCATCCTGCATCCCTCCGGCATCCCGGCCCGGCGTGCCTGCATCCCGGCGCAGCCCCTGCAGCCCACGCAGCCCAATGGCAGCAGCTGCGGCAGCCGAGTCCATCCCCGCGGAGCCGCCCACCGCAGCTCCGGGCCGGGCTGCAGCCCCCGGCACAGATCCCCATCGCCCTCCTCCTGAGCGCTGTAGGAGTTCGTCTCCTTTGGCCGGAGCCCGGACAGCCTCAGTAAAGCCGGGTTTATTTTCAAGAAGTCAGGAGGGAACTGTTCTCTCCTAAACCCGCAGCACTGACCTGAGCCTGCAGCAGGACCCTGCCGAGCCCTACAGCCAGGACGCGGCTGAGCCCCCCAAGCCCTTGTGACCCCCTGGCTTCTCCCGGGTGCTGCCAGCGTTGGCTCCGCAGCTCCCGCGGCCTCGCCTGGCAGTGGGCAGCTGCCCGCAGCACCCCCGGGTCAGCAGCAGCCACCGGCCGGGCACTGTCCTGCCCGCTCATGCCAGCTCAACGTCACTTTGTTAGTGGCAGAAAAACAAAGCTGAGGGAAGCGGGGGGACGCCTGCAGAGGGGGACAGCTGGACCCCCGTGTCCCAGCATAGCCATGCAGCTCTTTGCTTGCACTGCCACAATTCTGGACAATCCAGCGTGGCTCAGGACTGGCTGACTCGGTATGCCAAGGGCTGTGGTGCCAGGGGCTCAGATCTCTGCAATTTTCAGCACAACCCGGTGCCCCTTCCCTGTTGCCTCTCAGCAATGCTGCAGGGACCAAGTGCAGTGGCTGGGGAGCCTCTGGCAGTGCTAGAGGGACTTTGCTGGCAAGCACAGCGGGACCACGGGCACATGGGTCAGGGCTCTGCACCCTAAGGAGCCAAAGTGTCCCAGCCTCTGGGGCCAATTCATCCCTCTGAGCTCTCTGACCCAAAGGCACTGCCAGAAGTCCTCTGTGTCAGCAGCTTGGTGCTTCCTTGGGACTGCTCCTGCACCTCCAGGTTCCTCATGGCACAACTCAGCTGTGAGTCTGCAACTGCGGGAGTTTTAGCAGTGGCCTGAGAGGGAAGAAAAGTGTTTTCTTCTGCAGGATGGACCCAGGAGCCAGGTGAAGGACACCCTCATGATTTGTGCTCCCACCAACGTCTATTCCTATCCCTGGCAGCACAATGGGGTACAGGAATGTCGGTGCTGCTGTGACATGGAAGGTTTATGGCTGGGAAGCCCCCGGGAGCTCGGCCAGCATGAGGGGGACTACATACTGCAGCCTGCCAGACATGCTGCCATCAGAGTACGAGAGGGTGAAACTGGACACGGAATTAATGCAAATGTAGGGATGAAACTGCTGCTTCTGGTGAGCCTGATCCTCCAAGGGTGAGGTCTTGGGGCAGGGAGAGCTGGGGGACCCTTACCCTGGGCATCCCAGCATCCTGCCCAGGTCAGGTGAGGGATGCAGGTAATGTCACAGGGAGCATCTCCCCACGCCAGGTGCCTGTCCCCATATTATTCCCCCTTTTTCACAGTGTTTTCAGCAAATGCCCCCCTCCACGCCACGGGGAAGGTGACTTTAGCTCAATGACTCACGCTGCCCCGCTCTGTCACCTCGGCACCTCCTGCCACCTCCTGCCGTCACCTCTGCGCTCATGCCCCGTGCTGGTCCCGTGCCCCCCCCTCCCCCGGCTGCACCGGCGCCGCAGGGATCCGCAGAGCAGCAGCCCTGCCCCTTCCTTTGGCCCGGGAGCCTCTGTTGCGGCGCAGCATCTCCCAGCCCACTGAGCCCCTCCGACCGCTCGGGTGGGCTCCCGCGCCGACCCCAGCCCAGCACCACGACAACGCGGCGGGCGAGCTCGGGGGACACAGCTGCGACACGTGAGGTCGCCCGTGACCGCCGAAGCGCCGGCACCGGCGCTGCTCCTCTGCCCGAGTCAATGACACAGCCCAAAAAGCACACGCGGCGCGTCGGCCGGGGTTATTCCGGTTTTGCCGTCACGTACACCAGAGCCAGAGTAACGGGGTCCATATCGGGCTGCCCGCGGGTCCCTGGTGTGTGACACTGCCGCTTCCCCCGCCGCGCCGTGGCTGCCGGCCAGGCACGGCTGAGCCACGGCCGCGGCCCCGCCGGCATCCAGCACCGCACCTACCTGTCTCCGGTGCTCGGACGCAGGGCGATGCGCGGTCGGGAGGCACAAGGCAACGAGCCAAACCCGGCTGCCGGCGGACTGCGGGCTCCGCGGGGCTCGGGAAGCGGCGCCGGTGCAGCTGCTGGAGCCGGCGGCGAACGCAGCGGATGACGGCTCCTACCCCATTCCCGCTCGGTCCCCGGGAAAAGGCGCCTGGCAGAGGGGGAAACCGAGCCCTCCGCGCCCCGGGATGCGACAGCACCCGAGGATGCTGCAGAGCCGTCCCTGCCGCTCTCACATCCTGACTCGGCAAGTTTGGCTCCGCCGGTGGCTGCAGCCGGCTCCCGATCCCGCCGGTGCTTTAACCGTGTCGGCGCCGCAGCCCCGGCACCGGCAGCGCGTGGGCGAGCGAGCGGCTGCCACCAGCCGCCCCTGCGCAGCTCAGGCGGGGGAAGGCTCGTCCGGGGCCACGGGGAGCCTGGGCAGGAGCTGCATCATCACTGCCTTAAACCGCGCCGGGTGTGTTTCTGTTAAAATAATCAAATACGGCGTCGGCAGTGATGCTGCGGGGCTGCCTCCAGCAGCAGGGTCACCCGGCCGCCGCGTTCTGCCACTGGCCACCCATCCTCCTCACGCCCATCACGCCTTCTCAGTGCCTTTGGCTTTTTGGCTATATTGGGCAAAAAAGCCACCCCGGAGCGTGCCACCTCAGTAACTGGAGCAAGCTGGTCCCAGTGGCAGCACGACTCAGTGATCCCGCAGTGATAACAACACCAATGCAGCTGGATCTAACAGAAAGACTAGAGGCCAAGCCAGCAAAAAGAGGCCAGGGTTTGGGACAGGCTGCTCACGCAGTGGTGCCCTGGCAGGTATAAATTAAAGAAACCTGGTTCCTCTCCCTCAGCCGAGTCCTGTTCAGCTTCATGGCAGCATCTTGGCACTTCCTCTGCCATTTCAGCACAGTCCTGGCAGCAATGGGGCCAATAAGCACAGCGCCTGCTCCAAACCATGCTGACACTGACAGGGACCACTCAGCACACCAGGGTGGGTGATACCAGCAGGCTGCCTGCTTTCCATGCCACAGCAGCTCCAGGAACAACCAGTAACAGGCAGGGAAGGTCATAAATCCCATCCCATTTGGGGACGCTCCCAGCACCAGCCCATCAGTGGCTTTGCTACCCCCACAGATGGTGGGAGCCATGTGCCAAGTCGATCTGCTCCCGCTCCATGACGCATCTGACCCACAGACCCGCAGGCCATGAGCAGGAGGTGACAGCTGGCCTTGCCACCCTCCTCATCAAAACAATAATAGTAATAACTAATAAAACCAGCAGCTCTCTTGAATCTGCCGTTGGCAGCTCCGTGTAGAGGCATTTTCTGCTCACCAGCTGGAAAATCACTGCATATATGCAACAGGCCTGTATACGGGATGTGACAAGAGACTGGATACATCTCGCCTAGCCTGCTCTGGCACTCACCCACGGCGCTGCGCTGTGGCTCCCAGCAACGCCTGGGGAACAAACCTGGGGTTTTGGGAGGCAGGCTGGGTGCCCTGCCCACACCTGCCAGCAGCACAGACCAGGTCTCACCTGGATGAGAGCCTGCGGTGTCCGCATGAGCAGCCCCTTGCCGTCTGCAGGCTGAACAGGCAGGGGGCCTACAGGGACCCCCATCACCAGGAAAAGAGTCCCAAAAAAAGAAGGCGGGCGAGACAGAGGCTTGTAAAGCTTCGGGCCTGGCAGAAAAAATGGTGAGGCAGTGGCAGGAACACCTGGGCTGCGAGGGGACCAGGGATCCGCCACAGGGCTCCTTCCATCCCCAGCCCTCTAGTCACCGCAGCAAAGCGAGACAAGGAACAGACTAAGAAACGGCAGCAAACTGAAGGAAGCTGAAGGAACCACGACGTTTGACTCACTGTGTGCAAATCGGCTCGGGGGAAAATCCAGTATTCCCACCCCCGTGTCACTGGGGCTTTGTCAGCGGCTCGCACCGTGTCACCGGGGCTCCTGCCCTGCCGCTCCCGGTGTACGGTGACAGGCCGCAGGCCACCGCAGCATCACGAACAGCTTTCACCTCTCCTCGCTGTGGAACGAAGAGACAGCCAACCTCCCCCCGTCCCCGCACAGCCGAGGGTCCCACTGGGCCGAGAGCAGGCGGCGAGGAGAGGGCCCCTCTCTCCGCACCAGGGAGCGTCGGGAGGGGCGTGCGGCGGGGTAGCCTCGCTCGTAGCCCTGCCCGCGCCCGGCCCGGTTCTACCAGCCCCGCCATCGCCCGGCCCCGCTCCCGGCCCCGCTCCCGGCCCCGCTCCCCCAGCGCCCCCGCACCTGCCCCGCGTCCGCCGCTCCCGCCGCTCCGCCGCCCGCCCTCGTGGGGGGCGGCCCCGCCCCGCCGCCTCTGGCCCCGCCCCTCCCACCGCCCATTGGCCGCGCCGCTCGCCTCTAGCGCCTCATGCAAATGACGAGGGCCCCTCGCCGTTCCCATTGGCTGCGGAGCCGGCCGGGCCCGGCGCGAAGACCCGCCCCGCGCGGTGCGGCACCATCGCCCTAGTAACCCGATGCTGAGCTGGGCGCGACCACCCGCGCTGGGGGGGAAACGCCGCCGCTGCCGCCGCCGCTTCCGTCCTGCCGCCGTGTCTCTCGCCGGTGCGGAATGGCTCCGGAATCGTCTCGCCGCTGACTGTCCCCGCTTTCAGCCCGCGATGGGGCGCGGGAGGCCGGCAGCGGCGCGGCGAGCAGTAGTAACACGTCGATCCCTCCCCCGACCCGGCGTGCGGTTGGTTGGGCCCGAGAAGATGGCGTCGGGGCGCGGTGAGTGAGCGGGGGGGCGTGCGGGCGCTGAGGGATGGGGCCGGGTCCAGTCCCGCTCCCGCGTACCGGGATCCCGCGGGGGCGTGGGCGGAGCCGGCCCTGCCCCGGCTGTGCATCCCCAGGCGGGTGCGGGGCGGGCAGCCGCCGTCCCTACGCACGTGTGATTGTTGCGCGGGGCTGTGTGTGCTGACTCTGCGGGGTCCGTGTGGCTGTGTTCCCGCAGGGTGCGTGTCCCCCGGCGTTCCAGCCCCGCGCCCGCCGTAGCTGGCGCCGGGAGGCAGCGGCGACCCCCGGGAGGCGATGGGCGAGTGGGACCGGGTGTTCCGGCAGCACCTGCCGCTGCCGCCGCACCCGCAGCGGGGCCGGGCCCGGCCCCCGCCCCGCTCCACCGCCTTCCGCTGCGTCCTCAAGTACCTGCACGGCGCTGCCCTCTCCCAGGTAGGGGCGATCGGCCCCGCGAGGGGACCCCGGCAATGTCTTGCTGCGCCTGTTGTTTCTGCTGAGTCTCACTGTTCTCACGTATGGGCTGCGAGAGACTTCACAGATCGTCTTCCTCCCTCCCGCCATGGGCAGGGCAAACTTCCACTTGACCAGGTTGCCCTTTCCAACCTGCTGGCTTTGAACACTTCCAGGGATGGAGCAGCCTCAGCTTCTCTGGATGACCTGTGCCAATGCCTCACCACCCTAACAAGAAGAATTTCTCCCTAAGATCAAACCTAAATTGCTCCTCTTTCAGTTTAGCCTCTCCTCCCTATTCTGTCATTTTCTGTGGATGTACAGAGTCACCCTCCGAATTTTTTCTAAGCCCCTTTCAGCATTCCAGTCTGTGTGTGTGGTTCTGAGCTCCCAATGGTAACTTTTAAAACAAGGTGGTTTTGGGGGGGAACTAACTGGAAATCTCCTGAAAGCACAAAGTTGTTTCAATCCCATGCCTTATTACCTGTAAATCTCAATTAGCATTTAATTAACTTTTCATGTAGTTTTTTGTTAGTTTCGGTAAATATATTCAAATTAAATTTTCTGGATAGCACTTTAACATCAATTGCCTCTTTATTCTATGCTTTATGCTCACTTTCCCCACTTTTCCTTTGCTCTGTCTGCCTCTGGCTTGGAGGCAGGTTCTGCAGCAATGCATGAAGCTGTCTGTGCCCATGTACCTGATTTGGGCATCCCTTAGAAAACAAGAATTATATCTCTCACCGAAGTGTGTTCTGAGCTTTGGGGATGCAGAGCTGGCCTGTCCCTGAGCATCCCCAGAGCCGGTGTGTTGTACCTTGCAGGGAGCCGAGTACCAGCTGCGCCTCTCCCTTTTTGATGCCACCTACCACCACTTCTTTGGGAAGACGTGGAGGAGCAGCTGGCAAACTGCTGGTGCTGCCCCGCCGCGCTCGGCCAGGGCGACGTTCCATGAGGTGGGGGCTGCCAGGGGTCTGGGAAAACACAGAGCTGAACCCTTTTCCATCCCAGCGCTTCCTGACCGTTTGCTTGGGGTGCATCTCCAGACACTGCCCATTTATTAAGCTTTATGTACGGTTTATTGGGGAAACTGGGGCGCTGGGTTTCCTCCGAGGCCGGTGCCACCGTGGGAGCAGCGATGTGCCACCATGTGCCGCCTGCCGTGTTCAGAGCTGGCGACAGAGAGCAGTGTTTCCCCACAAGTGGGAAGGAAGGGAGAGAGCAGCTGCCCACCCTCCTGCACAGCGCTTCTCTCTCCTTATCTGGGAACTCAACTCTCCCAAAGCCATACTTCCAGCCGCTGTTGTTACCAGCGCAGCAAAGCGTTTCTTAATGGGGACATCCCGCTGCCCTGTAGCATGATCCATGTTTTCCAATCCATAGCTCCTGTTTCCACCTCCTCAGTGCTGCAGGTGAAGTGAAGCACAGCTCGGCCCCGTGCTCTTCCTTCCTTTACATCGACAGTGACATTGAGGGCTGTTGCTGTGTGCATTTCTCTCCCAAGTGTTTCAGTACCATCCCACCCCGGCTTGTTTTGAAGAGGGATGGATTAAAACTAGGGCAGAGAGCGCTGCGGGGAGAGCTGAATGCTGGGAGGAGCTGCTTTTCCAAATACATTCCCAGCGTCTGCAGGCTTCCTGGGTGTTTGCCATGCGGTTGGGAGCAGTTGGCAGGAGTGTTGGGGGGCTGTGTTGCAGCCTCTCTGAGGTGGCTGGATTGTGTGGCCCACCCTGCAGCTGCAGGGCTTGGGGTCTGCCAGAGGAGGGGTGATCTGCATGCGAGGTGGGATCTTCCAGCTGCAGGAAAGTCAGCATCTCATTGTTAGGAACAGTTCAGGTAGAGCTGGAATTGATTTGTGACAGGTGAGGGAAGGAGGAAAGTCACTGCTCCTCTGCCTGAGTGTGCTGTGTGTTTGCTCACCAGCCTCACTAGAGCAGGAAGGTGTGGGGACAAGGATCAGAGTCTGCTTGTGTGGTGGGTTTTGTTCTCAGAGTCTAGGGGAGAGGAATGCAGTGACAGAAACCACTGTTTGCATTCAGGAGGGGCCCTCGAGCTCAGTGGCACAGGGGATCCCCTGTCAGGGCACCTGTGCCTTTGCAAGGTGAGCCTTGCTCTGCCACAGTGGTCAGGTCATTAATCCAGCATCTTGCAATAAAGGCTAATGGAATAATGACTTATGTCCCGGGGTTGATGTGGGAATGTCTCTCTCTGTTATTCCTTCCTGACAGCCCATACTGCAGTAAACTTTTTCCCTGAAGCACTGCAGCAATGAGTTTTTAATAGAAAGATTAACCTAGCTTTAGATTCTGTCCTGGGGAGGTGACCTCTGTCCTGTCCCCTCCTGCCCTTAGGTCCAGGCTACTCCCACGTCCCTCCATCCTGCAGGAAGGTTTCCAACTCCTTTTTCCTGCTCTAGTGCTGTAGGTCTGGGATGCATCAATGCCCCGCTCATTCAGGGTCTGCAGCCTTTGAGTTACTCTGGAAAACAGGTGTTGGCAACAAAAAAAAGTTGATGCCTGAGACTTAAAGGCTGAGATTTTGTAGTAGCGCTGAAAGTAATTTGCCATGAGCTTCTGTCTGGAAGTTTTAATGGATGTTCTGGTTGTGCCACTGAGTGTCCCAGCATGACAGGCATTGCTCTGTGTGCAGCTGCCGCTGCCAGCTCTGAAATAGCTCACTTCTCTTCTTTCCTGTCCCAGGTCGTTTATTTCCACACCTCCTTGAATCACCCTGGCATTGCTGCTGTTGTGGAAGTGGTAAGGACGGCTGGGAAAAGGGATGGGAGCTCTCAGCACCTTTCCTGCGGCTTTGGAATCATCCCCCTCTTCCACGGCAGACCAGAGGCGACAGACCTGGCCACCGAGGACAGAGCGTAGGTTACCCTGCTGCTGTGTGACAGGTCACACTAGGAATTGAGGTGGCAACATGCACAGCTGCTTTGGGGGAGGGCAGGGGAAAGGGTGGTCCTGGGGCTGCAGAAACAGAGCCAGCATTTAGAAACCTGGAATTCTTCACTCTGGGGAAGCAGTGACGGGTTTGGGAGGGATGCCTGTCCCTTCTCTAAAAGACAGGGCTTTTCTGGAGTGGGTTGGGTGGGTTTTGCTGCTGAGCAGGAGCTTTGTGGAAGATGGAGATTTAATGGAAGATGGAGATGCACTTCAGGGTGGATTTACTGACTGCTGCACATGTGCTCTTTGCTTTCAGGCTGAAGCTGTACCATGGGACGCCACGTGCCCTGCTGCACCCACGCTTCCAGAACCCCGTGGAAAGTAAGCAGCAGCTCATCTTGGTCCCTTCTTCGTGGCTTCTCTTACCCAAATGCGTGTTGTATGTGTTTGCTTGATGTGAGACATGGTCTGTGCCCTGGTGCGGCTCGGTGGATGTGCCTTACTGCCAGCTGGGAATGGCTTGGCTGCACAAACACAGGTCTTCTTTTACTCCTAGCACGTGTATTCACAGATAATGATTCATTCAACATTGGGGCTGTGAAGCTGTCTCCTCAGTCTTGGTCATTTTGGGATGTTTTCTTTTCTTCAGAGAACAAATACATGACAGTGATGGAGAAGAGCCACTTGCAGTATGCTCTGAAGTCCCACCAGCCCCTGGAAGCAGTATTTCACCTCCTTCCTGAAAACCTGCTGATATCTGGGATGCAGACTGTTCCTGGCTTGCTGCCAGCACATGGAGACAGAGGTGAGGGCTCTTTCCCTTTCCCTCTGCCTGTGCTGCTCCTGCTTTAAGGCAGTGGGTCCCTGGGAGGTTGTGGGCAGGGCAGGCAGGGCACTGGGATGGGATTTGTGGGAGCACAGTGGTTTCTCTGTAGTATCTCCCCTTGTCAAGAGCATCTCCCCTGTGTGGGGCCACTGCCCTCACGCTCAGACCTCAGTCTAGAATCTGTCAAAATGGCTCAGTCAGTTCCCTGTCTGTTAATTGCTTTGCTCCTGGGAAGCTGCTAGGAATAAGTGATGCTTGGTTTAATTACAGTCATTCAGCAGAATCTTAGAAAAAGCTTTTGCAGCTTGTTTAAACTACTCAGAGGCAGGTTCAGCATTACTGGGGCCTGGCAGGTTTGGGGGGATGAGCTCTTGCCCTTTTGGCTTTTGTTAATCTCTCCCTATGGCACATCGCCCTTTGAGCTTCTGCAATTAAAATACGTGAGCTGAAGATTCAGAGGGTAAAAAATTCCTCAGAATTCTGCAGCTGAATTATACTTCAGCTTCCTGCCTGGAAAACCTACTGCTGATGACTTTGGGGTAGTAACTGTTGGTACTGAAACTGAGCAAGGTCTTGAAAGCAACTGAGTCCCTGCAGGTGTTCAGGCCCGGGCTCAGAAGCTGAGTGGGCAGAGCCACTGCTGGCACTGCAGGGCACCTCAGCACAGCAGTGGTGGCTTTCTGTTTGCTTGGGAAACCTGTGGCCACCACCTTGTCTTTCAGGAGACTGCTTGCAGAAGCCCCGGCTGATGAAGACCATCACCTGCTATCTGGAGGGGCTTTTCATCCAGTTGTACCCTTCCCTGGAGGAGTTTGAGGAGGAGCTGCTGGATTTATTGAACAGTGATCGTTTACTCCAGGTAAGCAGAGTGCTGTGAGGGTGGTGAAACCCTGGCACAGGCTGCCCAGAGAAACTGTGGCTGCCCCATTCCTGGAAGTGTCCCAGGCCAGGTTGGACAGGACTTGGAGCAACCTGCTCTAGTAGAAGGTGTCCTGTGGTAGGGGGTGGAACAAGATAATGCTTAAGATTCCATCCAACCCCAACCACTCAGTGATTCCATGATTCTAGGCACTGCCAGTGTGGTTGGGGCAGGGGAAGGCACAGTGTAGAGCAGTAGTTCTAGTGTCTGGAATTAGGGGTGAGGTGAAAAGTGTCAGGTAAGTGATATTCATGTATTTGTTTCTCTTGGAATTTCCAATATTTTTTTTGCTATTTTTTTTAACAAGCCTTTAGCTTCTTTCCCTATTGCATTAGGATGTGTATGCTCTGTGTGGGCTTTGTTTTGAACATCCAGACACACATCAGCAGAATTTGGGTTTGCTTTGCTAAGGGAAATGCAGAGATGAGATGCAGTGTGTATTGAGTCCATCTCTTTGGAGTGTCAACCACTGGCCAAGTCCTTTCTTGCCAGATTTGCACATAAACTCTGCCATAAAGACAAAGGATCTTCATACCTATCACCTGCTGGGGGAATAGCTCCTGCTTTTTGAGTTTCTGAAGGGTTGCCTGAATTCTGGCTGTGGTCAGCACAGGGAGTGCTGCCCAGGGTGAAAAACCTAAAAAAATTCCTGTCACAGGCAAACACTGCACCAGATGGTGAAGAGGTGGTGGTTCGGGAGCGGCGGCTGCACGTTGGAGTCCACAATGGCCTGCGCTTTGTCCGGACACCGCAGGTTGCTGTGCTGGTGCCAGACACGGAATTGTCACCGGGTGGCTGCCAGGGGGTGCCTAGCTCTAGAGCCAGGTAAGGGGGAGCCCCTCTCCTGCTGGTGCTGCTTCCCTCCTGCCTCGGATGCCTCCCACAACCACTTCTCCATCCCGCACAGGGATGCAGGTCAAGTCCTAGTGCTGAGGAGCCGCATCCAGCTGAGTGAAGTGGTTCCTCACCCGGCATTCAGGGTCTGCTTCCAGCTGGAATATGTCTTCTGCAGCACTGGGAGAGCTGGTGTGAAGGTAGGGCTGGGAGTGTGCACACCTTGTCTGTGTTTGTGAAAGAGCAATGATCCATTCTGGAAGAGTGAGTCCCGCTGAGAAACTCCTTCCTCTGCTCCTGTTTCACCATCCTGCTCCTCCAAGTCGCAGTAGCTCCATGTTGCATGGCTGTGCTGTGTAATGCAGGGCCCTGCAAAGTGTGCGGGTGCCTTCCACAGCACTGCACAAAACAGCCTGCATGGCTTGGTGAATTATTTTAATTACATGTGGTTGCATTTCTCCACTGTTTATATGTAGATGGAGGAATGTAGCTTGGAGCATTCCCATAGTGTTCTGGCAAGCCAATTTGGAAAATTTCAGCTTTTTTTGGAATATCAGAAAGGCTTTTCTTTAGAATTTGGCATTTATGCTGAAAAGAGGTTAACCTGTCCTGCTCCCTTTTTTTTTGTTTTTGCCCTGAATGCTGAGGTTTTTTTCTGGGTGCTTTCAGCCTGATGTTCTCAAACTGTAAAGGCAGGAGAAATCTCTGAGGGTGGTCTCTGCAATCAATATACTGTCACCTACTTACTGACCGTTTACTCACATCTTAGTTTAACCTTTCTGCAGGTTAAACCCAGCTCAATGAGTACTGTGTATCTCCTCCAGAGACCTTGTGCTGTTGGAGCCATCAGCTCCTGGCTGGCTGAATTGATGGCCAAGTGTTTGTTAGGAGGCTTTAATCGTCCCGTTAAAATGTTCATAAAAAATGTAGCAAATGTCTCTTGTTAAGCTGTCCAGAGCCAAAGCAGGGAAAATGGGCATTTCCCATTCCCATCCCACAGGATGTGTGTGCCAGACTAGAGGGATTTGTACTGAGAAGGGAGACACTGAGCTGTGCTGTTGAGGTCCCAGGGAGATCTGGGGTTCCAGAGGCAGATCTCTGGCTCTGTGGGGAGCTGCTGGGGCAGCGGTGGAGCCAGTCCCTGTGGTGCAACCCTGGGGCAGAGTGGCTAATCCCAAAGCAGCTTGCAAAGCTGATCACCTTGTCCTCGGTGCCATAATTAGCTGTGAGGGGGATGGTGGGTGCTGGCAGAGCCCTCTCTTGTTTCTGTGCCTCTCCTTTGGTTTGAGGGAGGCTGTGGATGCACTGGGTAAGTGAAAACCTTTCCCCTCTGCCAGGGATGGGGGTTTAGCACATACCCCTTAGTGCAGCTGCTTGAGGGAGGGGTTACAGAGCCATAAGGTCCTGGAAAGTGAAATGTCTCCAGAACGGGATGAAGAGCAGTGGCTTCTGTAATGCCAGAGCCAGGTGTAAGGAGGCACAGTGGGGGGATGAGAGCCAGTTCCTGTCTGGCAGCGCCCATTCCCGGGTCCTGGCAGTGAGATGGGGCTGCCTGGTGCTCACTGCTCTCCCCAACCCCCCAGGCTCTGTCTGGCAGCGCCCGCCGTGAAGCGGCCGACATGCGCTCGGTGCGCTGGGCTGTCTGGAGCCCCGTCCTGGGCACCGGTGACACGGACGTGGTCCTGCCCCTGCGTGGTGGTGCCCGCCGTGGCCCCTGCCAAGCCTTGGTCTACCGGAGCCCGCCAAACTCCCGGCAGGTAAGGGTGTGCTGGCCCCTGGCAGCTTTGCCTCCGGCCTCAGGGCTGTCGGAGGCACGAGGGAGGCTGCGTGTAACACACGGAAAGAGTTTTCATTGCCAACTCCAGGGGAAGCACGTGGAGTCTGGGACTGTCCAATTCCATGTTTCCACTGATTCGGAAGAACATCTTGTAACTGCTGCGGAGATCCTATGTAAAGACAGGGACGAGTCGAAGCAGCCTCCTACGCCATCGCTGAGTGAGTGTTTTCCAGATCGCTGACATTTAAAATATAGAGGGTGGCACTGGTGTCTGCTCGGGAGAGAAAACAAGATTTCAGTGAGTTTCAACGAGCTAGTTATGAATTACTGGAGTGAAGCAAGTTTTTGTCAAGTTGAATTCAGCTCTTACTTTTTAACTTGTAACATTCCCATGTGATAGAATTGCTGAGCCATGTGCAAAATCCCCAGGGATTGCCAACACTGCCCCAGCCCGCTCCCATTCCAAATCACCGGGTGCAGCGGGCGCACTGCAGTTACTGCTGCTCCTCTCTCTGGACTCAGATTCTCTCCAGATATGGGGACAAGAGAAATATCAGTCATAGGCTGGGGAAAAGTAATCTGGTTGTGCCACCACTGAGGGAGTGTGACAGCAGTCTGGGTTGGGTTGATGTGTGCAGGATGTGCTGGTTCCTGGCTGGGGAAATGCAGGCAGCATCTGTGCACAGGTGCATCTGTCTGTAATTTGGGGGGATATGTGGTTGGGTTTCCAGCACCCCTCTGCTCTATTGGAGGTGGAAGGAAAAATGCTGTGAGCTCGGGTTTGGGCATGAGATTGTGTCCATGCACTGTGTTCCTAAAAATCCTCTTTGGCTTGTTTCTCTCTCATCCCCCTTTTGTGATTGGTGGGAAGCAAACTCCCCTTTCTTTGCAGTGCTGCTCCTGCTGGGCTCCCACCTGTGTCTCGGGGTGATGCCTTGGACACCAGGCAGTGTTTCAGTGTGTGTCATATCTCCCCAGCTCTGATGAGCCGCTTGGTGCCAGCCCATGGGCCAGGCAATGCCCATTACGGTGGGTTGCTGTTCCATGCTGGCTCCAGTGCTGTGGTGCCTTCCACGAGATGGCAGTGGCACCATGGCTTTGCTGTGACAAATCCTGTGTTTATACTGGTGAGAGCCAGGATTGCTGCTGGGAGGGGCTTTGGAGAGGAAAGCTTTAGGAGGAGATGAAGAGGTCGGGTGATGTCAGGGTACATGGGGTTCATCTCCCTCTGGCACAGGCTGCATCATGACTGGTGCTGCTTGAGAAGTTTTTCCTGGTGCCTTTCAGCTGTAGGTGGCTGGGAGTTGTGGTGTGGTGAGGAGAGAGGGAAGTAGGTGCTGGCACTGAGCTTCCATCCTGATGCTGATCTGGAGTGCTCCAGCTTAGGGGAATGTGCTGGGCTCTGGGCTGTGTCTCTGGTTAAGGGAGATCCCCATCAAGGTGATTTTCAGGGACGAACTCCCTGGCATTTCCCAGCTCCAGGGGGCTTATGGCACCAGGGAAAGCATGGAAGTGCAGCGATGGTTCCAGAGCTGTGCCCCTCCAGCCTGTGTCCCAAGGTGCTGAAGAGACTATTGGGTTAACTTTTTGTAGAGCTCTGTTGAGAAACGTGCTGCTGCCAGGCCCAAGAGCTTCTTGTGTCAGCTCAGATGCTGGTGTTGCTGCTGTATCTGTCCATCAGCCAAAACCATCCTAACTGGAAGGAAACAGTATTTTAGGCATGAAGGAAACGGGGTGGTTCCCTTTACACGGCAGCCAGCATGGAATAGCTGGGATATATGTGGTGGGGGAAAGCAAATTAAGGTCTCAGCATCACGTGGATGCAGAGATGGAACATCTGTGCCCCTGCTCTGCTGCGAAGAACCCGCGGCTCCGCGGCGCAGCGAGCTCAGCTGTGCCGGTGCGAGAGAGCAGCCGAATATAAACACGATAAAGCTCCCACCGTTTCGGGGCACAAATGCTCAAGCAGATGAAGGGAGTGACAAAAAATAACAGAGAAGCGATGAAAACCTTAAGTATCCTAAAACTTTCACGTCTCATTAAGCATCCCACATAGGCAGCACCGTGTGGCCCTGGGGCACCGCGGCGCTGTCAGGGGATGGGGGAGCTGCTGTTTGTGGCAGAGTTAGCCTGATTCATGGCAAAATAATGGATGGATCTGGAGATGTGCTGTGTTAACCCCCAGGCAGCAGTCTTATTGGGAAATAAGTCAAAAGAAGTGTTTGAGTGATGGTAAGCTGCTTCACTGCGCTGCCTTTGCCTCTAAAATTGTAAAGGGCTGGTGGGAGGATAGGGCAGTGGGTGCAGCTGCAGTTATGGGGCCTGAGGGTGATGGCTCCTCTACAGCTTCTCTCCTGTCTGTTTCCACAGGAGTGCCAACCCCACGGCGTGTGCCAGTCTCCCCACAGGGACCAGGGGTAAGTGCCACATGCACCAGCGGAGGCGGGTGGTGGGCAGCAGCATTCCCCAGGGGATGGCCCTCATGTAGGATGTGCTTTTGGACCCATACCCTGCCTGTTTTCCTGTCTGCTGCAGCCAAGAGGCACCAAGTGTCCTCAACTCCACCTCCTCCAGGCAGCAAACCAGCTCCTGCCTGTGATGTGCTGGGGGAGGCTCCCAGTGCTCTTTTCACACCCCAGGAGTGAGGGCAGCTCTTGGTTTTTGACAGCCCAGATTTGCTGTGTGCTGTTGTCCCTGGTATGTGCTGACAGTGACACACGGTTCGTTCGTGCATAGCTCCTAGGATTTAAGGAGAGCTGTGAATACTGAGAGCCCTCTTTATGCTGTTTTATATCTTGATGCAGGAATCAACGCACGCAAATATTTTTGATGAAATGAAATGCCTCATAAGGCTGCATTAAGCAGTTTGATCTTCCTGCTGCATGTGCTCATCCCTACCTCTTGCCAGGGAGCGAGCAGCAGGGAAGTGGCAGTGGAGGTGCAAACCCTTGTGTGGCCGAGTTGTACCGCTTCTTGGTGGAGTGGCAACACTGGGGCACGTGGGGGCCGAGCTCCTTTAGCACAGGGGGGCTGCTGGCTCAGCCTGCCACAGGGGCTGTCTCAGGGGGCTGCGGGTGCTCACGCTTGCCGCTCTCTTCCCCAGCTGTCGGTGTCCCAGCTCGTGGCCTCGCCACAGGGCACGGGCCAGACTCTGCAGCAGGATGGGGGCATCACCCACCTGGAGGCCAACCTGGGCTCGCCGGACACAGAGCCCTGTGCCAGCGACCAGCTGCGGGCACTGCCCTTCACCCCGCTGCAGCTGCCCATGGCTGCCGTGGGGCTGCAGGCGTGCAGGTGATGCTCGGCTGCCCCTCCCCAGGCTCCTGTGGCCCCATCACCTGGCCTGCCTGTGGCCCTTTCTGTGGAGCTCACCCCTATTTCTCCGTCAGTTCCCACGTGTCCCTCTCTCGTGCCGCGCTGGCGCGCCTGCACGCTGCCGGCTTTCCAGACATCCTGGACCGCAACCAGGAGCCGGTGGAAATCTCAGAGCCAGTGGAGCTGGGCACTTTCAACCTGCGGCTGGAGGAAGCTGACCCTCTGCAAGGCAATGAAATAGTCCTGCAGTTCCTGGCTTTTGGCAGGTGGGATGGCAGCTCGTGGTCTTGTGTGGGCAGACCCCAAAGGCCTCCTGGACAGAGTAACTTCCAAATTCCCCCAGTCCTCTTCCCTGCTTGGGCAGGAGAAGTTCTTGCAGAGGTACCTCTTCTTTTAGGACCTGGGTACTTTTAAGTCATAATCCAGTTTTTTTAAATTGGATCCATGAGCCACAATGTGATGTCAGAGCTCATTAATGCAGGGTTTCTCCAGAAATGCAAATGGAGCTGGCAAAGTTGGCACCCAAGGGGTGGCTTTGGCTGGATAAGGCCCTGCTTCTGTTTTTTCCATGGCTGGTAGCGTGCTGTGGGAAGGTAACATGCTGCCTTTGCTGGGCGCCTCCATCACAGCATATGGCAGGAGACAGCTGGAATTACAAAGCTTTTTGGAAAGTTGAGGCAAACCGTATGGCCGCTGTCTTCAGGAAAGTCCAAATACTTGTGGTGCTGCCAATCTTCCCTTGTTCTTCTGCCTCTTGGCATGTGCCAAATGCACGAGGAGCTCATGACAGAGTGGCAGTGCCGTGCCACAAGTAACCCAAACGCCCCTCTCTCCTCAAGGGATGCCCAGGGCAGCATGGAGGGGCCACAGCCGAGGACTGTCTTCCTCACCTTCCAGTTCTACCGTTTCCCCCCGGTCACCACGCCGCGGCTGCAGCTGGTCAGCACGGACGGGGGAATGGCGACCGGGCTGGCTGTGCCAGCACAGCTCCTTGTCCGTGTCAACGAGGATGGGACCCTAACCAGTAAGCTCTGGTTTTAGCATCCATGTGTGGCTGATCCTCTTCTGTTGGGTGTCTGTTAATAGCAAACCTCTGCTGGTTTATGCACATCATGAAAAACATTCAAAATGTCCAGTGTTTGAAGTAGAACAAAGAGCGTCAGTTGCATGAGGTGCACATTGAGGCTTCCCACCAAGCCAAGTGCCATGTTTGTGACAGTGTGGGGTCTTGCAGGACCACCAGGCTTGCAGCTGAAGTACATGGTGGATCCGGCTTTCCTGCGGCCCGGGGAGCACCGCTGGTTCCTGCGGTACCTGGCTGAGCACAGCCTCCAGATTGATGTCTGGGATGGAGACTCCCTGCTCCACGTCGGGTCTGCTGCCATTAAACTGGAGGTATTGTTTAGATTGAAGGTCTTTTTCTGTGGCTGGTAATGCTGAAGGACCCCCTGCCTGTGTGGAGTGCTGGGGAAGAGCCCAGCTTTCCCTTTGGTCCTGTGTTGAGATGCTGTTGCATTGTCCTTGTGTCTTCAGTAATCCCTCTGTGTAACTCGTGTCAGCTTGACAAGCCCCTTATCACAGGATTTGTTCTTTTCCTCCAAAGTGATGACAAAGCATTAACTTTCTTCACCTTTCCCTGGAACTCTGGCAGTGTTCTAGCACTAAGCCCCACAGAGCCAGGACATCCAATTCCATTCAGACCCAGACACCTTGACCCCTCCGCACCAGACTCCTCAGTAACTCCTTGCACCTTGTCTGTCCTTGCCTTGTCCCCAGCCCCTGCTGCGCCAGGGCCAGACGGCCGTCAGGACCTACCACGAGCTGGAGGTGGCCACGACGGAGTACGAGCCGGACGGGACGGTGATGGGCCGGGAGGCTCTGCGGCACGGCGCCCTGCGGCCCCTGGGTGTCCGTGTGGCTGTGAGGGGCCGTCTCCACCTCTGCCTGGCCAATGTTGGTGAGAACCCGCTGCTCATGCAGCCCAAAGGCTCGGCTGGGGCACGCAGCATGTGCAGGGCTGTACCTGAGTGAGACCCAGGCTGGCGGGGACGTCATCCTTCCCAGAACCTGCTGGCTGCTTTTATTTTATGTATTTAATTCTGTGTCCTATAAATGTGCGGTGACTCCAGGTTTTAAAATCTTATCTTCAGAGGAGAGATTAGCTCCATATAAGATATCTTAAATCATCATTTCCATACTTTGCCTGCAAAGGGCCGATAAGCTCCTGGGAAAGAGAATCTGAGATCCACAACCCAGGGAGTGGTTTAACTCACACCCCAACAAAGAAGAGGGAGGGGAGAAGTAGAGCCACTGTGCCAGGGTAGCAGCTGCCCTTTGGTGTTTTTCCCATCCTCTTTTTTTAAAAAAATTCAAAATACTGTTAGAAACAGGATGGCAAAGCTTGGTGTCCTTTCCCGAAGGATGGGGACAGGGATATGTAGGCTGGGCAAATACCTGGTGGGTTTAGAGCTTTGTGTGGCTCCACTTGGCACAGCGTTTGTGGGAGTGGGGAGATGCAGCAGCACGTGGCCGTGCTGGGGGAGGCAGGACACAGAGGTGAAGGCAGGAGCTGGTGAGGGGCTCAGGACGGTGTGTGCTCTTGGTGCTGCTTCATTCCTGGGTAGGTGACTGCATGACAGAACTGGCTCTGGGGAGTGCATGGGGCTCTGAGGGCATCACTGGTTTCCAGATATTCCCTCCTGCTTGTGTAAATTGGCTGAACAGAGCTGCGGGGAGGTAAAAATTTGCAGTAGATTTTATAATGAAAATGGACGGTTTCCACTTACTTGTGTCTCCACTTGTGGCAGGTCACCCATGTGAGGAGACCCCAGGCCAGCTGGCATCCTACTCCCACATTGTCACTGCACCAGACAGCACTGTCACCACCCCAGGTGGCAGCTGGCGCTCCCTGAACACTCCTGGTGGTGAGTCCTTCTGGGGCCTGGCCTGTCCCTCTGTGTGTTGAGGTGGTCACGGTCTCTGCTGCTGCAGTGCCAGCTGTGGGTCAGCTGCTCCCTCTGGTACTCCCTTTTCCAGCCCTGCAGTGTTGTGGGGCTCTTGGGGGCTGCAGTATCTGGGGTATCTGGTGGCACGGTGGTCTCTCCTCACAGGTGGGAGGACGGTGTGGGCACGGAGGCTGGTGGATGTGGACAACGAGCTGGAGGCCGCACTGCGCAATCGCCGGCCAGAAGTGAGCCTGGCCCCCAGGCTGCCCTCAGTGAGGCCATGTCCACCCACTGGCTGCAGCACGTGGTGGTGGTGTGGCTGCACGAGGGTGCTGGTGGCAGGAGGGCGTGGGGCCAGACCCCTGTGGTGTCTCCAGGCTTATGGTCCCTTCCCTCTCAGCAGGGCTGGCCAAAGCAGCGTGCCTGGGACCTGCAGGTCATCGATGCCTACCGGGATCACATCAAGGGAGAGAGCATCTACCAGATGCTCAGCCAGGCCATCACAGCCACCCGCACTGTCCACGCTGTGCTGGGCACAGCTGAGTTCTTCGAGTTTGCCCTGAAGAACCCATACGGCGTCCAGCACACCGTGACCATCGAGGTCGACCACCCTGATCTCAGGTGGGGGCTCCCCTGTGTGTGAGGGGAGATGCCAGGGTGGTACCAGCTCCTTCCCAGTCCTCACCAGCACCTCTGCTGCTCGCTGCCCCAGTGTCATACTGGACCCGAGGGAGTGGCGCCACTTCAAGGAGCTGACCAAGAGTGTTACACCGGTGGAGGAGGATATGTTCCATCTGCGTGATGACCTCAAGCCTCAGGTCTACCTGCGCCCCAGTGAGACTGTGCACATCCCCTTCAAATACCAGACCTTCTCTGCAGATCCTGCTGTGGTTGCAGCACAGGTAGGCACGGTCCCCTGTTTTGAGCTGTCCCTTGGCTGTGTTTGCCAATTCAGAGCTGGCTGGAACAGCCATGGGGAGCAGCAGCAGCTGCAGCGATGCTGCACCCTGAGGGAACTCACTCTTCCACCCTGCAGGGGCCGGCTGGGCTGGGCACCGGTGCCAATGAGAACACTCGCTCCCTTGGGAAGAGCGGGGCCAAGCAGACAAAGCTCATCCAGGTTAGGGAGCCAGGTGAAACACTGCTTGAGGGGCTGCATGGGAGGAGCAGAATCACTGGAAAACCCATCCCTCTCCTGCTGGTCCCTGGGGCAGGTCTCCTTCCAGGTGAGCGGGGGGAAGCCCATTGCACTCCTGCGGGTGAAGGTGGAGCCGCAGCCCCATGTGGTGGACCAGACCTTCCGCTTCTACCACCCAGAGCTCACCTTCCTGAAGAAAACCATTCGGCTGCCTCCCTGGCACACCCTCCCTGGTGAGTCTGTGGTGTGTCTGGGGGAGCTTGGGCTCTTCCCTACTAGTCATCATCCATAGTTCATGGAGCTTTTCTGGAGGCACAACAGCATCCAGAGAGCATATTGCTGCTTCCTCACCTCTTCACGGCTCTGGGCTCCTCGCATGCTCTCCATCCATCTTCCTCTGTTAACTTTAACCCGAATTCCCTACACCTGCACGCACCTGTGTGGTTTGCTGGTTGTCCAGCATGAGGGGTTCTGTGTGCAGCTGTGTGGGGCACAGGGGAGAGGCACAGGCAGAGGAAAAGCTGAAGGTGGTTCTGTTGGTCCCTTGTCCACAGGCACGCCAGTGGGGGTGCCAGGCGGGCAGCCTGAGATGTTCGTTCGCTGCAGTGACCCCGACATCATTTGTGAAACCAAATCCTTGGTATGTTACGCTTTGGCATCGCTGTTCCTCGCGTCCTTCTCCTGCAGATTTTTTGGGTTGGCAGAGAGCTGCCGGTGTGGGTGCAACCACAGAGCGTCCCCGTGTACCAGCCCGTGGCAGTGACACAGTGGCAGCGATGAAGCTGGAATTGCTTTGTATTCCCAATTAAAAGGAGCTGCATTGTTTTGGCGGGGGAGGCTGAGCGTTGCCCCTTATCTCATCATGCAGCAGCCTGTGCTGGTTTGTTCTTTTGAGCAAGTACCAGATGATTCAGACTCTGGGGAAAATCAGCCTTTTGTTGGGCTGGGATAGACCTTTCTGCTGCTCGGGGTATCCACAGCTGTTGGCAGCACTGGTGGGACGGTGTGTCCTTGGGGTGCAAAGCCTGTCCCTGCTGAAGAATGCTGTGGGAGTGGGGCAGCTCCATGCCCAGCCCTGCACCATCCCACTCCTTCCCTGAGCAGGAGGCTCTCCTGGGCTGGCTCCACAGCAAGAAGGGGCAGAAGGGAAAAATAAGCTTGGGCATGTCCATGCAAATGGTGACGAGGGATAGTTGCTAATTACTGTTGCGGAAATGCATTAGTATGGTAATTGGATTACGGCTTGTTAGAAAACTTAGGGAAAAATTGCCAAAATTTGATTACAGATACAGACCTGGAATGTGATAGTCATTTGTATCCTCTTTTGTAATTAAAAATGCCGGGAGAGCTCAGCCAAGCTGTATAATAACTTAATAACGTAGTTTAACGAGATGCCGAAAGCATCTGCTTTCATAAGGGAGCTGGTGGTGGTTCCTCCATTAATGGGAAGACACCCCTGGGGTCCTCATTAGCTGGTCAACTGCTGGGACAATGCTCTGTTGTCTATGCAGGGGCCTGGCGAGCCACAGGACATCTTCCTCAAAGTAGCCGGAGGACCAAGCCCGCAGATCAAAAAGTTCTTTGTCGCTATTTATATGTAAGTAGCGGGACCCCAGAAGGGTGGGGAACGTTGACTCTGGTGGTGTGTGGCGAGCCCTGTCCATCTGTCCGTGCACAGGGACGCCTGGCTGGCAGCACCTGCCCAGATCTGGCAGTTCTACCTGCACTCGCTGCAGCGCCTGGACGTCGCCTGCACGGCCGGGCAGCTCACCCGCCTCTCGCTGCTGCTGCGTGGCACCGCGGCCTCGCGGAGGGTGCAGGCCTTCACCTCCCACCCCCAGGAGCTGGAGGTAACCCCCGTGGTGGGCTGGGGCCTGGCTGGCCTGGGTCAGCCCAGAGAAACCCCCTCTGAAAAGCAAAAGGCAACCCACGCGGAACTGTGAACAACTGAGAGCCGTAAAGCGTTTGTGATAATTATCTTTTGATTAGAGCTGTCATGTGTAGGATCATTGGCGCGAAACCCCGGAGGGCAAATTATCTGCGTTAATGAGACTGTCTGAAGACTCACAATTTCTTTAGGATTCGTTTGTCCGTAATTGGAAATGTGAATAATAAAAGGCAGAAAAACTCCACTTCTGTACTGTAAAGGGGAGGCAAAGGCTCCCCAGGCAAAGCCTGTGTGGGGGAACCCCTGGGCTGGGGAGGCCCTGGGTGTTCCTGGGTGGCTCTTGTCCTTCCTGACTTGAATTAGTCCCTGAATATTCCTGAGGCTGGGAGGTATGGGATTCAATGGTGATGGAATAGGGATACAGGTTTTTAAGAGCAATTGGGTCTAATTGATGCTCCAAGCTGGACATTTCAGGGCTGTGATCAGCTGTTTGTGGGTGGCTGTACCTCCAGGTGTCGTTCCACAGGTGGATCCAAAGGGTGCCTTCCTCCTTCCTGCCAATGGCATTCAGGACCTGTACATCGGCGTGAGGCCACGGCGGGCTGGCAGCAAGTTCATCTACCTCAACCTGGTGGATGTGGAGTCCCACCAGCTGGTGTCCTCCTGGCTGCTCTGCCTGTCCTGCAAGCAGCCTCTCATCTCCAAGGTACGGCAGCTCTTGCCACTGCGAAACGTGGTGACGGCGCTGGATCAGTGGTCGCAGTTCAGCCAATAACCCGAGGCTGTTTTCCTGCTTCTTCCTCTCTTTCCATCTGTGTTTTTTTTGGCACTTGCCACCATAAACACACATTTAGCCCTTGGGGTACTTGAATAATCTCACTGAAGCCCCTGGTAAAATGTCTTTTAGGCTGTTTTGGAGGCAGCCCCACGCTGAGGAGCGGCAGCTCGGAAGTATTCCCAGTTGTGAAATTAGAGCTGCAGCATGCTGCTTTCGATTAGCGCTGTGCTGGCAGAGGCTTGCCTCAAAGACAGAAAATTAGATTTCCTGGCTAATGTGTTCTTTCTAAAAATGTTTTCCTGAACCCCTTGGTAGTAGGAAAGGTTCAGATTGGCATTTACACTGATGCCCCATTGTCCTGCCGCATGCTGCTTGTGCTGTGGGGTGTTAAGAGAATCAGAGTAGTTGGGGCTGGAAGGGTTCAGGGTCATCAAGTCCGTCTAGTTATCTGAGCACCACAGCTTGTCCTGGGAACGAGAAGGAGCTGGCTACTCTCCACTGCTCTCCCAGCCCTTTGTTCTTCGCACTCGTAATTAATTGTCGCTGCTTTTGATCAAAGGTGGGTTCTTCCTGCTGGCTGACAGAGCAGATGTGAGGTGTGGGAGGGGAGGGCGGTGCATGGGAGGCAGTTCTCTGTGGTGGCTTTGGGGGAGTGCCCGTTGTTGCTGCTGCACAGCCTTGCCACGGCCCCCGCTTGCCCCACAGGCCTTTGAGATCTCGCTGCCTGCGGGAGGTGGGAAAGGCTGCAACAAACGCATCACCTACACCAACCCCTACCCCTCGCCCCGCCTCTACTTCCTATGCACCAACCGCCCCGACCTGCTGCAGTTCAAGGAGGATTCCTTCGAGGTACGTCCTGCTGCCAGCACTCCCTCCTTGTCAGACCCCTCATCTGGCCAGGCCAGGAGGTGTTGGGTGGGTGCTGGCTGTGAGGGACACCCTGGCCAGGGGAAGGCGGGCACATGAAGGGTCCTGGCCAGCTGCTGCTGCCTCCTCTGGCCCTCTCTCTCGCAGGTGGCCGGAGGGGAGGTGTACACCATCGGCCTGCGCTTCGCCCCGAGCCAGACCGTGGGGGAGGAGGAGATCCTGATTCACATCAACGACCACGAGGACAAGAACGAGGAGACCTTCTGCGTGAAGGTCCTGTACCAGTGAGGCCGCTTGGCCATCACCGCAAATCTGCGGGTTCCTGTGCCAGCCCAGCAGCTTCATCAACAGCACCTCGGGGGTTCCTGTGTCTGTCTGAGGGTGGTCGTGATTCCCATCCCCTGGCTGTCACCTCGCCAGGCTGGGGGGTGTCTCTGTCACTGGGATCCCCGGGCATTGCCGTGAGCGCTGGTGGTGCCACGCGGCTCCATCCGCGCAGATCGAGACGAGTGGATGTGTTTGTTACGGCGCTCTGTGACTGCGGGATCTGTATTTTTGTGAAGCGTGATGGTATTTTAGGCACTTTGAATCTTTTTTTTTTTTTTTTTTAACTTAAAAAGTTCGCAGATTTGATTCTGCGGAATATTTTTAAAGTATTTTATATTCAACGCCGAGTTTTGTACACACTAAGGCAGTTCTATGGGATTTTTGATACTTTTTACTCATCCTCGATCCATAAAAATTGCTGTGCACAACTGTCAGAGTATGGCAGCATTTTCTTCCTGGGGAGGTGGAAATGCTCAACATCCCTGTCCTGTAGAGATGAGTGCTGGAGGTCCCCTGTGTCACCCCCATCCCCTGGAGCATCCTGGGGTCAGGGCAGGGACAGTAAATGGGACTGGGAGGGGAGGGCAGCCCATCAGCTCTGCTGCCTCTCTCTCCACAGGCCTGAGGCTGGTGAATTAGTGGCCCCGATAAAGTCGGGTGCCGAGTTCCTCTGCCTCCCTCGCACTGATGGGAAATGACAGCTCATATTTTACAAATGATTATACTGTCTGCAGCACAGAGAGGCCCCGAAGTTGGGTTATTAAAGTAGATTAGCTGAATAATTTTTATTACATTTTCACACAACGATATGTCTTGAGGCTTATGAATGAGCTGGTGCTGTACCTGCAGCACAGGCAGCTCGAGTGGTGTATGATGTGCCAGCATTCAGGGGACACCAGCACAGGGACTTAAGCTGAGCTGGTGCTTGAATGGTGCTGCCTGCTCCCCTGCAGCACATGTCTGTGGTCCAAAACCTCCAGGACTGTCATTAAGAAAAATTGATAAAGCTTTCCCCGTAGGAAATGCAAATGCCTCGTGTCCCAGCTGCTTGGGATTATGGCCATGGTCCTTGGAATTGCTGCTGCCTCTCAAGCTCGAGACAAGTGTGGGGGCAGCTTCCTGGTTTCCCACTTGTTAATGAAGTCATCCCTGCTAATGACAATGAACTCAAGCACCCGTGCCTGGCATACAACTTGGTGCGCTCTTCCCATTTGCTTTCATGTCAGGAAGGAAACGATTCCAGTAATGACAGAATTAATTTGCCCTAAAAATCTCGGTTTGTGTCTCATCACTGAGGTGTGCAGAGAGGGGAAGGATTGAAAAGCCCTTTCCATGGGTTCAGTAGTTCTTGGGGGTGTTTTCCCTCTTGGAGCAGATGCAGATGCGACCTTCTGGGGCCTGGAGTGTCACTGCTTTGGCAAAGGCATTGCTGGAACAGCAACAGAGGAATAAGGAGAGCAGGGAGACCTGGCCTGATTAGGGAGGGGGAACTAAAAAATGGCAACTAGTAATGAGAAAATAAGGTAAAAAAAAAAAGAAAAACCAACAAAGAGTTGGGGGCAAAGCTCCTGCAGCAGCTGAAGGCCCTTGGAAAACTGGGGCTCAGGATGCCCAAGCCTCAGCAGGGTTTGCCGCCAGCCCAAACTTTTAAACCCAGCTTGTTTTCCCCATTATGAGGAGGAAATTGTGACTGCCTGAGAACCCTCTAATTAAACAAAGCCTCACCATAATATTTGCTGGGAGCTCGCCAGCCCTGTTATGTGACATTACCGGGCATCTTTATTAGCTGAAATGAGTATTTAGCGCCTCTGCCAAACCAAAAGCTGATTGAGGCACATGGAAGCAGCATGGCAGCATCCAGCAAAGGCTCCTGCAACCTGCTGGCGAGGCAGCATCATGCTGGGGGGCTTTCCACTGAGATAAACCCTTTCTTGGTTGTTCCCATGTCACCCAAATCCAGCCCGGCAGCCCTGGTGTGGGAGTTTGGGAGGTTTATTCCCTGTTTCTCCCACTTGTCTCTCTGAAAGCCCGTTACCGACTTGATAAAACCTGATTTAATGGTTACAAAACCCAGAGATAAAGCTGCTCTTAATGGATTTCTTTAAGATCAAGGCTGTCAAATACGAGGCTCAGAATCCTTTCTACAGTGAGAGCGAGTATATTAAGTGCACTCAATCACACCCAGGCGAAGGTTCCCTAAGTGAGACACTGGCTGGAGGAAATGCATTTTATTAGCGTCTCGGGGGAGAGGAATCTGGCAGGAGGGATGAGGAGTCTCTGAGCTGCAGTGGCTGTGCTCCCTGCGCGGTGTTCAGCTGCAATGGATGGGTTGTGAAGGACTTTGCAAAGCACACCCTCAGTGGTCCTGCAGGGAGGAGAGTGATGGGTGCCATGGCGACATCGCAGGAGTGGCCTGGGGGAGAAGAACCCCCAGGGAAGGATGCTCACCTGGGGATGGTGCTCACAAAACACACCTCAAAATCCACCCAGTGGAGCTCAGCTCCTGCAGGGTCTGATGGAGAGTGGGGGATCCAAGGGGGTGGTGCTTAAAGGCTTTTGAGGGTGTCAGATGAGACTCACCCCAGCCGAAGGGAGGGGTGAAGGAGCGGGGCCTTGGCAGCTCTGGGCAGACCAAAGCTTAGAACACAGATTAGTTTTTCATAACAATTCACAGCTCCATAATGAGAAATTTGCAGCAGTTCTAAACTGCTGGTTGCTTTTAAATCATTTCCCGTCTTTCTGTCTCAGGCTTGACATTTGATGATGAATTGAGTCTCTGTGTTCATTTACCCACTGATTTACTGTACAGAGGTGGGAAACCGCAGCCACCTTAGTGAAGGTCAACATTGAGCATTTGCCTGTAATTTCCAAATACTATTAAGGTTTTAAAATAAACTATGTAGGTGCTGTAGGCAACAAAGGCCCCTCTTGCAAGGCTGATGCTGCAGCAGATTCTTCTGGGTTGTGAGAATGGGTTTGTGGGGGCAAGAGCAGATTACTTATTTGCCAGCATGAGGGTACACCAGACTGCACCCCCAATTCATGCTTAGAGAGCACGTGATTTTAGGGGCACAGTGATCTGGGCGCTGACAGCTGCTCCTCACCTCCCAGCCCAGATTATCAGCGGGTTCTCATCCTACTTTCCTGTGGCTCACACTCATCCCTGGGAAGTTGGAGCGAGCTGCCCCACGGCTTCCCCTGAGGTGCTGGCTTTGTCTCCTGCTGCAAGACCCGGTTGTTTGCAGCTGTGAATCTGTTTGGCAGTGTGAGCAGGAGATTTGGCTTCGCAAATGTCACGCAGATCTTATCTCAGGGGAAACATCCTTCAGTAATTACAGTAAATGGAAAGTCCTGGAAGCAAAGCCTTGGAGGTTGCAGCCTTCTGTTTATCTCCAAAGTCTGAAGTATGCATGGAGGGAGCTGGGATCAGGAGGTGCCAGTGGCTGCAGTCCCCGCGGTGTGGGGATGGTGTCAGGGTTTGCCTTTACCCAGGGTGCAGGCAGCAGGATGCACTGAGCTCTGCCTGCATCAGCCATCTGCCCCCTTGTTGCAAATTAATAAGCAATTTCAGAAAAAAAAAAACCCCTAAAACAAATTCCCTCTATGGATAATTTGTGCACAGAAAAGGGGCCAAATGAATTAAATACATCATTTGCTGCTACACTGGTCCCATTTGGTTCCCCGCCTTTCGCAGCAACTTTTCAAGCCTAATGGTATCAGATACCCTTTTGGCACCCATTTTCAGATCCACAGCCCCCTCCCTGCTGCTCCTTAATGCAGCTCATCTCCTGCCTATGGCTCCCAGGGCCTCTGCCAAATCAGCACTTCAAATTAAAGTCTTCCCCACCTCTCCCTGGTTTCCATGGAGATCCGAGTAGATGCTCCCTTCCTTCTTCCTCTTGAGCCGATGGAGAGGCTCCTCCTGGGGATGGCCCTTGCAGGGCCTGGGAGTCTCTGAGCGTCCAGCAGTTTTGCAGCTGGCTTTGCCATGTGCAGCCACTGGCAGACCTGGTGGCTTCAGTCCTGGTGTGCTGGTGGCCCTGTCCCAGTGCCCCATTCCACAGTGAAGCATCCCAGGCATAGGTTCCCAGGAAAAGTTTTCCTCCCATGTTGGAGCTGATCCACCTAACTCCCCAAGGAGCTGGGCCAGTAAAAACTCTTCTCCTCTGGCGGGAATGAGCTCCACAGCTGGATGAGGACCATGCTGGTTTGTTTGTAGCACTTTAATCTAAGCTATGAGTAGATTTCTGTGGTCTGCACACAGATTTCCCAAGCACTGCCTGGGGCTGTTTGGCCAAGGCTGCTCCTGTGGAGGGGATGGTGGCGGGAATGCCCTTGCACATGTAAGTGAATGGGCAAATAGCTGCGAGATCTAAGGAATGACAGTATTTATGGACCAAAATTATTATTAATGAACTAATTTACCTGGGAGCCAGGCTGTATGTAATTACACTCTGGGATCATGATAAGGTTAATGCATTTACCTTCCTAGGTATTTATGGACACTTTGAATGGTTCTCTCTGTGAGAACCCGTGTGCATGTTCCTGACCACGTGGGTCTGGCAGCCGAAGGGGGCATGGGGATGTTTGTTGCTCTTTTCTAATATTGCTCACAGTGGGGTTTTGGGACAGCAGTGACCCTGTGGCCCTGGGGAATCCCAGGGGATGCTCACCAGAGGGGATTCATTCTGCTGCTTCCCAGAGCCTCCTGGATCATGGTCGAGTGAATTTTCTGTCGTGTGTATATCTGAGGAAAACTGTCCTGGGAGCCACCAGCATCTGGCATTTGGCTGCCTGGAAATCCTCCTGACCTTTGGGCTCAGCAGTGCTGCAGCAGCCACCCAGGCTGGCAGAGGGACCAGCAAACCCAACCTGTTCGTGCCTAACAAATCAGAACTTCTCAAACACCTCAGAAACTTTCCGATACCGGCAAAAAGCCTCTACCTGTGAGGATGCTGTTTCCCACGCCAGGTCCACGTGCGTCCTTTGGCAGTCCCTGCTCAAACTGCTGTGGACATGGGTGCCCCAGAAATGCCAGGCAGGAGCAGGGCTGCTCACCCACACGGCAGTGGGCGGGAGAGCCCAGGGGCTGCTGCCGCAGCGCTTTGGCACAGGTGTGAATAAGGAACAAGCAGGGCAGGATAAGACAGACCTCAAAGTCCCCCTCCTCAGGGATGTTCTGGCCTCTCCCCAGCGCCTCGGGAGCTCTCTGCCCTGCTCCAGCCCACCTTTATTAATGTCACACTGGGAAATTTCAGCGGGGTTTGCTGAGCATCCCACGGAGCTAAGCCGCACCGGCTGCTGGGCCCCTGCACGTGGAGCCAGTTGTGCACGGCCACCGAGTGTCACCGGGGATATTTCTCCTGGTGCCACACAGGGAGGACAGCAGCAAGATGTGGAAGGTCAGCCCAGCCCTAAGAATACGTCTCTGCCTGCGCACAGCTGTATTTTTGGCTCCTTCAGTATCCAACAGACACATGGGTAGTGAAAGGCTGGAGAGGCCAGGGCACAAGTGAGGGAAAGATTTAATAAGGTTACGGGAGGCCTTGAGGAGCCCTTAGCTTGGTCTTTTGCTGATTTACAGGCAAATAATATGTGAGTGTTTCAGGGGAGCCCAAGGCTCCTCTCCACTGCAGACCTCTGAGGCAAGGAGGTCAGAAAGGGAATTGCTGGAGAGGAGCAAACGAAGCCCAGCAACATCCCGAACATTGCTCCAGAAATCAATGCAAAGGCTTATTCCTCTCTTTAGAGAAGGGGAAGGGGAAAAAGGAGGGGGAAAGGAAAGAAAAAGGGAATGAGAAGGGAAAGGGGATTCTGAGCTGCCTGTCAGGCCTGTTAAATTGCATCATGTAAACTCATTCTTACAACAAACATAAGTTTGAATTATGTGCGTTATTTTTGCAGACTGTTTGCACATGGCTGAATTTCATGATGACAGAAGTGAGTTACTGCACAGGGTTATGCAAATGAAGTACTTAATTAAGTAGGAGTCATACAAAATAAATTACAGCTCCACCAAATGCCCTCTGTTCTTTGTCTGAGTCCAGGTTGCTTCTAAGTGATCGTCTCCTGACTGAGAAACTTCCTGGTCAGATAGTGCTGCTTCCCCACCTTTGCTCGAGAGGAGGCTGGAAGGAGGCATCACCATCCCTGGAGCATCTCCCAGAGACATCCCCATCCCCATCCCATCCCATCGCATCCCATCCCATCCTATCCCATCGCATCCCATCGCATCCCATCCCATCCCATCCCATCCCATCCCATCCCATCCCATCCCATCCCATCCCATCCCATCCCATCCCATCCCATCCCATCCCATCCCATCCCATCCCATCCATCTCCACCAGCATGATGCTCTGCCACGCCACCGCCACTCTCCTTCCTCCAGCCCCATAAATCACCCTCGAGGGCTCCTCGTACTTATCAGGCCCAGATGTTTCCTGCTGTTTGTTACAAATGTTAATTATCTCCTAATCACTTCTAAGCAGAGGCTGAGCTGGCAGAGAGTGGGGAGAGAGCCAGCCAAGGGCATTTATAGCCCAGGGCAGTGGGAAATGGAGCAACAGCTGCTTCAGGCAGGGAGTTTGTTGGAATTCCTCATTATCCCCCCTGATTCCAAATACTTACTGATGAGTTACCTGGGCAGTGCCCCAGGATGGAGATGCTCTGTGGGGATGCAGGATGTGGTGGTGTGGAGCCCTCTCTGTCAAACCCTCAGGCACCAGCACTTTTGTCAGCCTGCAATGTTTGGATGCTGGTGGTGGCCACAGGACATATTCCTGGGGCTTCATGCTTGGCTGCAGAGATAGAAAGCTGATGGGCTCAGGGGTTGCTGGAAAGCTCCTCTGAAGGTGGAGAGTGGCTTTTTGGGGGGAGTTGCAGCCCAAATTCAGCCATCTGTGACTCTGTGTGGTTTCTGCCATCCAGCATGTCCCCACACTGTCCCTAGTGCCATACCATCTCACCACGGCCATTGTGCTCGTGCCACTTCTGTGGTCCCACATGGGGACTGGGCAGAACATCACTGGGATGGCCCCTGCATGACTGGAAAAGTCTCAGCCCTGCCAGCTTGGGCAACATGGGGCAAAAAATATTTAAAGAACCCCAACCCAAGCCAAACAGAGTCAGCAGGAGAACAACTTTGTGGAAGGTTTATTTTTAGCTCTCTCCAGTGTAAAAAACAATTAAAGAAAGTGTCAAACCCTGCTCCCGAATGCGAAGAGCTGGAAGCCAAATGTCACCCCAGCTTTGATTCCCTTGGAGGCAGCAATGCTGCTATCAGTTTAGAAGCATTAATTTGCATATTCATGTCCCCTAATTTGCTCTTCGGGAGTTGGAGTCTAACAGCTAATGAAGAAAGTCTTCCTGCGCATGCAGAAGAAACCTGGAGTCTGTCGCAGATGCGCTGGGAAAAATAATCAGACACGAGTAAGTGTCCATCCCAAGGGAAAGGGTGTCCAAACCAAAGAACTTTGCCAAGACCAAACTCTCTTTCCTGCATGCCCCGGGGATGGGGTGAAGAGGCCACCAAGTCCCCAGCGTCAGGATGTGCCCTAATTCAGGTAATGCTGGGAGGGATGCTGGGGAGGGGATGATGAGGAAAACGTTGAGGTGGCTGGAAACCTGCTTCCCTGTACAGCAATAATTGAACCATGGAATGGGAATGGGTTGGTTTTGGGGAGCATTGGGCACCCAGGGACCTGCCAGGACCATCAGGAACTGTGTCAGGAAGCAAAGGGCTGCTGGTGGCAGCTGGCCAAGCAGGCAGCTTTATCAACCACGCTGCCAAGCGATGTGTCCCTTCTGCTCACCCTTAATTCAATTTCTTTCAGCAACACAATAGCTCAGTTTTATGTCTGCCATTCATCAAGAATTAAACTTATTGCCATCATTGTTGGCAGGGTATTGATTCTGAGATGACACTGAGGCTCACAGGAGGTGGTGACCGCTCTGCATCCGCAGCACTCCCGCTCCTCATCCCACAAATGTTGGAACTAACGGGATGTGCAGGGATCCTGTGTGACCACAGGATGTCATGGGAGTTTTCTGTGGCTTTGGAAGGCCAGCACTGAGGAGGGGGCTGGGCTTAGGGAGTGAGTGGCCAGGAGCATCACCCTCTGCCATCTGCCACTGCTGGGGCAGTCACAGTTATATCAGGGCAGGTGTTGGATCGTGCAATGCCCTTCATTCCTCGTGGTGCCTGGAGAGCTCCTTCTACCTGCTCTGCGGGGGGCTGCAATTACAGCTTTGTTGTCAGCAGCAGATAAAGAGATTGTCGAAAGGCCGGGTTAAGGCTGCTGCCCCGGCAGGAGCCGTGTGGAGAGGAGGAGTTTCTGGAGGGAAGATGTGCCCTGCTTTGGTCAGAGCTGGAATGTCAGAGACCCTGCCAGCTCAGCACTGTGTGCCAGCAACGGGGCTGGAAAAAAGCAAATCAGAGCACTGCTTCTCAGGGCGTCAAGGAATCATGGAATCCCAGAATGTTTTGTGTAAGGAGGGACCTTAAAAATCATTTGGCTCCACACTCCTGCCACAGGCAGGGACACCTTCCAAATAGACCAGGTTTCTCCAAGTTTCACCCAACCTGGCCTTGGACACTTCCAGGGATGGGTATCCCAGGTTAACATTGTGTGACTCTGAGCTGAGAAAATGCTTCCCAGCATTTCAGAGGTTCGTTAGCCTCTGGTGTGGTTAACCTCTTGATGGTTTAGCATTACTAATTCCTTCGGTAATTACAGCAATAACAAAATTCCCGGGAAGCTTTTTGGGCAGTGCATGTATATGCTGTGCTGTTTCATGTAAATTCCCCCTGGGAAGTGTGGCAGTAAACGGGACCTGTCTGCCTGGTGGGAGACCCCTGTGGGGTAGTGAGTGCTGGGCTGGTGGGCAGCAGGGCACAGCGCTGTGACAGCACTGGGAGCAGAGCTGGTTGATGGGTAGCTCCTCTCGCCCTGTCTGTTCCAATGGGGTTACACTGCTGGACTTTTTTCAGGAAACTCCTGCCCCAGCTGAATCCCAGATTTCACTGAAAGTCGGGAATTTCAGCCTGAGCTGCAGGACTTGGTTTGAGCAGTAACGTCAGAGGCGAGTCTGCTGCACTGCGTTATCTGCCTCTTACATCAGCTCCCCCAAAGAAATCACAAAGCAAAAGATCTTCCACGTTCTTTTCCTTCAGCGAATGCATTTTAAATAAATTACAGGATTAAAAAAGTTAAAAGTTTAATCGGCTCCCCCATTGTGTGTGAGTTCAAAAGGAACATTTATCAGGCGCGAGGTTGGGCCTCAGTTCATCTGTGCCGCTGGAAGATTTTTAATTTACTCCACTGGAAACGATGAGAAGAGTTGATTAGATGGGAACTGTAATTTATTCCCAGCTGTCAACAGTTCCAGCACCCTCAAGGAACTGGAACCTTGGGGCAGCCACAGCAGTCCTGTTCCCTCAGGGATTGGTCTGGGGTGCTCCTCACCAGACCTGAGTGTGTTTATGGTCATGGCTGATGGTGTGGGTCCTTGTGCTCCATGAATCACTCTCTGTCCAAGAAGCTGGGTGAGGCAGTCTGTCACATCAGGGACATTCCAGGGAGAAGTAGCAAAATGATCCTAAGTATCCTGGGGCAGGGATCGGGCTCCCTTCTGGATTGCTCAGCTGCCTCCCAACACACCTGGATTCTGCCACCACTGTGTGCTGGAGGAGCAGCTCTCTAAAAGCCTCTGATGTCTCCAGCCCCTCAGACAAAGGATGCAGCGCACGAAGCCAAATCCACTTTATTAGCGTTATCGAGGAAGTGAAATCCTTTTCCGTAAGCGGTTCTGTGTCATTAATAGCAAAATAAGCAACTGCTGACAGCCAAGCTGCTCAGGAGAGCAAGCTCACATCCATCCTAGAAACTGGGACGTGCCAACGTGGTTATGTCCCCTTTCATCTCCTTTTTGCTCTCCTGCCAGTCCACTGGGGACCCTGGGAACGCTGACAGCAGCTGCAGGCGGCTGTGGAAGAGTTAAGGGTCTGTGTTTTACACCACCACTCTTCCTTCTCGGGGAAGACAAATGATTCATTATATTCCCCATCATTTTTGCTGATGCCTGGCTGCCTCCTGTTGAGACGTTGGGCCTGTGCCACGCAAGTCGTTAGCGTGATCCCCAAGAAGAGCCGTGGAGAGCCGTGTTCCCTATTTGTCTGTGGTGGCTCCTGCCAGGGGCAAACCAGCGTGATCAGTCCTAGTTTTCCTTCAGATCTTCGCAAAAATGCCAACACACAGAGATGTGGCATGAGAATATCACAGCAACGTCCAGCTTTTCCTGGGCAAAGCAGGGAAAACTGTGGCTGCAAGAGGTTTTGCAAGAGGGTGGATGGGGAAGTTGCCCCTGCCCACAGGCAGGACTGGGACAGTCACAGCCTGCCCACGCTGAGGGTTTGATGTGGGCACTCCCAGCTTTCAGCCTCCCAGAAGGTAAATATCCATCTCATCCTCTCCTGAGTAGTATTTTCCTCTCAGATCCCTGGATGATAGTATTCAATTTAGCCAGAGTCAGGCAGCTGCAGGCAGAGTGGTGCAAACTGCTTCCCAACAGTCGGAGCTGTCGTGATCCTCACAGCAAGAAGCAGACAAGGATCTGTCAGAAAATCATGGTCTGAGTGCTGGTGGCAGAGCTTTTGGCTAAAATCGCTCCATTTTCTCTCGCCAGAGTGACCCACTGCTGAACTGCCCGTAGGACTGTGAGTAGGACTGCACACGGGCTGGAGGATGAGAGTGGTGTTTGTAATGAAGCCTGTATCCAAATCCTGGAGTTTTTCAGATGACACAAGGAAGCTTCATTTTGGACACGACTCAGGCAAGATCATCCCGATTCATGGAAGCTGTGGGAGTCTCCAGCACCGATGGGATCAGCAAGGAACCCCTGTGCTGAGTGAGCTCTGGGTGTGAACCATGGGATGGTGACGGTGCCAAGCAGTAAAGAGGGCTGATGTTCACAAAGATCCAGGACCCCAGTGTAGATCCTACAGTGCTCCCCTTGTGCTCCCCAGCACATTCTGGAGCCCAGCCCTGCCTGGATGGAGCATATTTCTGCCTGGGAGAGGCATGGCATTACCAGAGTATCAGTATCAGCAGGGCCAATGAATACATAAAGAGTGATCTGTATTTTAGCTTCTCGCCACAGGGATGTGTTATTCCTGTTACTGAGCTATTCCTGCTATTGTGTTATTCCTGTTAATATTTTTAACAGTCCTCTCCTGCTCAGGAGCACTGGGGCTTGAAGGGAAGCAAGAATGGCTTGGCTTAAGGCACTGGGCAGAGAAGTGAAAGTGGCTGTGACTGCTGGGGCAGAGAGGGAGAAATTCATGATGGAAAGTAAGGATATTCTGCCTTTGGCACTGGTGATGACCCTGGTACCGGCTGGGACAGCAGCCCCTCAGCAGGCCCTGGAGCACTTTGCTGCAAGCATTGCTGGCTGCAAGCGTCAGGAAGGAGCTGGCTCCCTGCATGGCACTCACTGGTTTATTTTGATAGGCAGGAGCCATTCCTGTTCACAGCCGTTTAATGTAATGTGGGAATTGGTAATTTGGGATTGTGGCTGGAATCACTTTTGAATACATAAAACATAAATACAGCAAAAGCGGAGAAATGAGCCATAACTCTCCCTAATGGAGCCCTGGCCTCTCTCCTTTCTGTGGCACAGGGAAAAATGGTCCCACTATTTTCCACCATTAATTCTGTCTCGGCCTGAGCTGTGCTGCTCCTGGTTTCCCGAGCACTTTTTACGAAATAATGAGGCTATTATTTAGCAGCAACTAGGCTGCACAGAAAAAGGTGTAGAGATAGTTTCTATAGTAACTCCCAGTGAAAACATTTGGTGCTCAACCGTCCGGAGCTGCTCTGCTGCCCCGACTGCTGGGCGAGCGGAGCAGCCCCAGCTCAGTCTGACCATGGAGCCCTGTGCTCCCCTTTCTTTACCCCTTACAGAACCCATATGATGGGCTCCATATGAGAGGATACAGGAGAAGCTGCGTTGTCTTTTTTGGGTTTATTTGGCAACATCTCCCTGAGAAACCCCACTGAGCAGGTGGGACAGGAGGTGGGATCCTGCTGACCTGACACTGGGTTGCTCAGTAAGGGTACGTGTGGCAGCCTCCTGTGCTGGCGGTCACAGCCCCTGGGGTGAAACCAAACAGCTCTGTTCTCTCCCTGCAGCGTCTTCTTCTCATCTTCCTCAGCTGTAGGTCACATTTTCACTGGGCATTTTGTGTGTTTTTTCAACTCCCTCCTCCTTGGAGCAGGAGAGGAGCAGGAATGGAGTGGGATAGCTTACTGCAGGCTCGTGAGCATCCCGAAACTACCCAGGAGCAACCGGCTTTCCACTCTGGCTGGAAAAAAACACTTGGGACTCAGGTTGCTCTCTGCATTACAGCAGAATTTCCAGGAGTAATTGGATTTGGCCGTTCGGTTATTTCCTCAAATAACAGAAAACTCAATTGTTCACATTCGCCAGTTGGATGCCGCAGAATCTAAGCACAAATTCCATTGTTCTTAAGCAGTTCTACAAATGGTTTGTGTTGAGTAATACAAACAGTATTGCAGTAACTCCCCAGCACTGCTCAATTCCTATGCTCCAGCACACGGAGTGACCAGGCAGCCCTTTCGAGGGTGGTGTCTGAATACCCATGTTTTCATGCCATACTGCTCTGTGTGAGCACTGAACAAATTCCAGGAAAGCGGGGGTACCTGAGGATTAAGAGGGGACTAAATTTACTGAGGAAACAGTTACTCACTTGGCCCTATCTGGCAGCTGGACAAACAGGGCTCGGGAAAGGAGGATAAATCAGTCCCAACCCATCAGTGTGTGCTGGAGGAGCAGCGCATCTCCCATCCCCCGCCAAATCGTTATTAAAGCTGGCAAGCCATCACGAGAAATAAAGATTTATCGTGGTGTAATTTCCCAGGAGGGACAGAGATTAATGCCGAGGAGAGGGGAACCAGCAGCCGTTTTCTGTTTGGGTAGAGGATGAGCTTTTTGCTCCCTGGGGCTCTGCGCTCCTGCGGGGAACCGGCAGCAGTCCAGCCAGGGACGCGGCCTCAGGGCTCCATCCCAGCCCTGCTGGCATCCAGCCCATCCTGGGGTTACATCCCAGGACACCTCTGCCTTTTTCCTTCTAAAATTTCTTAAATTTCCTTCTTAAAGTTCACCCTTTCAAGCCATGCAGTCTCTGCCAAGGGGGTGTCCGTGCACCAGCACAGAGCACGGGGAGAGGAGGAACATTAGGAAAGCTGCAAAGAAGAGGGACAGTGTAGTGCTTTAGTGTCTTCTACAAAGATAAATATAAACTGTGGACTAAAGAAACTGAGTCATACAGAGACTCTCACAAAAGGCCTCTATTTTTGTTGCTGCTTTGCCTGGACATGTCACGGGAGGAGGGAAGTGATACGGTAACGGACTTTTCAATTTTGGCTGCAAAATTTTCATCATTATAATTTCAATTAAAATTGCTCTTTGAAGCAGTTTGTCTTCAGGCTCAGCCGCACGAATCTTTGCTTTCATGAACATGGAAAACTTGAAAAATAAAATGACCCTATTTTATCCAGCCCTGGTTTCAAGGACAGGGCTCATGCTGGAGCACAGTGACAGGATGGGATGCAGTGGAATGGGATGTGGAGTGGGGTGTTCAGGCTCTGGGAGCATCCCTGGCTTTCTCCAGTGCAGGAAATTGCTCCTGGAGCAAGGGCAGTGCTTGCCTGAGTGAGATGCACAGAGCCCCATCACTTCCCACCTTATGCAGAGCTAAATGAAGTGGAGTTCTTTGGATTTGAACAGTGCCCAGTGTGTGATGGGGCAGCCACAAATTGATGGGAGCCCTTGGGGATGGCAGAAGGATGGGTCCTTGCTGCCAGCACTCACCAGCCTCCCTTGCCTCTGCTGGGATCTTGGGATGGGCTGTGAACACCTATGAGGCGGAGATTATGCAACACTTCCGTAAAAACAACTGATGTTCAACACTAATTTATGGATATACCAAATTATCTAATGCAAATGTGAATAGGATTTACAAAGAGATATCAGAGAGGCGCCTACAATCAAGTCAATCTTCTTTGCAGAAAAGCAAAAGACAGAATGTGGAAAAGGAGCCCAGTAATTTATGCATTTGCGTGTCCCGTTCCGTCCTCAGGAACGTGGTTACCTGCATCTGTCCTTCAAAACTGCTCCCAATGTCATCTTTTTAATGAAAATTAAGTGCTTTGGTTGTACTCCACAGAAGCTGCGCGGACATGACTAATTGCAGCGCTGGGAGATGGCAACCTCATTTGAAAGGAAGCAAGTCCTGGGAGGATTCAGCGTGGACTCTTCCAAGCAACAGACGCCATGGACTTAGAAGGACTAAAAACATTTCCCCTGCATCTGCACGAGCTGTTTTCCTTTCCTCTTCATTTTCTCTAATTTTCTTTGTCTTCAGCTTTAACTGATTCAGTGATTCCTAATTATGAGCACATCTGCCTGCTGCTGTGGCACTCTGACTGACCTGTGCCAGCGTCCGTGCTGGCAAAGAGATGGAGAAGGGACGGACAGCAGGACTTGCTCTCCAAGGACCTGTGGACATCCCTCTGGCCCTGGATGCTGTACAGACATCCCAGAGGAGAACTTTCCGCAGGCCAGCTTTCCTGTGCTGTACTCCTGTGTTGGGATGCCCTATTTTCCCGCAGGTACAGTCAATTTCCCAGCAGCAGGTGCGCTCAGGATTGCTCTGTCCCAGCTGGTTCTTGGGTCCTGTGAGCAGGACTGGGACTTACTGTTTCGGGTTGGCCATCGCTTAGGAAAATCCCGTGTAAATCCAGGACTCAGAAGTCATTTATTCCACTGCTAATTTATGACAGTGTTTTTCATCCTGATCTTAAAGAAAATCCATCCTCACACTGAGGCTAAAAGCAAATCCCCAGCAAGATTAGGTTAGCCTAGGAAAAAAACTCAGCCCACAAGCAATTACCCGGCGCTTCCGAGGTGTTTTGTCTCCTGCAAAGGAAATCAAAATCCCCAGCCAACGATTCGTGGGAAGAAGTGGCTCCAATACGAGAACAAGATGCGTGTTGTGTCCTTCCTTTAATCAAGTTAATGGTCATCATTTTACATGCTAATGTCTCCTCCGTGGTCCATCAGCAGTGCAGCTGCAGCCGCCTGCAATCCGCCGTGTTTTACCTGAGAGACCCAATTACTGCTCGGCTCGGCGCGGGCTGACGCGGAGCATCGCAGAGCGAGTCCCGCCGGCACCGCGGCCCCACCGGAGCTTCCTCTGGCATTGCCTGGGCCAGGAGAACCATCCCGAGGGCTCGGGTAGAAAAAACAAGGAGCAGAGCAGAAGAACAGCTCATTTTCTGCGTCACTGGTTTACCCGGGAAGGATTGGGAACGGCAAGATGCTTGTGGGGCACTGGGGTACCCTGATTGAGGGGCCAAGAACACTCTCCGAGGGGTTGTCCCAAAATCCAGAGGCTGTGGCTGGCCTCGAGCCCCCTGCACCACCGCTATTCTCATTGCCATCTAGTGGCATTCACTCACAGATGCTTTTATTTTTTTTTTTTTCCACCCAATCCAAAAGAATCGATAATAAAATAACCAAACCCAAATGTTCCATGTTTTTCTCCCATAATCTTTGCTCCCGGCGGAGGTGCCGTGCTGAAAGGTGCCAGCCGAAGGCAGAGCAGGGGCGGGCAATAACACAAAGGACGCACAAGTTCTCTGTATTTGTTACCAGAGGGTCGCTTCCACCTTCACCGAGGGGAGAGGCACCCACCCCCCGATGCAGATAACTCGATTGCTGGCTGGAGCATCCTCCCAGACAGCCCCTCCGGCAGGACGCGGGGCCGTGCCCCGGAACGCTCAATCCCGTCAGCAGTGGATGGATGCAGCGCCCTGATGGCTGCTCGCAATCTCCGAGGGCTGAGAGATAAGGGGGCTGTCAGGGAAAAGCCGGGCCAGAGAGATAAGAGAGCTTATTCCGTTCAATTATTGGGCAGATAAGGAAGCACAGGCAAGCCCGGCTCTCCTAACTCATCCCAGGCAGCCTCAGAGTTCCCGTCCTCGGGCGGCTGCGGGGGCACTGCCCGAGGGCTGGGAATGCCCGCTGCAGGCAGAGCCGGCTGGAGATGGTGCAAGCTCAGGACTGCTCGGGCTCGTATTTCCTTTGAAATATGGCCCTGGCATTTCTCACAACCTTTGCACAAAGGTTAGGAGGGAGCGTGATGAGATTTGCTTGATGACAGGGAGTTGGGATGTGCTGTCGGCAGGGATGATGGAGCACTCTCCGGGGAAGCAGTGGCTTGCTTTGTGGTTTGGAGGGCTGGTGAAGAGATGCAGTGGAGGAGTGTGGAGACCCCAGCACAAGAGGCAGTCGCCCCCCCGGGAGGGCTGTGGGCAGGAGTCTGCACCCCCTGTGCTGTTTAGAGGGTGTTTGGAGAGCCACGCATCCAAACAAGGATGGAATGGGTGGCCAAGGTGTGGGGATCAGGACAGAAGTGCAGGATTCAAGCAGGGAAAGTGGTCCTGGGAAAGGCCACTGACACGGGGAAGCAGCATCAGCTTTTGGGGGCAAACTTCAGTCCCTGGCACCTTCCTTGGTGAGGCGACCAAGCTCTGGCAGAGCCCTCCTTACCTCCCAGCGTGGGCAGGGATGGGCCAGTACCAAGGAAGGAGCAGCACGTAGGAAATGGCCTCTGTCTGTGGTTTCACCTGGGTGCCTCTAATTTACTCGCACAATTAATTTGAACCGTAAATCTGCAGCTGCAGTTACAGTGCACACAGGACTGGAGATGGGTGTTAAAGTCTGACTGGTGGCCATCCCTGGTCCCGGTGCATGCAGGCAAGGACAGAGCCAGGCCCTGCCCTTGCCTGGCTCTTCCTCCTCAGCTGTGGCTGGTCAAGCTCATTCCTCACGGCACCTTCCCTGTGGCAGCTGCACATGTGGAGCCAGCTGCACATAGACCCCAAAATGGATCCTGTGCTCCCTGGCCCTGCTCTCCCTGCAGTGGGGAGAGCGATGGGATGGTGATGCAGCTTGCAGAAGGTGCCTGTTCAGTGCATAGTCCAGGGCTTGGATCAAAATACTGCCTGGGAAAAGAGCTCAGTCAGCTCTGCCTCACTGTCAGCTGCAGGAACGGGAGCAGATACACCCTGAATTCCCCGAAGTGTGGCTGGGCTGATGCGGAGGCAGAGCAGTGGCTGGGCTGGGACAGCTCCGTGCTTTGGGGAAACTTCCTCAGATTTTTAATTATCGCAGGCAATTAAGACTTTAAATCTGCCAGGCTCCAGCTGCCACAGCTGGCACAGCTCCAGCGGCGCTGCCGTCCTCTCCAAAGGGGATGCTGGGCACGGGCGAGGAGCTCCAGGAGAGGGGCTTGTCACTAAAGCCAGTGACAGAACCAAGGTCGTGCTGTCCCTGGGGACACATCAGCAGCACCCAGAGCTGGGTGAGCAGCTGGGGGCTGTGGGATTCTCCCAAGAGCTGCTGGGACAACTGCAGCAGGAGTACCTTGAAAATGCTGACGATGCAGTGAAAAGTCAAGTGTTTCCCGGAAGGCAGATGAACGAGGAACAAAACCCAGGGCTGCATTAAATACATCTCAAGGCACAGAGGTGAGAGAGGTGGCTGGGAAATGAGAGCCTGGCTAAAGAGAGGTGGGTGCAAAGGAGAGGAAGATGGAGGAGGAACGTTTAGCCAGGTGAGGATGGATAAACCAACTGGTGCAGCCCCCAGGGAACCCCCTGGGGACCATGAGGCTCTGGCTATCTCACAGAGCCCTGGAGAAGATGTGGCAGCACAGAACCAAGCTCTTAATACACAGAAACATCATGAAGTTCTCCGGGTCCCACTGCAGCAGGTTTTCTCTTTCCGTGGTGGAAATATATTCCAGAGCTGATCCAGGGAAAGCCGGTGCAGCCGTGACATGCTCGCAGGGGGACGTCTCGCCACGGCTGCCTTCTGCCTTATCACAAATAAATATTGCTGCAGAACACAGGGGAAGTGTAAGCTCCACCTCACCTGGTGTCCCACTATTTAATTAGTGAGTGCAGATCAACCGGAGCCTGAAAGATGGGATAGAGAAACCGGAGGATCTCGCTCAACGAAACAGAAAACGAGGAGCCTCACCCAATGGATGAGCTCTCTCTAAATATAACCAGGGCTGCAAAATCGTGTCAGGGAATAATTCATATGCAGAAATAGCTCTAAAACGAAGTGGAAGCGTGAGAGCTGAATAGAGCAAACCCCAAGGAGCCATAAGGAAACGGCACAAATTTGGCGGAAGTGTGGGAGCAATCCAGGAGCTTCCATGATTGTAATCCACGATTAGAAGTATCCTGAGACAGTTCCTGTATGCCCAACCTCCCTTTCTCCCCTGCTGAGCCCCGGGCTCCTCATGCTGGCAGCTCAGGGGTGATTAATTCCCACAGCTCCTGACACTGGCTTGTGCCAGCACCAGCACCCTCAGCACTTTGGGGCTATCCTGAACACTTAATTTAATACGCTGTGATTTGATTTGATTAAAAGCTATTGATTGGGAGGACAGGGGCTGGTAAAATTGTGGCAATTTGTCAGTGGCCAGGCAGTGAAATCTCTGGGCTAATAAATCAGGGCTGGCGCTGTTGGTGTGCGCAGGACGTGCTCAGGCTCCTTCCCCTGGCACCAGGGATGGACTAATCATATTAAAAATTATGAATGTTTCCAACATGGAGTTGCCTCTGGGGAAGAGCCGTGATGCTGGAAGGTGAGTTCTGAGGTACCCAAGGCTGGGGGTGGTGTTCCCTGTGCTCCCCACTCCTGGATGCACGCAGGATGCCAGTGCAAGGCAGCAATTTCAGAGGCCAGCACAGCCCACCTTCAGGGAAGCTCCTTGTTCCTTGCCTTTTCCTTCTCTTGGGCAAGAAGCATTGCTCCAGTACACTGCCTCTGGAAACAGCTGGGATGGAAGGAGCCACTGCACATCCCATAAGGTGCTCCAGCATCTCCCAGGGGATGCTGTTACCACCTCCACAAGCTGCTCCCAGTGTCCAGGGCCTGAGCACCCACCAGATGTGGCTGTGGCTGCCACTTTGATTTAGAGGCACTGCCCATGGGCAGCTCCTTCAGCAACTGTGACACACAGGAAAATCACGGAACGACGCTCGCCAGCTCTTTAGCAGCGTATTGACACAACAGGGATCGGAATGATGAGATGTGAGACTTCTGATGCATCTGTATTATTCCCAGCATGCCATCACAACCCCCAGAATGCGGATGTCAAATGGCTTCCTCCGAGCATTTTGTACGTCTTTAAAAATGAAATGGGCTGTGCTGATGCCTTCAGATGTCTAATGGGTGATGTGAGTGTAAAAGTACCACTTCATGCTTTGAGATGTCAGTACAGTAAATCAATCCCATTTTCCCTGCTTTTAGAAGCTGCAAATATTTTCTCAGGGCTGCTGAGGAGGGAGGGGTGCTGGAGCCAGGGACTGTCAGCAAAGACAAGCGTGGCCAGGTCAGCCTCATGGTCCAGCTTGGCTGGTTGTTCATCCCATGAAGGGCAGTGGCTGTGAGTCCCTGGCTCTTGCCAGGGTTGCTCGGCATCCTGGGGGTCAGGAGACATCACAACACCATTATCTCCTGCCTCCCCTGGCCTTCTGCGAGACCGCCCTCTGTGTATCTCTTCTGAGTCCTCTGTAATCGCTGACACGGAGCCAGGGGAAGCTTGACAGGTCGGCGCTGTATTAAAAAATGATCTACGATAATAAAAGGGGAGGAAAAGAGGCTGGTGCCTTGCAAGGAGTCTGAAGGCATGGAAGATTAGCAGCGCTGCTGTGTCGGTTTGGGGAGAAAACCCCTGTGTTTGGGATTCCCCTGTGCTGGTGGTTGGTGCTGTAAGTAACTGCCAGGACCTGGCAGCTGGTGAGCTGAGCAGCAGGATGGTGATGTACACGGGGTACACGAGGGTCACCCCGAGCACTGGGGCTCTGGGAACCCTGAGCTCCCAGGAGCTGAGTCCAAAGTTTGAGGGAATGGGGAATTTCTGGAAGGGCTCAAGGAGAGCACCGGGTGGCTCTGCCAAGGGGGTTCCTGCAGGTGAGGCCGACGTCCTGGTGTGGAATAGAGGAGTGCAGGAGGATCCCCCACTCCTTAACCCCTCACGAGCCGCACCCGTGGCTGCTCTGCGGTGATTTACGCGTCTCGGTGACTAATGCAGTCATAATCAAAATGGACCACAGTCATTAAGGCAGCAAAGCAATCCCTGCGTTCTCCTATTTGCTAATCTTCAGCTTCTCCTTGTGACCTTTACTTCAAAATGTTTCAATATAAATAATGCACTTCTGTGAATATATTCTTCTGATTATTTCCCAAAGCTCTGATTCTCCATGTGCGACGGTCCCTGAAGTGGCAATTTGTTCTCCTTCCTGGTAATTGCAATTTTAGAAATAGCTTTTCCAAATGCTCCCAGCCTGAGATCTTTTTTCATATCTTGCCTTCATTTCCCCCTCTGTAATAAAGCTGTTTCCCGGGATGGGGAGAGGGTCCCAGTCAGGGCAGTGGGGGCTCTGTAGGTGCCTCTTACCACTGATCCAGAGGTTTGTGTTGCTCCAGCAGACTCTGTCTTTCCATTAGGCCCCTCCTAATCCATTAGAGCATTAGTTAGGAGTCCATTTATTAATCTCAGATTAACTCTTATTAATTCCAGTTGCAACTAAAATTCGGTTACTGGGGGATGGCGCTGCTCATACAGAAAAGAACCAGGCAGGAGAGACAGCAGTAGGAGAGCTGAGCAGGGACCTGCCCTTCCAGCAGCTCATCCCTGAGGCACCCCTTCCAGATACACATCACTCTGGGAGTTAATCACATGCTCATTGCCACACAACAAAGGGATTTGGACTCTGGATCCAGGCAGAGTGGGGCAAGAGGGGAGTGGGACCCTGAGGTGGCCCCAGGGCCACCCCCACCAGAAGCAGCTCCCCAGCTTGGGCTCATTGCAGATGAAGCACTTGCAGCAGCCGAGGTCTTCACATCTGGAAGGACAGGGGGGCTCTGGCACGGGCTCCTTCTCCCAAGGGAGATGCCATGGCATGGCCAGGTCTCCTTTTGGCACAGCCACAGCCCCCAGCTCTAACCTTGTGCAGCCATTTCAGAGAAATTGTTTGCGACGAATTTAAGCTGAAGGTTAAGCGCCAACATAAGCTAGAAAGTCAATGACTAATCTATTAAGCTCCCCAGTAACTTAATTTACATGTTTTTAATGATTGCTTCCTACCTGGGCACTCTGAAAACTAATTGGACTTGAATCGTTAAGTGCATTCTGAGGTGGACTCAAATTAATAAGCACCATTCATGTCTGCTTTTAGATGCAAGAGAGAATCAGTGCTGGCTCTGGGGGCTGCCAAACGTCTCATTGCCATGCGGCCACGGCTGCACTCCCTGGGCTGGGGGTGTCTGCTCTCCAAATAACCAGCTCTGCTGCACCCACTGCCATTAAGGAATTAAAGGCCCGATTAAAGGCTTGATGCACTTCTTGGAAACTGAGTTTTTTCATCCACTGAAAGAGAAAAACCTGCTTTAGATTTCAAATGTGGCCTGGGCCAAGCGTTGCTTCCAGATAGTCAGTGGTGTTCTCAGAATTGAGGGGCTGGTGAGGCTGGCTCAGTGGTTTCTCCATTGCTGGGTCATGAGCTGGATTCCCTCCTCCTTTTTCTCCTCTTCACCAGCTCAACTGCAGATTTCATCAGCACTGGTGCCTGTCTCGCTGCTCCCTCACAGAAAATATGGATCTGAGCCTCAGCAGGTTAGTGGGACCCCAGCCATGCTCCTCTCTCCATCACTGTGCATTCCCAGAGGATGGAGGGGGCCAGGAGGCAGGGGTGCCCCCAGGAACAGGGCTGTTACCACACCCCATCATGCTGAATTTGCCAGGAACCTGCACAACAGAAAGAGCTGAGAAACAGGCAAGGGAAGCTCCTGCTCCAGGGAGAGCAGCCTGGCCAGAAGGGAGGGAACGTGGCTGGAATGAAAAGCACCTACCTAAGAGATAACCTGAAAGCCCTTTTAATGTAATGTGATGGCAAAAGGCAAAATGAGGCTTCGAGAAACGGTGCTGGTTCCCCACTTAAGGCAAGGATGAAAACTTAGCTTGGATTGGTCCACAAAAAGCAAAGAGTACCATGGTGGCATTTATTTCCCTGAAAAGCCCAGCATCTTTGCTGGCACTGCGGGATGTAAAACAAATTCACCCAGCAGCAGTGGTGTAGGGCTGTTTTTGGGCAAAGAGGAGCTGCAGCTGTGGGAGACTTGGCCCCTATGGAATGGCTGGGAGTTGGAGCCAGCTCTGCCACCATCACTATTTGTGGCACCCAGCGCTGTCCCCTCTTGCTCCAGCAAAGGACCAACTGCACCAAAGCATCGGCATCAGAATGAAACCGAGGATTTCACAGTTTGCCATCAGCTAATAGCTGAGCAAACAGAACACAGCGCTGGTACTGGGGAAGATGCTTTCCCCTGAAGAACAGTTCTTTTAATGAGGCTCATCATAATGCTCATTAATTTGTGTACATCTGGATGTTCAGGTTGGCAAATGCGGAGGCAAATAGCTTTGTATTGTGTTGAGTCACACAATTGCTTCGCTGCTCCTTCTCAGCCTCATGTGGGTCAAGGAGTATTTGCTTTACTGAGAAAGAACTGGAAAATATCCCACAGCTGGCAGATCCTGGAGCCTCCTGACAGCGTACTGGACTGAGCAGAGACAGAGCTGAGGGGTCCTGCACCCCCCAGTGCTGCCTCCCCTCCCCACTTACCCCACTGAACACCTCCCAGTGTTCCCTTTCTGAGCAGTGAGGTTTGCAGCTCGGCTCTGTGCAGTGGGAACACGGCTTTTCCCCCTTCGTAGGAGCTGTCCTTTCTGTCTGTGCCACAGGCAAGGTCCTTGGCCGTGTTCCTGGGGGACACCCTGGCGATGTCTCCACCATGCTGGGCCCTGGGTGCTTGGGGAAAGTGGGTTCAGGGTGGATGGTCTCTCCCTGGCACAGAAAGCAGGAAGAAGCCTCACTCCAACCTTTCAGGCTCCCCTCCAACACAAACACCGGCTCTGCTGGAGAGAGCTGGGTTCCCTTGCTGTCCCTGGGGACTGAGTGTTTCATCCTGGGCTTTTTCATTAGTTTTCGATGCTGGAGTTACACAGATGCTGCCTGCTCCCCCCGCAATGGCAAGGAAATTATGCACCTGGGCCAGCAGCCAGGATGCTGAGGATTTATGCTTTTCAAGGTCTTTTATTAACTTGGCAACATATGGCTCTATCCTCAGAGCATCTCCTCCACCTCCGCCTCCTCCTTCTCCCCCTCCTGCTCCTCCTGCTCTTTCTTCTCCTCCCCAGAATGCTGGGGCTGGGCCGGGGCTCTCCCTGGCTCCCTGTGCCCTTCATGCTGGATTTGCTCATCCTTGGGGAAACGAGCTCTTTAGGATGGGTGGGATGGCAACAAAATGAGATGAAACAGCATTCTCAATAAAAGTGTATTTCAATTTCTTTCTCTTACACAGATTAGTCTTTAAGATGCCAGTAGTGAATATTTAAGACACTGAAAGCTGTTCTCTTTTTGGCATGTACCTGGGTTTGAGTAGAGACCCTCCAGAGCCAGGACTGCTGGATGCTACAATTGCTGTGTGCACACGTGTGCTTGGAATGGGCTCCCCTTTCCTCACTTGATTCTTGTCTTTAAGATTCAGGCAGCAGCCCCCTTCTCCCCCCACCTCCTCTTTGCATCTATTGAAATGCAGGAATGCTCTTGGAAATGCACCTTGGAGGCAGTGGGGCCATGGGCAAGGAGAGCCATTCTCGCCTCTAAAGCTTTGAGTAACTCCAGGAGCAAACCCAAGGGCTGGATTTGTGCAGGTGGAGGAGCAGGAAGGAGAACTGCCAGGGAAAGACCTTGCCAGAGGTTTCCGTGCATGATACATGTATGAGGAATGCTTAATGATGCTGAACTCCAACTGGCTGAAACATGGCTGGGCTGCATCCAGCTAAATCTCTCCTTGCCTGTGGACAAACCCAAACACCAGCAGCAATGCCAGTCCCGCTGATTGGGGGAATTGGCACCCACCAGGGCAGCACCCATCCCATGACATCCGGGGTGTGCCGGTGACAGGGCTGGAAATGCCGTCAGGAAAGGAGGGGAAGTTGGGAGCTGCCATTTACACGTTCGTGAACGCACCGAGTGCTGCAAAACGTGGCACGGTCCAACGTGGCGTGGTCAGACCTGCTGCATCCCACCAGATCTTCCATGCCCTCAGGAGAGCAGGCTCAGCTTCTTCCTTTGAACACCTGCACATTTTCCAACCATCCTTCCCTGAAACCGCAGACCCGTGGGATGAGTTCGTTTACGCGCGTGCCTCGAAGTGCGGAGCGTGAGGCTACAGTGGCGTTCGAGTAGCGTCGAGTGCTTTCAAGAAGATTACACTCGCTGAAGTAGTAATTAATGTTTGTTTTATTATGTTCTGGGGAATGATCGTCCAACAAGATAATTCAAATAAAGCCGAGCATGTTCCGAGTGAGCGCCGTTTAAAGGCTGATTCATTGCAAACTGGCCCATGCAAAGGACCAATAATTAAGAGAAAAGGCACAAGTAGGAGCATACTTGCCATTTATCTGCCTTTTATGTAATTAAAATGATGGAAATTGTGGCTTAATGAGTGGAAATTGGATGTGCTCTTGAGAGTTTTGCGTGTCTTATTTTCCTACAAGCGTCAGTCTCCAACGGTGTCCCTCCAGCCATGTCCCCAGCCTGGGGGCACTGCAGGATTGCCAAATGCTACTTGGGGACAGAAAGCTGGCAACGAGGGTGTTGACAGAGCTTCCACCTGCTGCACCCAAGGGTCTGCACCACCCTGGCTCAGGGAATGAGGGCCGGCAGCGAGGCTTCTTGTGCCACGCCACGGCCGAGCACTCAGCACGAGCTCTGCTTCCCATGATTAACTTCTTCCTAATGTCTCATTAAATTCCAAACAGTGAAAGCACTGTGTCACATTCTATGGTCAATAAACCTGATGAAGACAGCGCATCCAGCAGCCTGAAAAACACCTGGATTTATCCCACAGCTGAGAGGTACCACAGGGAAAGGCTGCTCTGCTGGGGAGGTGGGAGCTGGTGGTGACAGTGCCAGCAGAACCCCGGTGGCTCCACACGGCAGCCCGAGGCTCTGCAAACTGGTACGGCGCGGTGTGCCGGATAAATGATGAGAAGAAAATTGTCCTCCATCTGTTGAAATAAATTCCACCGCATTTGCTTCTCTCATTAGCTGTACAGGGGCGGAACACGGTATTGAGCCCATGGAGGCAGGGCGGGTTAATGGGGTGCCAGCAGGTGCCAGCGCGGCCGCCCCGTGCGGGCTCCCACGCTGGCAGCGCCAGGCGGACCCACGCACGCCGGCTCCCACGCCAGCGGGTGGCTTCTCACTTCAGCTCCTCCAGGGAGCATCTTCCACAAGATGGAGCCTGTGGGCAGACGATGTGAGGCCGGGAGGACGCTGGACAGCGAGCGGCTGGCTGTCTGTCCGTCCTGCTGCTCCGACACACAGGGGTCTGTCCGTCCATCTGTCACCCAGGTGATGCCTGCAAAATGGTGCAGAGCGGTCTGTCTGTCCATCTGTCCATGTCCCAGGTGGTGCCCTGAGATCTATGCAGAGCTGACTGTCTATCAGGTCTGTCTGTCCATCTGTCTGTCTCCCAAGTGGTGCCAGGCAGTGATGGAGGGAGGGGAGCAGGCAGCCCTAAGGCCAAGGATGCCATCTCAGGGTAAGTCAGTGCCAGGCATGGTGACTTCTGCCTGCACTCAGAGGGCACAGAATGCGGCCTCACAGGAGTTTTGGGCTTCCCATCCCTCCCATGGGATGCCAAAGCTGCCTCAGTTTCTCTCTGACTCCACGGGCTGTGGCTGATGCAGGGGCTCTGGTTTGGGTGAGCTCACCTTTCTGTATAAACATCTTGCCACTTTGCCTCTTAATCCTAAGAGGGAAGTGCAAATCCAAGATGGATCAAAATAAATGCCAGAGCCCAAGGAGAAATGTCAGCAGCTGTCAGGGGGTGGCAGGAGTGGGTGGCTGAGTGCTCCAGGGAGGACTCCCACATCCCAGCTCACCTTTCCAAAGGAAACTTCTGGCACATGCAGAGCTGGAGAGTCTTGGGAGAAAGGCTGGCACTCACTTGAGGGGGTTCCCAGCCGCCCCCCCTGTCCTGGACTCTATCCTGCCTTCCCCTCTTGCTGGGAACCTGAGGCGGAGGGGGGCAGCTCCGCTCAGCTCTGCTCTCCACGCCATTTCCACATTATGCTAATGCACAGCTGTTGAATCCTCCTTCCCAGTGTGAATTCCAGCAGGTCCTTCCTCCTAAGTGGGAATTACTTCCATTTGCTGGGGGTTTTTTTAATTATCCGGCGCTTAGGAAAGTATCTCAGTGCACGGGCTGCGGCAGCCTGGTGATGCTTGGCGCAGGCAGGGCCCCGTGGCAGGTAATGCCAGGGATCTTTTGTTGATGCCAAGGATTTTTTGGGGAGATGCTGAGGCCTGAGGAGCTGGTGGAGCTGCCTGGAACATGAGACAGCTCTGGATGGGTGAGGGGGCGGCGGCGCTAGGGGACAGCAGCAGTTCATTAATGTCAATAGAAATGGAAAGAGGATTTGGAGAGTGAGAAGGGACAGATCGGCAGCGACAGCGAATACGGAAACAGACGACTTTGCCAGCCTGAGGAAATCAGTACAGAGTTATTGGAGATGCAAAGAAGAGGGCTATGATATGAGACATTTGGGGACACCCAAGCTGGGGATAGCAGTGCCAGCACTGCAGCAGGGTTGATGAGACCCAGACCTGCTCTCCTGCCCATCATCCCTGAAATCAACCTGACCACACATACTGAGATGGCAATAAATTTCAGGGATTATGTCTCTCTGCTGTTCTTTGGAGAGGTCTTTGTTTGGAGTCGAGGAGAATTCTTATTTGAACAATAGGTCAGATGTGAATTCACCTTGCTGCAGACACAGGAGCTCCAATCTGGGAGGCTTTTAGCCTTCTTGCAGAAAGGGAAAAGGAAGAAAATCCTTGCTGTCTAATTAAGCTGGTTGCAGGCAATCAGCCTCGCAGCCACATTCCGATGACTTTTATTTGACACTGATTGATCACCCTTTAATCACCACCCGGGGCACAAGGAAAAACCCTGGCGAGGAGAGAAGTTTTGGAGAGTTGCAGCGAGCACAGGGACAGCTGCTGCCGGTCACAGCCAGCGCCTGTGCCTGTGCTGGGAATTGCTGAGAGCTGGGAATGTTCAGAAGGGAGCGGATCTCTGCCTGATCTGTGCCTGGCTCTGTGTCACAGCGCCTGCGGACAACAACTGCAGGCAACAACCCACTGGGAATGGAGCTTCCAAGGGGGAGAGGAGCAGCCGAACACACCTTTGAACACTTTCCAGTATCTTTTACCGCACTGTAGCACTCCTCCAGCTGATAGTGGAGCAGCTCTCACACAGAGAAGCGTGATGCCGCTGATAAAAACCGATTAGGATTTTTTAAGATAGAAAAGGGTATAAATTCTGAATGCTGGATTTATCTCTGCAGAGAAGTGTTATGCTCACAATCTGACCGTCCCGTGCCTGCTCCCAGCATCTGCAGAGCTCAGCAGGGCCACAGCAGCACTTCAGGAGTCTTCTCCACATTCCCCCCGTGCCAGGCAGGAAAATCTCCCACTGCAAGAGGAATGGAAAAGTGTGATGAGGGATTCTTATCTTCTGTGGAAATGCTGGTCTTTGCACACAGGGACAGTGCTGCAAACAGTCAAGGACCTGCTTCAGAAATGGGCAGTTCAGCCTCTGAGCCTTGGGAGAGGTCTGCATGTCCGAAGCTGTTTCCCACACACTCGAGGGAGTGCTGAGGGTGATTCTCTCCTGTGGCCTCTGGCTGCTGGCAGGGCAGCACAGTGATGGATTGAAGGGCAGCCCTGGCACCCTGGCCTGGGTGAGATGTGTGGGCAGCACCCAGGGGCAGCAGGGCATCCCAGTTTCATGGGATAAACCTGTGGCGAGGAGCTCAGCTGACACCAGAGCAGGTAGGAAAGAGCACCAGGATCTCCCAACGTGAGCATGATAAAGGAAAATCCTCCCTCTCCCACAGCCAAAACACCACATTTTCAGACCTTTGTCATTCAAATGACAAAAGGAGACAACTCTGGCGCCTTTCAGTAACCGTGCCTCTAAATCTGTGTCCGTAAATGCATTAAATACCTTTTAATGCAGCATTTGTTTGGGAACGAGTCCAATCATTTAAATATTGTGGCCAGGACATCGCGGCTCAGACTCCTTGTGCCATGCTCCAGTGGAGGGCCTGGAGCAGGCAAGCGCTTCCTTCCATGGGAAGTGTCAGCAGGGTCAGGGCTGATGCATTGTAAATCAACGCCTTGACAGAACAGCAGCTTGTTTTACTCAGCCTGCTCTCGTCAGGTTGAAACTCATCTATAATTCTACCACTCTCTGCTGGGCAAGCGGCTCTCTGGGTGATAACAGCTTCCCTTTGGCACCCAAACATGAGCAGCAAACCAAACCATGGGCTGGTGCTATGGCATCGCCACGCTGGGAACCCAAGGATGAGGTGGAATTAAAGTGTTTTCTTTCTCTCCTGAACATGTGGCCAGCTCGGAGGACTCACAAAAAACCCATGTTCAGTGCTTCATCTTTGCCATCCCTGCACTGGCACAAGGCTTCTTGCTGGCACGGGTGAGTTGGTGCCAGCACTGCCCTGTCCCTTCCAAGCCTTGCTGTCCCTCCCTGTTCAGTGGCACAGGGTGACGTTTGAAGTGCGGCACCCGAGGGGTGCCGCAGAAAAGCCAAAAGCCTGAAAAACTCAGACCAGGCCACGATTATAAACCCAATACTCAGCATCCACATTCAACAGTCAGTATTCAGCGTCTCACCTTGGACTTGGTGCAGTCCTACCCGGCTGGCGCTGCCCACGTAGGTGTGTCAGGATGAAGAGCCCGGGCAAAGCTAACCTAGAAAAGGGATGGAAAAAGGGGGAAGATCTCAGCTTTGTATTTAACAAACAGCAGATGATATAGCTGTGTCTTGTTTGCTTGGAGCCAAGCGAAACCCTGCTGCTCTGGAGCAAAACGGCGAGTTATTGAGGTGAGAAAATGCGTGGGCTGGAAGCTGACCCACGACATCCCTCCCCTCCCACCCACGGCTGGGTCCAGCCACCACAGGGACACACCAGCTCTGTAATGAGCTCACCAGAGCCATTCCTCAGCCTTAGGCAAGGAAAAAAGAGAGATGAAAAAAAAAATGACCCAGAGAGAGAATTTAATTGTGAACTCCTGCTGGTGAAGGTGAAGCATAAACCAATAAATGGTAGAAATGTGTCTGATAAGCTCTGTGAGGTGAAGATGAGAAATGTGTTGGCTGCACGTGGGAGTGTGTGGGATGATGAAAGGCTTTGGAAGCACCTACAGCGGGAGGAAGACCGTGGGGAACAATAAACAGGCGACTAAGCAAAGGTTTAGGGGAGCTTTAGGCTTCGGTTGTGGCGATGCTCTCGCCTTTCCCCTGTGGGAGAAGAACCGTGAGAGACAAACTTTGCTTGCAGGGAAAACACCTCAAGAGGGATCTGAGAGTTCAGCATGGGGCTGGAGGTATCCACAGAGGAGCCTCTGCCGGTGCTGCAGGCACTGCCTGCCAGCCATGAGTGGGTTGTACTTCCACAAGTCAGGCTGAGTCTCTGAAGCTCTGCTGCTGCCCTGGATCCACCTGGACCCCAGCAGGGATTCCAGCCCCGGCTCCAGGAGGGGAAGCTGCTGGAGCCCTGCACCCCAGCCATCCCCAGTGGCGACCTCACCAGGACCAGAGAGGGAGACCCTGTGGTAACCAACCCTCTGTAAGAGCAGTACCAAGTACGTTTGGTTATCTGCAGCTGGGAACACACCCAGCTTCAGATATTCCAGTCTATGTAATTGAATTATTTAGGGCCTGGCATGGAGTGATGAAATAGGCTTTCTTCCTATTTTTAGGTTTCCATCTACAGGGCTAGAAATTACAGCCATTAAAATGTTCTATTAGTAATGATATATAAAGGGGAAAAAACTGATCAGACTTTTCTAGTGCACATAGAGCATTAGGATATCATTAATTTTAATGATAGAGCCCCAAATTACAAAGCCATTACAGTCATACTTGAAGTTTCCGGAAAAAAAAGAGAGAAAATCAGTCTAAATTGTGGTTAATGAGTAAAAAAAATATTTAAATCATATTTAACGGACCTTACAATTATGGCTGATGTCTCTGTGGGCTGATGTCTCTGTGGGCTGATGATGGCTTAGACTGGGGTTGTTCCCTGGTGCTGACAAAACAAATGTCTGGCACAAGGCAACAGTGAGGGGAGTCCAGGAAGATCTGCTGGAGTGCTCTGGAGGGGAGTGGAGAGAGGACACATTCCTTGAAGGGCTGCTTTTGGCCTTTTATTCTTGCCTCTAAGCCCTTGTTACAGGGTTCCTGCTGCCCTGGAGGATTTTTCCAACTCCATCAGCTGCTGAGCAAAAAAAAAAAAAGAAGAATAATTCCCAGCCATGTGCACCGTGAAGTAGCAGCAATTAATGGCCCTTGGAGGGCTGGAGATTTTCATCTTGGTTTTTCTTTAAAAAAATAAATGACTGAGGAACAAAGCCCTTTGGGAAAGCAGATGGGGGAAAAGAAGAAAGCTGGAAAGAGGAAACCTCAAGGCGCTTTGTGCTCCCTGATCCTCTGGTGTGAAGGGAGAGGATGCAGCACCCAGAAAGCAGCTGGGATTTCCCTGACCTGCAAGCCTGGGCAAGGGGACTGCATGGGAGCTGGATCCTGGATCTATTGAGGCATGATTGTATTAATTCAACAAGCATCCCCTAGCCCGGGAGCAGTGACACAGCCGAGTCTCTCCGGAGCAGGGCTGTGACCCAGGGACAATTGGCTGCCTTGTCTTTGACAGCTCCGGTCATCTCTAGGTCACCAAACCTTTGACTTCCTCGTGGAAGGAAGAAAAAGCTTTTTTCCAAAAGCAAAAGCCCTCTCTGCTGAACCTCCCACTGCTCCTGTGTGCCCAAAGCCCCCTAAAACACCTGAGCAGAACACCTGCAATAACTGCACAGGCTCATATTGCTCTGGGTGACATTAAGGCTATTTTCCAGGCTCCTGCTACTTGAGGCACTGCAACAGAAGGGTCAAAAACTTTTCAAATTCATTAGGCCTCAAAATAGCTGCCTCGTTAAGCACCGCGGAGACGGCGGATAACGGGAGGCGAAGCAGAGCGCCCCGGAGATTGGATGTGCACACCAGGCTGATAAATGGCTTCTCTGTGGCTATTCCAGAGCCAGCAAGGGGAAAAATGCCATCCCACGGATGAACAGGTCCGGAGTTTAGTACGACAACTCTTGAAGCTGCCTCGGCTGGGATGAAACATCTCTGCCTTTGCCTCGAGGCAGCAATGTGACCTTCGGGAAAGGGGCTGCAGGAAAGCAGCCAGAGGCCAGGAGGGATCTGCCTGGGATGGAGAGCCTCTCCATCCTTCCTCAGGTGCATTAAAGCAGCACCTGCCCTGGTGCTTTTGCTTTGTTTGGCTGTGGTCTCTGCGCTAGGGTTGTGCCTGCATCCTTCCCATAGGTTTAAATAATCTTACGTGTCCAGCACCTGGGGAGGAGCAGCGGCCTCGTGTCCTGCACCCCCAAAGGCTTTCCACTGATCTCAGCTTGGTCAGACCTGGCTGCAGATGTGGGATGCTCAGTACACCAGGGCACTGAGCTGTTATTCCCCTTCCTGATGGATCAGAGGGAGGATGAAGACAGAGGGTTTTCTCTGGCCGGGGTAATAGAGTCAGCAATTCCACTTGGATAAGCACATGGATTTTATGTCGTCCCTGCACAGCACTGAACAAAACGTGCTGGTGGCAGAAGACTCGCAGTGTTCTCTGCGGAAGAGAATTCCCTACATGGCAGCTTGCTGTTTAAGAAGAAAGCACTCAAACACTTTGGAAAATAGGAAGATCCCAAAGCTGAATTTTAGAGTGCTCATCTTGCAGCTCCTGAGTTCATTACCAGCAGCAGCAAGTGCCGGGTGGCTCCGGTCCAAGTAGTGCTTAGCACGCACATCACTCGGAGTGGACCCACAGCCCCAGAGTAGTCAGAGGTGTTACTCAGGTCCTAAAAGTTCGACATCTGTCAGAGTTTTATGTTGATTTTTATCTCATTTTCTTTTTAGCCCCCAGGACTGGCAGGAGCTTCATTCTCAGACTCACCCTGTCCTTGCAAGGCAGCTAAGGCTGGAGATCCCGTTGTTCCTCACAATCCTGAGGTTCCTCCTTGGGCTCTGCCAACAAGATTTTCCCCACTCATCCTCATTTCACAACACCTGCTGGAAAGCAGAAACTGAGATAAAAACCCCACACCCATGCACGTCCTTCTTGTGATGCTTCTCCTGCTGCTCCTGCTGCTCAGTGCTTTGGGCATCTCCTTTGGAGAGTGCTTGGAAAAAGAAAAACTTTTAATGAGAAAGCTGGGGGAAAAGATGATGTTTTGGGTGATGCATATCAGAGAGCTACCTGGCTTTTGGGGGAAAGAGGCTCCCCATCAGTAAGTGGGAGCGATCAGGGACACAGCCTGCCCACCTTGGCACCTGAGGAGGGGTGAGTGGGAAGCCAGGGAGACTTTGGGGCTCTTCTTGCAGCTGCGCTGAGGCTTGCCTGGCTGAAGGCTGGCAAAGGGATTGGAATGGAACCACCCAGCAGCGAGGCTTTCTATCCAGCTCTCCCTAATTTTGCACAGCCCAGCTCCCGCTGTCTGCACTCATCCCTCCAAGTCCTCCGTCCCACATTCCCACATCCTTCCCCGTAGTGCTGCACGACCTCCCGACAGCGTCCTTGTCAAGGAGGGAAGTGTTCAGGCTCTTTCTGCCCTTGCCTCTGCTGAAATTCAGGTGAAAGTTGATTTTGGCACGTGTTTGGGCCGCAGGGCACACCCTGGTTCAGCCGCCCTGTCCTGCCCTGCCTCTCCTCAGAGCCATGGGGCATCAGCCCGAGCAGCCACAGCCGAGCACACGGCTCAGGAGTTCAGCCCAAACCTGCTCTGGTTCGCCATGCCAGCTCCATGATACCTGCAAATTCGGGCTGAGCTTTGCCAAATCTATTTGCTTGATCAGATTTATGTAGCAATTCCAGGACGAGGTGAATAATGAAAATGACTCATGAATATTTCATCCTTATAAATCACATAATTCATATCTATTCACAAATATTTGCTTTGCCTTATAAACTGGGTGAATAATTTACAGAAATATGGGGCAACTATTTTAAAGGAAATATGAAATCCATTGACTACATTAATCAACAAATATTATTCAACTTTTACAGGTTCAGCTTGCTGACAGGCACATTCCCTGTTTATGAGAGGAGCTGGAACAGCAGATGACATTTCCCATATTAAAATACGTGGAGATGGAGCTCAGTTATCCCCATGTGAGGGTATTTCCACACTTACCTGCTCAGTCTTGGCCATGCCAGCCCCAGATTTGTGTTACCAGAGGGGAGAGAGGTGTAGGAGGGTAAAATAAGTGCTTATTGATCCCACTTTTTCTTGGCTGGCAGCTCTGACAATAAGTAGTAAATAAACAGTTAATTTTTCTAATTTTTTAAGTAATTCCCTCAATTACTGTGCTTCTTTAAAAAAATCAGCTGCTTAAACAGAGTATTAAGTGACTGCATTAATCCACCTGTATTTGGATGATAAAGTGATTATTCTGACTCATTTATTTAAATATTGTGATAGTTTGGTGATGAATGTCCTGATGGCAAAAATGGTCCTGATGGCAAAAATGGCCAAGCAGGCACCGGGGATGCATGGGGACAAGCACAGCCTCCATCCCAAAAAGGTCACCTTGACCACTCCAAATTCATCATCAAACAGCTCCATGGCAGTGGCTCACAGCATTTCTATTCTCCTTCACCTCGGATGCTTGATCCTGGGAAACTCTCCTGAACTGGGAGCAGAGGGGATGGCCAGCGCCAGAGGCACCTCACATCAACACATCACAGCCAGAGATGCTGTGGAGCAAGACAGTCCATCAGGGACAGGGCAGGAGCCAAGGGTACAAGGACGTTGTCACCTCATGTTTCTGTAATCCAGGCACAAAATCATCTGGGGGATGCCAGCGCCTGTCAACTTTGCAAGGAAATTCATGGGGAAACCTGGAGCTCTGGAGGGAAAAGGACCTTCTGCCCCCCAAAGGTGCCACTCACTGCTCCGTGGGGAGTCCAAGTGCCTGAGACACTTGGTGGCCATCCCGGTGTGGGAAAACCAGGCTTTCACATGGGAAACTGGCAAGAGCAAAGAAAGAGCCTGGTCTGCTGCTTTCCCCTCTCCTTTGCAATGCAGTGACAGGGTGAGGAGGGATGGGGCAGCTTTGTGATGCTTAAATTAAACAGCCCCTAAGAGCCCCCCCCAGCCTGAGCTAAGCAGGATTGGGGTGCAAATGTCCATGTTTGAGCTGGGTCCCTCAAGAGCGGGGCCAAAGCCAGCATTTTGTGCTGGTTTCTGCACCCCAAAGCAAGAAAAACTCAACATCCTTTTTAGTATTCCCACCACTGGCAGCCTGTCTTCCAAACTATCCATCTGTAACATTTGTAGGGCTATTAAGAGGGAAATACAATTTCATAGTCACAGATAAGAGATTAGACAGATCAATTCCTCCCTGCCACATGGGCTGGGAGAGAAAGCTCGATTCCAAATTGCAGTGGAGGTTTTTGTTCTCCTGGTTTATTGAGCTGTGGGTCCTGCCACCAACTTTCCTGGTTGTTTCCTCATTAAGATCAACAGGCTCATGACTGATAGGACAGCCAGACGTGCAGTCAGGAGGGACCTGGCTGCGGGGAATCCTTTGGGATGAAGAAGGCTGAACCCTCCTCGGCAGCCATCCATCTCCCGTTTCGAGGCGGCTGTGGCAGAGCGCCTTCTTCCCATGCCCCCTTTCCCATCTCTGGGGTTTGAGCAGGGAATGATTCCCCCCTGGGAGGGTTGTGGCTGCCCGATGGAAGCTGTTTCGGCACAGGGAGCATGCGGTGTGCCGGCACGAAGCACGTGGCGTGCCGCGGCGGGGAGCCGAGGGGACTGTCACCGTACAACATGTCACACTGCGCTAGGCTGCGAGACGAGAGGCTGTCAAAATATTTAGCGGCAGAGAAACTGAAACCTCTCCATCCGAGGATGGGGAATTCCACACAATCAGCTCTCAAAAAACCCTCCAATGTTTGTGGAAAGGGCTGGCAGAGGCGGGCAGAGCCTGGCGTGACCTGCAGCCACCCAGGGATGCTTGCTCTCCGAGGTGCTCGGTTTGGATACAGACACCAGCGGTGGCTTTGGGGCAGAGCGGCTTATGCACAACCCTTTGGAGGGTGATGGGCTTGACCAGTTTGTGGTGTGGCCCCAGCATCCACGGAAAACCTCTGGCTTCTCCCAGCACCTTTGGCAAAGGGCACTGCCGATAGCTCCGGCAGCAATCAGGGGAGTGGGTGATCCGGGTGCAAGAGGAGAAAGCAGAGCCGGTCCAGAAAGGCTGGAAAAGGACAGGGGCACTGCTAAGGGAGCTGTAGGGTGGTGAAAGGGCACCAGTTTCCCAGGACCTGAGTCATCCCAAGGCACCGTGTACTCTTCACACCTGCACAAGGCAGCTCTGTGCCAGAGAGCCCTGAATTATTTATAGCTTGTTATCATCCCCCAGGTATTATTTGTGTAACCATTAGTTTCTGTAAAGTGTATGAAAGAAGCTGTAAAACATCAAGAATCTCCTCACTTCACCTGGGAGTTGATTATTTTCTTGCCTGATTTACCAAGCTTCAGCTCAACAACTTTAACCCTTTGTGACAGTGGCGTGCGAGCACTTCAGCGTCTTGTCAGCCCTCAGCTGCTCCTGCAAGCAAAGCCTGGATCCTCGTCTCCATGCACAGACAGTGTGGGACCCACTGTGTGCTGTCAGGGAGGGGAGAGCTGGAAGCTCCCGTGATGGCAGAATTTATCTGAGCGGGAGCAGCTCTTGACTGAAAAGCCGTGGCTCTTCTCTGGATAAATACGTTTTTTAAAATAATGATTTATTCAACAGTATAATGAATTCAGTGCCTTTTAAATGTGACAGTGGATAAAATACATCGGCCTTCTGCAGGCGTAAATGTCATCTGGAAAGATCAGGCTTTCTCTTCCCTCCCCCACGCCGGTTCCTTTAATTCACTGCTCGTTCTCCAGGTGCTCAGGGCAGAGCAGGGCTGGTGTGGCTGTGGTGCACAGCATCTCCACATCCCTACATCCCTGAATCCTTGTGTCCTCACATCCCCATGTCCCACAACATCCCTGCACAAGCCCGACAAAGGAGAATCCGGGGAGAAGGACCTGGGTGGTGGAGGGCAGAGCCCACAAAGTTCAGGGGGCTGCCAGGGAGGTGAAGGCCTCCTAGAGGGTTTCAGAAGATGGCAACGTGTTTTTCTTCGTGCCCAAGTCAGCAAGACCAAACAGAATTACACTTCAGTGTACATAGAGAGCAAACCAAAAAGCAAAATAGAAATGACAAAGCTGACCAGCAAATAGCCCTGAAACTCACTTAGTACTGACGTGACAAGGGGCTTGGACAAGACTTGAGAAATAACTCTATAAAGTGAGCACTTTAGAAACCAAATAAACTGTTCCAGAGACACAAAACAATTACCCCAAGCAAGCTGATATCGATTTCAGGCACCGAGCCAAACTAACAGCACACAGGCCCTCATGCCAGCAGTGCCCACTCAGCACCCGCTGGCCCCAGCAGCTTCCCAAACACTTTCTGCGGGAGAGAGCAGCTTAAAACCTGAGGAGAAGACAGGTGACAGCAGCAGGAGACAGGGGCAAAAGAGATACCACAGGGGAAAGCAAAGAGTTACAGAGAAAACTGTAGAAACAGCAGTATAAACACTACCAGGCACTGCACAGTGATGCTGATAAAGCAGAGATGAGTCCCCACCCCTGACACCCCCAAATATGATCTTTTGGGGTTTTATTTCTCATGCAGGCACCATTCTCACAGAGGCTTGCACATTTTCTTCCTTCTCAAACTCTTTTTCTTCTCCTCTTGCTGCCAGGGTTGATGTTGGTGTTTTTGCAAGGATGATTTTTCTGCCATCCCTGGTGGTTCTCCTTTCACCATCATCATCTCCCATGTCGATCCCCTCCTTGCTCTGCAAGGGGCTCTGTGCTCAACTCACCCACTGGGAATTGCTGAAAAACTGCTGGAAATAGAAAGCTGATCAAGAAATGTGGAAAAATTCCTCTAAAATAATTTAACTGATTGGATTAATAGCCGTTGGCCAAACCAGGGCTGCAGGGCAGAGTCTGGCCATCCCCACCCAGCACCCAGCTTGGCCAGAAAGCTGCTCCCTCAGTCCCAGCTCCAGGAAACAGCCTTTCCCTCCCTTGGAGAATTGAGGAGCCTTTGGAAATGCACACCAAAGGCACAGAACCCACGGGGAAAAGCTCTCCAGTCTTCACGCAGGCGGGTTTGGGAGAGGGTAGCAAAGAGGGAAGCAGCACATCGGGCAATGCTGCTGGCACTGCAGACCTGGCTGAAAACAAAAATAGCGTAAAGCCTCAAATTTCGGCTTTCAGTGCCAAGGGAGAGGCATGAAAAGTGGGATGTTCACAGGCATCTCAGCTGTTCCCCACCACGGCAGGGAGGGGATGCCCTTGGCACACTGGGCATCGCTCCCCGGGAAGCGCATCCGCGCTGCCAGCCGCCCGCCGAGCAGCTGCCCTGCCAAAAGCAGCAGCTGGTACACGGTGAAAAAAAACAAGGGGGAAAAAAAAAAACAACCAACCCGGCATTAAAATGTTTTTCTTTCAGATTATTGAAGCAACTGTAGCAAAAACTTCACATTTAATATGCGTGACCTGCTCCGCGCTCTCCGCTAGAATAAATTGGTGGAACATCCTGCACAGCCAAAGCATCAGGGGGTGGGGCCAGCTGTAAATGCCAGGGGATAAAAAACCTCCAAGTAAAGTCAGCACATAAAACACGGACCAATATTCTCCTCTTGGCCAACAGACTTCAGATGGGAAATCTGAGCAGGGAGAGCAGAACATCTGGGAGTTGCTGTAGTCCAAGCCAGATCCATAAGGGAAGGGGGAAGGGTGGGGAGCACTCTCAGGATCACAGGTGAAGGCAGGAGCCTTGATCAGCTGTTCCATTAAAAATCTGCTGCCAAACATCGTGTTTTCCAGAGCTCCCATTTAAAGGTGTGTTGTAGCTTGCAGCTTCCTAATTACCTTGGATGTTCTGCATAATTTTTTTTTTTTTTTTTTAATTTCAGATGGGAAAAGACCATAAACTTGCTAATTAATTACTTTTTAGCCCCGGCGCATCAACTGAAGCACACACTTCACACAGAGCATCTCCTCTCCACAGCACTCCACGGGAGATCTCCTCTGTGCCGAGTGCTCCAGCAAGAGACTGTGTTTGCAGGGATTTCACCAAAAACCCTGGGAAATGAAAGAAGGAGTGAATAAGGAGCCTGGCAACTCTATTTTTGGTTTTGGCAGCAGCTGCCCACCAAGTGCAGCCCCTTGCACTGCTGTGCCCAGCTGTGGTGGAGGCTGCTCAGTGCAGGGACAGGGGCAGGGGGACAGCAGCTGGTGATCGTTGGACTTCATGTTTCAAAAGCTCGTGAGCTGCCCTAGAGGGAATGTTTAGGGAATCCAAAGCAGCCAGAAGCAAACCCAGGGCAAAAATTAATAAACTCAAAAAGCAAAAAGGCAGATAACGGAGCCTGCACTGATGGAAGGATTGCCTGCCCCAAACCTGCCAGCCAGGGCTTGTTCCAAGGAGATTCCAGATGCCTCGGTAGCTTTTGACACTCAGCTCTTCTCTATCTGTTGTTTCTAAGCTCCCCGCTGTCTCCTTTCTCCATGAGAACCTCCAGCTTGGGTTTACCTGGTCCCATCATGGTCCATGTCCAATGACACTTCAGTTAAAGGCCAGGCTGGATGATGAATCGAGGGGGGAATTCGAGGGAATTCTCCGAACTACCTGTGCAGGTGAGAGAGTGGCTGCTTGGCACACTGACCTGGAGGTTTTATTTTCCTCTGCTCTTTGGAATCATTCATATTTTCAGCAACTTGAAAAGCAAACAGGAAAATGCAAACAATAGGATTTCAAAATTATGACAAACCAGATAAGGTTTAATTACCTTTAATTCCTAATGAATGGACTTTAATGAGCGGTGGGAGCTCCATGGCCAGAGCAGGGCTAACAGGAGACACATCTGGACCGGTGATGAGAACTTGAGCCCAGTCCTGTGTGGGGCTGCCTGGCAGTTGTTATCCCCATCTCAGCCCAGATCAGTGACACCTGGTTGGGATGGCAGAGCAGGGCTGGGGACAGCTCAGGGCTGTGAGCACAGTGCCTGTCAGGGAGCCCCTGGACCACCGCTGCTCCCTCCTGGCACCCCCAGCCCTGCCCCACGTGCTGCCAGGGCCCTGTGAGCTGTGTATGCCCCTCGCCCCTCATCAATCATTTTTTCATACATTTGGAAGATTGGAGCTCCTTATACACTACCTGCAGTCCAGCTTGTCACAGGAAAACTCCAGGGAGAAATTCACAGAGATGTATTAAAGCCATCTAACATTTTCTCCATGGCAACTGGGACCAGCACAAATCCCATCAGCCCTGCCTGGAGCAGGATGGAGCCTCTGCAGCTCTTCCAGCTTCCCAGATAACAGCAGATACAGGGGAAACATCTTCATTAGCTGGAGATGTCTCCCAGCCCTCACACACAATAACCTTTGATTAACGCCAGAGCACTTACCACTTATGGAATACATCTATCTGAGGATCCCTGGCCTTTTCCCAGTGTGTCTGAAGGATCCTGTGTTCACAGAAAAAGCTCCAACAGCTCGAGCAGGCAGGGAGGGGGGAGACGTGAGGTAGGTGGGCAGGATGTGCTCACAGGGGCTACTGACCTGCCAGGCAGAGACCTGGAGAGAGCATGAATATACCAAGACACAATTAACACCGCTCTGATTAGCTCCCTGAGCCTTGCTCTTTTTGCAGTGCCATCCTCAGCACAGCTGGGAGCCCCTGGACAAAGTGGGAGAGGGAGTTCCTGCTGCGAGGAGCAGATTTCAAATGTTTCATACTAAATGTAATGGCCACAGTGGGTGCTGAAAGGTCTTTAAAAATAGCTCGAGGCCTGTGTGTGCACACTGCGAGCGAGAGGGATGTCCTACATTTCCCAGCTCTCTTAATCCCTCTGCCTGATGACAAAATCCCTGCTCATCCTCCTGGCAGGTGAGGTCTGAGTTGGAGAGGAGACTTCCTGCAATTCAGGGTGCCGCTGTTCCCAGTTAGCCACGGGTTTGGGGGTCTTTTGGGGTACCCCAAGCAGGGCACATCTGGGGTGCTGGAGCTGGATGAGTGCTCTCTGGAGCTGATCTCCACACACAAACGTGCCAGGTGTAACAGTGCCGTGCCACTGCCTCCATCCCGCTGCTTGGGCAAAGCCACAGGGACAAGGGGACATGGTGAGGACTTCTCAGACGCTGTCCAGTCCAAACCCCTGCTCTTCAAGGGAAAGCTGCTGTCTGAACCGCTGGAATGAACATTTCTGTGACTCAACCCACACCAAACTGCGAGGCAGCCGAACCCTTTGAAGTTGGCCATGTCCAATCCATTATTAATCACTGTAAATCTGGTCTAATCTCTACAAGCATATTCTGCTCCCTACAAACAGGCTGGTGCCAAGTTGCTCCAATAAATCCTGCGTCAGGGCAGCTATTGTGTCTGCTCTTCAGGCAGCATTTCCCAGCAGGAATATTTAAACAATAACGCTCTCTATTTGGTGCAGTCACTTTTGTTTCAGAAGATTACGGCCTAACGTGTAACAGATTTAGAGTTTGTGGAAAGGCTGGGATTTATGGCATGCTTTCTTTCCAATGCATTTTGTATCTAATAATCCCTGCGAGGCATTAAATATCTCCATGTGGGTTCCTCACTTCATGCTGGAGCAAGAAATCTCTGTTCTTCCTACCTAAAACTTTGTGGCGGATTCCAAAGGTTCTGCTGAAAAGGAGCCTTTCTAAGGAAGCAATGACACCCCTTGTCCATGGACAAGGAATGACTTGCCAATGCCTCTGGAAGGCTGGGATGGCCCGTGGAGGAAGAGAGGAAGAGCACACGTGCACAGGGAGCACTGGGGATGCTCACACACAAGGCAGTTCCCCATCAGCAAGAGATACCCACAAGGAAAGCATCCCAAAATGAGAACGAGCCAAAAATTCAATCCCAAAATGGACACTGGGCAGAAAGAGTGAAATACAAGGGTAAGAACATGGAGCCTCAGATTTTGCAAGGAGAAACTGAAGAGAAGGAAGTTTATACCAGGAGTTGATCTACATAAACATAAACAGGATTTTACCATTTCCATCCCAGCTCCTCACCCACGTGAGCACACGGCGGTGTTTGCTTTGAGTGAAGCTGGTGTCCCAGAGAAACTCCAAGGTTCAGCAGAGATCCTGATCCTGATCCTGATCCTGACCCTGATCCCGATCCCAGACAAGTGAACCTCCCCCCACAGGTTTGTGGCTCATCCTCTCAGCCTCGGGGGCACCAGCAGCCCTTGTCTCGATGCTGGCAAACACTGGCACCGAGCAGCTCCTGGCAGCACAGCTTCCAGGGAGAGGAGGGAGAATGTGGGATGCTCCAGGGAATTTCTGCATCTGCTGCCTGGGGCACAGCAGCCGGCCTGGGGATGCTCAGCTGCTGCAATCCAAGGGTCATCTCCAGATGGGTCTTTAGGCAAGGTTTAACCATTGCTGCTAGCCACAGGGCCAGCACTCATCCTCATCTGGGAATGCCTGTGGGCTCAGCCAGCCGGGAGGACACCGTCAGTCCCAGCAACAGCTCGTTTGCTTGTGCTGACAAATGAGTTGCAGATCCAAAAGCCATTTAGTGTGGGCACAAAGCATCGAGGACCTGTGGCTGGGACCGAGGTGCTCCAGCAGCCAAGCAGAGGGCAGCTGTGGCAAACTCTGCTTCCAGGCAGAGTTCTCACTAGACTTCCTCCACTGGCAGCTCACAGCCAGCTTAACACTCTCCAAGAGGAGCAGTGAATTCCTGCCTGTGCCAAGGACTCTGGCCAGAAAAGGCTTTTTTCCTCCCCTGACGCTGCTCATTAATTTTGTTTGTTTTCCATTTTTTTTTAAAAAACTTTTGCTGGCTCCCCAATTAAGAAGGGATTAAAAAAGCAAAAGAAGGAAAACTTGAGGCACAGAGAAATCAGCTGGATCGCTCGTGGAGGCGGTGGGGATTGCTGAGACACCAAACCGTTTCTCAGTGACAGTGAAGGCAGCCAGGCCACCACGTCCTCACCTCCCTCCTCCTCGTGCCAGCGTAACTCATGCTGTGCCTTTTCTGCATTGATAAATCGGCAATAAAATCATGCAGGAACCCCAAGCTGGATCGATTTATTTCAATATTTCTGACACAGCTCCTGCAGGAGCCGCGGAACCAACAAGACAATTTCCTACCAGAGAGTCAGTGAGATGTTGGGCATAAATTACCCTGAAATGCCACAGATAACAAGGCTGCACTCAGGAAGGCTCTTCTCTGTTTTACTCACATTGGAAACACTCCAAGATGGCAAAGTGATGTAGGAGCATCATGGCAGAACCTTTCCAGCAGGATCCGAGGTGGTTCCTCCGCTGGGGCTGTGGGGGTACCCAGCCTCAGAGCTCTGTTTTCCTCCCTCATCCCCCACCTCTGCAGCTCTGAAGCCAAAGCACATGTCTAATGACTGAAAATCAGAATATTAATGTTCACCTTTCAGGGAGTAGTTGGATGTGCCACTTCCAATGAGGAAGGGTATTAATTTCAATGCTCGTAAGAGCTGTCTGAGACAGTTCCCATCATGATCACGGAGCTGTCTGCTGGCAGCCAAGACCAAAGAGTAGATTTTTCTTTCATCGTTTGCAAAAAGAAAAATACACCTCATGCTCCTCTTGTTGAGCAGATTTCCAGCTGGAGTTCATCACTTCTTCCCATTCCTCTGCAGCTGGAATCCCTCTCAAATCCCGTTTGGAGCAGTGATTTTGGTAAATAACCTGCCGGGGGTATTCCCTTCAGTTCAGCACACGCACAACCATTTCTGGGGGTTCAAATCAGGATTCCCAGTGGTGCAGCAATGACTAATTGCATCGCCTGACACTCCCCTGCTTCAAGCCCGACTACCTGATTGCAAGCACCTCGTTAGTTTGCTCCCCCAGTCATACTTGATGGCCTGGGGACTGAGTAAAGCTGGCAAATGGGCTGCACGTCCCATCAGATGGGACAGGGACCCCAGCTCGGGAGTGGGAGGGCTCATCGTCCAGGGGTGCCACCCTGCAAGGGCACACCCCCTCTCTCTCTCGGCACTTGGCAAAATTTACGTGCAGAAGGAAACGAGGGGGAGGCTGGAGCAGGGGCTGCAGCAGCGACACGGATCGGCTGCAGTAACGAGCTTTTCCAAAAATATCTCTCCTTGGTCAGAGATGCTCTATTTTTAGAGCTCCAGAGAATCACACCGAGAAGCGGCGGGGTCAACGTGTACCTTTAAACTTACAAAATGCCTTTGCCCTTGCACAAGCGCCTTGCTGTTCCAGCTGGGTATCAAAGGTACCAACAGACACCTCTGGTGAGTGTGGCCAGGAGACCTGGCTGTCACCTCCCCCAGAGCCACAGGGCAGGGCAGCTCAGACATGACTGGACTCATGGATTACTGACACCTTTACTCTGAGCAGTTGACACAGGTATGTGAAAAAAAATTTAAAAATCTGTGATTGAAAACCCCATAATGAGATCTCTAAGTGAGGAAAATTGATATTCTGAGATTTTTGTATCAAAGACTTTGGCACTCGGGCCGGGAAATGACTCCCTGGATGTCTGGATCCTTCCCCCTGCTCCAACAGATGCAGCAGAAAAGGGCAGGTCCATAAAATCATCATGGATCTGAGGGCTGCTCGACAGCAATGGAAATAGGGAAGATGACAGAGCTGTAGGACTCCTGTGTCTGCATAGCAAGCTGAGCACATGGGGTGTAAAATTAAAAATCCAATAGTTCCATTGTTAGGAATAAAAAAGCCCTGTCATTTGCATGTTAAAACACCTCGACTTACAGCAGCAATTTCTCTCTTTAACTTTCCTGGTTTACCCAGTTCCCAGGATGAATAATGCAATGGAACTCCTCAGCAACCACACAAACGAAAAAATTCAATAGGGCTCCTTTTTCCCCTCTAAACCTACACATCTTCTGCAGGAAGCTTTTCCACTGAGACGTGGAAATCCCTGCTGCCAACACCTCTGAAAGAGATTTTTAACAGAGAAGGCTGGGGAGGAGCTGCCAGCCCCAGCAATAAACCCTGTTTGCCCAAATCCCAACACAGCCTCTGCAGAGTCATGTTAACCAGACCTTGCATTTCTTCCTCTAGGAATGAGCAAATTAGCTCATAGGGGAAAAAAAGATTATCGTCAATGCAGGCCTGACATCTGGAAGCAGATTACATCAAATTTGAATAATCTAGGTGACATTTCAATTTAAATTGTCCTCGCGTCTGAAGAGGAAAGAGAATTAAGTGCAAACTCATCGATCGGCGCCTTTCGGCCGAGCTGCTGCCGCTGCAGAGAGCGTCCTCAGACCCAGCAGAGACAGGAGTGCCCACCCGCCTGCTGCTCCCCCTGCATGCCCCCTGCCCCACCGCTGCTTTGCTCGCCAGTTCTGCCCATTCCTCACCCACTGCTGCTCCTTTCCCAGGCTGCAGGAGCAGCTCAGCTGCCATCCGGGGGGTCACGGTGTCCCCAGGGACAAGGGGAAAGGCTGGTGCTCTTTGTGGCAGAGCAGGGACATGGTGTGCCTGGAGTCCATCCCATTATCACTCATTCTGGGAGATATTCCTGCCTTTTTCTCTACCACCAGTTCAATGCAGGCTCAGAGGGAAACACAGCTTTCCCTGGGCTTGGAGACTTGGCTTTGTGAGGAATAGGAAGGTCTTTCCACTTCAAAACACAGAGAGAAAGCGCAGGAAGGCACCAAGGAGCAGCTCAGACACTGGCGAGGGCATTTAAAACCTCACTCTCTGCCATCTGAGCAGCTTCCTCTGCAGCTGAGTTCAACTTCTGCACCTACTCACACCGTCCTGCTGATCCTGCTCCACAGCTGGGCACTGTCACCTTCCCACCGCTGCATGACGGAGGCTGGGGCTGGGCAGAGTTTTTTCAATATGAAAAGGGACTCGCATATACAATTACAGGGAATATTTTGGGTTCCATGTTCACTAACCCACAAATAAGTGATCTTTGTGTAGGTGTTTTATGTAACCTGCTCACCAGAGGTAACAATATTCCTCTTGGCATTTCCCAGCATTTAGTGCTTTTAACATTTATTTTGTACAAATCTTCCACCAACCTCCGTGAAAGCACCTCACTGGCTTTAACCAATGCCTGTTTACAGGAGCATATCGTGATCCTGGTCAGAATGATGTGACAAACATTTTTAAAAGCAGCGCCGCACCAATACGGAGGAGCCACCTTATCATTGCTGTCACCTCCACGGAGACACTTCAAGGACACAGAAAGATCCGACCTGAGCCTTCCTGCAGCTGACAGTGTGAAACAGTTCACTATCACAGCACATCTCAGTGCTTGGGATGTCGGGAATTCCAGCAAAAATGAGGAACTCCATTTTCAGGCGGTTCGAAGCCGGAGGCCCTGGCTGTGCCACACACCAGCGCTGCTCCAGGAACAGGCGTTTTCTATCAATGCAATTTTTTTGCTTGCGTTAGAAAATAAAATAATTTCCATTTATACATGTTTAATGAGAATTTCAAAAGCGTATAATGCAGCTAATACTCCCAGGCTGTGTGCAGGCATCTGGAGCTGGAGATGAGGGGTCTGCTGCGCCGCTGGATCCCAGCCCGCAGCTGGCCTCTCCTATCCCCTCTCGGAGCGTGGCCTGCCAGGCTCATTGTTCAAAATGTGAAAAACATCTGGGTTCCTGAGCTCCCCCTTCCCAGCCACCCGTGGCAGCAAAAGGGTGTGTTGGTTCATCTATGAGACCGAAGCTCACTTATTAACAAGCTGTTAAATTATTAATAAGTTTATATGTAATTTCTTATGTGTGCATAATCTAACATTTTTCACAGAACTATCATCCCTTTTCAGTTAGTTCCACTCGAGGAAACAACGGCTCCTGCTTTCACTTGAGCAGATGAATATTTATGTAGAGCTTGTTCTGTCTGGGGCTGAGGAAAGCCAAATAATCTGGCTTCCCAGTGTGGGAACTTCAGTGGTGGGCATGGCATGTGCTTGGCTGTCACTGATGCCCGTCGATCCCTCCAGACCTCCCACCCCAGCTAATGGGTCTGAAGTGTGTGAAAATTTGGCCAGAGAAGCCGTTGATGTCCCATCCCTGGAATTGTTCCAGGCCAGGTTGGATGGGGTTTGGAGCAACCCGGTCTGGTAGATTGTGCCATTACCATAAATATACGCGACCTATATGAGGTCAGGAGCGGTCATCTGCCCCACCTTGGAGGAGCATCCTTCACAAAAACCCAGTTGCCCAGTGCTGCCGTCATTTATCCACATGCCGCCGAAATGAGCCACCAATGAAGGCGTTGTTGGAGAGTTTTAGGTGCAAAGAGTCAGCAGCAGGAGGGTTTCAGAAAAGCTTTGTTCCCTTGGGAGTGCTGAAGGTGGCTGGCTCCCTCATGGGGCGCAGATCTGAGCCTGTGGAATGCTGTGACTTGATGCTGTGACAGGTCAATGTCAAAGCACCCTGAACTGAACAGAAACCTTTTGATCTCAGAATATTCCTCACTTCTTTTAACGACACAAATTTGTGGCTTGCTGCTCCTCAGCTTCCATGACGCGACAAGTCCTTCTGCAGCCTCAGCTTGCCGTGGAAACCAAATATTTTGACTTTGCTGTTTATTCCCGGTTTTTAAAGTGTGTTCTGAGTGAATAACAAATATGTTTTGTGAGGCAGCTGGTGCTTGTTCCTGTAATGTACAAGGTAAGGGGGAAGCAAACATATTTGCTTTTGCTCCATCTATTTATTCAACAATTGTAGCTGCTGTTTTAACAGCACAAAAATGTAATTACCTCATGCGTTCTCGCCAGCCCTAATTAGAGGCATGCTTAAGCATACGCTTAGAGACTGCTGCTCCATGGCAGCATTCCCGTGGGATTGTCAAGGGATTGTCAAGGACCTTGCCCTCATGGGTCACCTTGTGCGATCAAACACCGATATTTGCACACCCTAAAATCCTGGGATTTATTTTTATCCTGACCAGCGTGTGGCTGTAGGAATCCCAGATGTTGAGGGTTGCATCTTCCCCAGAGACCATGGCATGTGGGAGAACACCAAAGGCACCCAGAACAACAGGCAGCAATGGAGCTTTACAAAGGGTCGTGTCCCTCACTTGTCTGTAATCGAGACTTTGCTAATCCAGGAGGTTCTTATTTTTTCTCCTCTTTTCCCCTTTGTATTGGCAGTAACAGTAGCTCAGTGAAAGCATGATTAACGTAATTAAGTGAGCAATTTGCTTATTAACAGATTGCAACCTTTTCAACGAACTTTGCCGGGTTTTCCCTTTTTAAATGCAAGCTCCCCATGCTCAGGAAGGAAGGGGTCCTGTGAACAGGGGGTTGAGCTGTGTACCCCAACCTCTGCTCTTCTCCGTCAACACAACCCATCTCCAGCTCACTCCCCAAGGCTGAGCTGCCTAGCCCTGGCTGGGGCTCCAGGAACACTGGTGCTGAGCAATGGGTAAGCTGCTCTCTACCTCACCCCTCAGGAATAAGAGCCACCGGGGCTGGTGAGGCAGGATGTGGACAGCTCTGACAGCACTGGATAGAGTTAGAAAGTTCTGGGAGAGTTTGCCACAATTTTTCACTGTGCATTCAGGAAAAACAGCTTGTGCCCAGAAGACCTATCTCTGCTCCAGAATCCATCCCACATTGCCCTTTCCTGCTCTGAATGTAGACTAGTATTTTGCTCTCTTTCTTTCAGTTTTCTCAGTGTGTTCCAAAGTAGGTGAAAAAGAAGTCGGGAGATGTTCCTCCTCTCCGTGTGAAGCAGGTTGATGCTTATTCTGGAGCCTGTGTTCTCAAGAGCTCATCCCAATGGGAATCTTCCACCTTTCTTACCACAGAAAAGCGCTCGGTATTTCCCCGGGGCGGTTTTCCCTTCCGCAGTGCTCAGTTGCCTGGATATCTTACACTGCGGTATTAAAAAACATGGATAATTATTACTGTTCACCAGCATAATAGTTTCAAGGATCAGCATCCCTACTTTTTGCAAGGAACATATCCCCAGGCGGTCGCCTTTGCATATAGGCACACAAAAAAAGTTCAAGTGAGAAAAAACCCCTATCAGCAAAGCACATTTATAGAGATGAAGTATTTGGAAAATTTCTGAGCATCCAAACTCTTCACAGCAGATTTGAATTACAGAATTAGAAGCAACAAGTTCGTTTTGACCCTCTGGGCTCAAAAGTTATAATTAGCGCCGGCACCATAAAACTGGCTTTTAATTAAATCAGCCTCGGAACAGAGGGAGTTCTGCAAGGTCCCTCCCTCGCTTACATAAGGCAGCCGGCCCGAGCGGCTGCCGCGGGGATGCTGTGGCGCTCTGAGCCCGGGAAGCCTTCTGCAGGATTTCCCAGAGAGGAAAAATGAGAAATGGGAAATGGGGGAAGTGGGGAGCTCACAGCCCGCCCCAGATCTCACGCAGACGTTGGCCAAGGAGCGACCGCAGCCGCACGAGCTGGAAGGATGGTTTGAGTGGGTGAGTTGAGCAGCGTTTCTGGGTCCGCGGTGCCCTGGGTTATGGTGACAGAGGTTCAGGGGCAGCCTCAACACCCACAGTTTGTGGGGCGGTGCAGAAGCAGCACATCAGTGCCTCCTGTGCGGGGCCCAATCCCACTCGTGCTGGGAAGGGCCAGCTCAGAGGCCACTGGTTGTACTTCGAAGCCCCCAGAACATCCCAGCAATATGTCCTGCTCCCGTTGCTGGTATGATAATGGGCTGAGAGCATTCCCAAAAAAGCATATGCTGCGATGCCGAGCGTGGTGATGCCAGTCTCACAGTTGTCTTTTTCAAAAGGCTGTAGGAAACGATGACATATGGCACCCCAACGTATGGCGGTTTCATCGACACAGGTAAGGCCAGGGAAAACAGAGCTGAGCGGCATTCCCTAGGAAGGATGCCTGTCCTGGTCCCACTGGGATGCTCCCACTGCCTCCCATCCCCACAGGCACCACGTCTGGCAGGTGTGTGCTGCCAGCGCCAGCCCAGTGAAGCTTCAGCCACACGCTGGCACTGGGTGGATCAAATGAGGCAACTAACAGGCGCCTCCCCGTCAACGCCAAAGCTGAACTTTTAGTTCTGCAAATATATAATTAAAGCACAGTCTCTCAATTATAAGATTCTCTTCCACTTGAGTGAAAGTGGAGGGCTGGCAGGTGCTGGAGTCAATCCAATTGTTTCCACTCGCTCTCCCTTCTTCTGATGTGTGGCACAGCCTGGGCATGGGGGTGAGGGAGGGCGGGGGGTGCAGCTGAGGGTGGAGCTGAGATGTCGCAGCGGAGGCTGCACCAGTGCCTGGAGTGGGTGCTGATTCGGGCTCTGGATGTGGGAGTGATGAAGGCAGCGCTGTGGCTGACAGAGCCTCAGGAAGGATGAAACCCTGTGGTGCTGTCTCAGGATGATTTGAAGTCATGAGCAGTTTCAGGAGTTACTGCTGGGATTGGAGTCTGTGCTGGATCAGGAAGCCAGGGAAGGCTGTCAGCACAAATACCTTGTGTAGCTGGGAAAGAAAACACTGCTATGTTCCCTTAATATCCAAAATTATCTGCAAATGCCACTGCTATCACGTTCTATAAACATTGGCTGTTCCCAAAGCCTCCTGCTCAACAGCCCTCCCCAAGCTCACTTTCCCCTTCAGAGGATGCACCGAATGGCATTGTTCCCTCCCCAGGGGTGACAAAAGACCGTCTCCAAAGGAACACCAACACCCAACTCATCGTGCCAGACCTGGAGATGGAAACCTGGAAAAGTTCCAAACACAGGGAGGACGCAAAGCACCATGGACCATGGGAACGCATTTGTTTCTAGGAAAGCACCCAGGGGATGATGGACATGCCTTGATGCCCGCTCGGATAAAAGGAAAAAAAAGCTTTTCATCCCAATGCTGAGCCAGAGAGAACTCGTTGGGTGGCAGCAGGAGGGCATCAGCCCTGGAGCCAAACCTGGAGCAGTCACAACAGCAGCGAGCCAAGTGTGGGTGGAAAGCATTACCTCCAGAGACCAAACCCACTGCTGTCCCCAAAATAGCTTGAAGATCCAAAGGGAAGGGCACAGTGGGGATTCCCCCCCAAGGTGACTTTTCTCCAGAGTGGTTTTGGGGGAAAATTGGAGTTAAGGCTCCGACCTGCATCTGCAGGAGCAAACCCACCTCCGTACCTGCGTGGGCTGCTCAAATTGTGATGCTAGAAAAGCCAACAAAGAAAATCTTAACCATGCCAACCTCTTTCCATGCCCTTGTCCCTTCTCCAGGGGAACAATCACTGCTGAGGATCTTTGCCAAAATTAGTTCCTTTAAGATCTGAGGGATCTTTCTGCTACTGCACTAAGCAGTGGGAGTGAGCCCATAAATCCAGTTAGTCACAGTCGCTGGATTACATCGGACCTTGTCCTTCTGCCTTTAATAACGAAATTGTTTGCTGCATAAGGAGCTTTATGTAACTGGGAGTCAGGGGGGATCCGCAGGATTGCCCAGGTTAGAGCTTCAGCCCTCCCTTCTCTTTGGGCTCATGTGAACCTCCTGCTGCCAGCCCATATCGAGAAATAAATAACCTCCTTGCCGTGGTAGTTAAAGGTCTGACTCCAGCCCGCTGCGGGGGTGCTCTTGGTGCAGGATTTCAGCCTCATAACACAAGGGTGAGTACCAGAGGTGATGCAGGGATGAAGTTATCCCTGCAAGCTGTTTCCCATCCTGCACTACTCCCTTGAGGACAGCCCGCAGGTGTAAGGGGAGATATTTAGGTTCCCCCCTGCTGCCAGGCAGGAGACCTCCACACCCCAAAGCCATCGAGGCTCTTTGGGTAAAGCAGTTACAGCTCCTTCATCTATGAAGGGCGAGCACTTGGAGGCAAAGGCAGCGGGCCTGCAGCCTGCGCTGCCTGCAGGGCACACAGCAGTCTCACCCAGCACCATTAAATCTCTGTTTTATTGCAACAGAGCAACCTCTGCACTCCCCCCACGCTCTCTGCATCCCTTTTCCCTCTCTGTCTTTTTAAGTGACTCTGCCAAGCAGTGCCTGCATAGCCGAGGCCAAGCACCGGTGCTGGCAGATGGGCAGAGTCATTAGCGTCTCTAGCAGTGAGCGGCTTCATTTTGGGTCAAGAGCTGCTCTTTAAGGATGAGTCTGGAGATTTGACACAGCAGCATGAGTCTAAAATTCCTTTACAATTTCCCAGCGATGGCCCCAAGCCATCACTGAATTACTGCTGGGGGCTGAGCTGGGTTCCTGTGGTGGTCTCGCTTCCCCAGGCAGCTGGGACACAGCTCCTGGAACCAGCACCACTCCCCTCGCTGGGCGAACGGAAAACGCTGGCATGTGAGAGCCTTTTCATCTGACCATGGGCAGCCTTAAGCCTCACACAGAGATAATTTGTTCATTACCTTTTGGTTTACCTATCAAGTGCTACAAAATGAATGTATGGCCTTGTTGCCACGCCACCACCCAGCCTGACTCCCAGGGCCAGCGCGTCCATCTGACAGCAGGGCAGCATTATTCACGCAGTTAGGGAAAGGAAGGCAGGTGAAGCTGCCAGAACAGCTCCTGGCTGAAGGCAGCTTGCAGGGAAAACATCAGAAAAACACAGGAAATACACTGGCTCAACCTCATCCTGCTACTAGAGGAGCTGCTGTCCCCACAAGCCCAGGTGTCCCCCCAAGCCCAGGTGTCCCCCCAAGGTGACACTTGACACAGCTTTGTGTCTTCCCCAAAACCTCACTGGTAGATCCAGCACTGGATTCTCTGGACAGTATCCTGTGCCAAGGCACAAACTCTGATCTCCCTGGTGAGGTAACTGGGGGTGGCACAGAGGAGCACTGGCTGGTCCCCGAAACCCAGTGGCTCCAGAGAGGGTCGCTGGTGCCAGCTCCTGACAGCGCAGCACACCCTTGGCAGTGACATAACACCCCGACGGAGACTTGCTGGATAAATAAATATTCCGGAGACGCTCCAGGTCATGTATTTTTCATGAGTTTGTTCTGCTGTTGGGAGCCGCACCCTTTAAGAAGATTGGATGCATCTGGAACAGAAGTCATTTTTATAGTGAATAATTTGCCTGAAAAGCTGACTCTGAATATCTCGGTGCAGGAAACACATCTTGGCTCCCTGGAATGATTCTACAGGGACCCACTGAGGGTCAGGTGTGCCCCATGGCCCTGTCTAAGGAGAACTGCTCTTCTGGCTGCAAAAAACAGCAATTCCTGAAGGAAAAAAAACACACTGAAGCGAAGTTTTTTGTAGATTCCAGGAGTTTTTGGGGAAAGGCATGGACCCTTCCCAGCCTGGGAGCTGGCTTGGGGGACCCATTCAGTGCTGCTGGAGCTGGATCTGTGTGGATATGCAGCTGGATCTTTGAGATCCCAGTGAAATGGCCAGCACAGTATTTATTACTGTGCTGGGTTTGACTATGGATTTAGATATCGAAGGAGTCTGCGCCTCCAAGCAAAGAGCGCTAATTAGCTCCCGCAACAGAGAGCCAGCTTTTAATTAAACACAGCTTAGCTAGGGGGACCTGTTAGAGACACCGTGCCACGTGTGAGAGTGACGTGTGCAGGAGGATTTCGGAGCAGGGCTGAGTGTGGCAGAGCACAGGGATGGGAGTCCTGCAGTGGGGCAGGGTGTGGGATGGGAACTGCACTGCCGGGGCCAAGCGGAGCCTCAGGGCTCCCGATGCACACACTGCCTCCTCCACCAAGAGCCATCCCATTCCTGTCACTGCAAATAACCAAACAAGCTGCGCGGAGAAGAGAATAATATTAATATTAAAAAGGCATTTATAGTTTTAATCAAGCTTTGGGGGGGAAAAGACAGCTTAACACGGCACTTTACACAGTTGATAAAATGTTTGACATTTACTGGTGCCTGTAATGAATCTTGTCTCAATTTTCTCTTTTAAAATGCCACTCCAGATACTCTATCTATCTGTAGGGTTTAAAAAGCACTTATCCAACAAAGCGTTATCACGATGGAGAATAGGAAAGGGCGTCTTGGCAGAGTAGCACCAGCTCTAGGGTTTGCTGGCACCCAAGCAGGCCCTGCGTGGGATGGGCAGAGGAGGGAGGATCAGTGTAGCTCCATGGCCCTGCTGCAGTCCAGCCCACAAAAACACCTCCATTTTCTGCTCACAGCACAGAACACGAGGCTCAGCCGTCGACCAGTGTCGAATTCCTGGGATACAGCAAACACTTCGGAGGCAGAGGAGGCTGGAATTTTGCTTTGTCTCAGAAGAACAGACCTTGGCTGCCAGCGCTGCGCATGGCAGGACAGTGCAGGGGCTCTGGGTGTTATCAGGGAACCACAGTTCTCCTGTGCAAACAGAGCTGCTGCTCCACGGGCGATGATCCGAGGAGCGTTCCTGCTCCTCCTCTGGAAGGACACTGCGGAGGGAAGTATCAGCAGTGAACACAGGCAGTCGCTGGCCTGGGCTTCCCTTTGAACAACCACTCCAATGTCCTTTGCTTCTCCCTTTTTTCTTTGCTTTTTTTTTTCCAGAGGAAAAAAATGAATTATTCTATGGAAGTTAGTGTCTGTCTCAGGAGCCTGGTATAGAAAATTAGGTTTTAATAGCTTTGAAATTGAAGTTCTTTGGGTCAATAGGACAAGATTCAGACAGTGAAATCACAGGCCCATAAAGGGAAAAAAAGCAAATATTTTGTTAGTCATCAGAGAGTCACAGTCCAAAGATAGTAGGCAGGAGTTTAAAATACTGCTGTGCTCGTCAGCTCCTGAAGTGTTTAGTCATAAGCTCCTTTTTTCTCTTGTTGTCTCTCTATATATTAGTTTTGGGAATGCAGGATTTGGCTTTCTGTCCTTGGACATGCCTGGGAATTCCTCAAATCACCGCTGGAATTGGAAAGTTTACTCTGGGCTAAAGGCACTGTAAAGTCTGTGAGGTAATGCAAAGAGAGAAGCCACTAACTCAGGCAGAACTTCAGATCACACTGGATGGAGAACTTCCAGAGAAGTTCTGCCAACAGCCACTGGAATTATTTGACTCATTATTAAAGGAATGAATAGGTTATAATTATTCCTAATTTCCTATTCAGAGCTCATTACCACCCCTAAGAAAGGTAGGTGGGGAGCCCTTGAGATCCGGCAATTCACTTTAAATATTCATACGGCTGAGAGAAACTTCTCATGGTTTGGAGCTGTGATGGGGAAATGGGCCCAATGGGCCGGGAGGCTGCAGCCCCACGGTCACTGCTCCCCAAGGGAGCCCACGCCGACAGCAGCACCAGCCCTGCACTCGGAGCTAAGACAATGCTAAGGGATCATCCACTGGCAAGCGGCAGATGGACACCTCGGTGTTTTATCCAGGTCACTCGCTGCTTTGTGGCTGTTCCAGGTTTTAGCTGCAGTGAGGTGAGGCAGTGGAAGGCCACGGGAGCTGCTCTCCTCTGACCGTGGCTGACGGCACACGAGGCAGCGCGAGCGGGGACTGGCGAGGCGCACCCCGAATGTCGCCTGCGGCTCACACGCCCCTAACACGTGGAAATGTCACATTGCTTCAAGTGCTGCGCCCAACTTCTGTCCTCCAATCCGTGCCCAATTTCCTTCCAAGGATAAAGCCGTGCGATATTTTTGGCTGACCACTCCGGCTCAGGGCACTCTCATTTTCCTCCGTGCGCTCAGAGGACAGACGCTTTCCGTGATTGCCTCAGAGCAATGACAAAACAAGCACATTCCTAATGGCTGGCAGAGCGCGTACGAAATATATTAAATGTATTAACTTTGGCACTTGAAGGGTCTCGGGAGGAGCTCTTGGAGCTGCTCCTGTGCTTCACCTCCATTCCCCTGGCTCCTTTATGCTCTCCCCTTCTGCTAGGAAAATTCCCTGTCCCCAAACTGCGGCTGCCTGGAGGTCACCAACATTTGCCGGCGGCTTGTCTGTGCCCCACCGGGAGCAGCCCAGGCCTTGGAGGTGAGGCTGGCAGATGGCACTCAGCCATCCCGTGCCAGAGAGCAGCTGAGCCGGGCCAGCAGTGCCTGCGCTGGGAGATGCTCATTGCTCCCAGGGGCTTGCACGACCCCGGAGCCAGCTCAGGAGCAGAGCAGGGAGCACGGGAATGTGTCCAGGACAACACGACCAACTGCTCTGTTGGCTCAGGAACACCAGGACTCATAATGCCCAGATGCTTAAAGGCCTGGCTGAGACTCACTGCGGGCTGTGCTGCCGGGAGCGAAGCCCTGGGAGGAGCAAGGCTCTGGGAGGAGCGAGGCGAGGGACAAGGCAAGTGGGAAATCTTCTTGTCCCCACACCGGGATGAACCACCTGGCTGCCATGTGGGACAGACCACCCCAGGGTGCCCAACAAGAAAATGTGAGAGGGCTCCTCCACTGTGCCACCTGCCCAGGGTGGAACTGTTGCTGGCAATGGCCACGGAGCAGCCACCCACAGCAAACCCAGCCAGCTCCACGTGGGAAGTGTTCCCCAGGGCTCGCTCCCCGGACGCACACAGCCTGGAATTCGATTATGTTTTCAATAAAAGAAGTGCTGGACGATGACCCCCCTGAGTGGCATCTGCCACGTGGGCTGCTGCTGCCAAGATGGGAAAATTGCCCTTTGTTCTTCACAAATAAATCTGAGGGAAAGCCCATTCTGAGAAGGCAGCATTCTCTGGGGGCTGCTGAGGACTTCGCAGGCATTGCCATGAATAACAGTTTATCTATAGAGCTTCGTTCAAAATGAAACCTCAGACGCAGCCTAAAATTATGGGGATGCTGTGAAAATGGCTTTATAAACTATTGCTTTTTCCTTTCTGAGCAGCAGCAAAATACAGGCCAGACAAAAGCCAGCCGAGACTCTAACTGTCATAAATAAGTCAGCAGAGCTGATAAAAATAAAGGATGAAATATAATTCAGCCATTCAGTGACAGATCCCATCTTAGCTGTGATATAGGGTCTGTTGAGACTGTCATTGCTTCAGGAAATTAAAGAATGAGCCCATTAGTGAGGATATTTAAAGATGTTCATATTAAGATTATGACTTCCCAGACTCAGCGCGACCAGGGAACTCACTCGATTCCAAAGTCATTTCTCACAGTCCCTTTTCAGTGCTGCTCTGAAGGACCCAAAAGTGCCATGGGGGGTTTGAGACGAGGGGGAAGTGGGCGCCGTGGGTGGCAGCACGCAGCTCAGCTTGTCTGCTGCTGTGACAATGGGAATACCCGTCCAGAGCCTCAAGACACCCGGTCCTGGCAGAGGGATTGTAACCCAGCGCCATTCCTCAGCACTGCTGCCCCTTGCACACACGTGTGCATCTCCACGCCCCCTGGAGCTCCTCTTGGAGCCAGGAGCAGTCGCTGCCATTTGCTTCCTCTCCTGTCGAGCAAAGCAAACACAGATTTTGGCAACAATGGAGCAAATGACACCATAAGAGTGGGTGCCCCACGAGAAGGAGCCCCAGGGAAGAGGAGGAACGGGGAGCCACAGGTGCTCGTGGATGCCTGTGCCTGAAGGGATGTTGGGTAGAAGAGAAAAGCAACGGCAAGAAAAGGTGAAGGTTCCAGTCCCAGGATGTTGGAAAACTGATGGATAATTGTAATTAGCTTTCAGAATTTTTAATTATAGAAGGGGTGTAAATAATCACAAAGCACAGTTTCACTAATGAGAGTCCTTGTGTTCAGAAACACGGGGATGCATTTGTTAGGGAGACTTTGAAAGCTCTGCTGTTAATTAGGTGTCTCACAGCCAGCAGGGTTTCAGGAGAAGGAGAAACATGTATACATTTAAATCAGGCTCATTGTGAGAGGTACCCAACATCAATTATGGGATAGCAGGATGCTAAAATGAACGAGCTTTGTAATTAGAGAGTGGATCTGAAAGGCAGAGAAGAGCCATTGCTCCCCCTCAGGTGTCTGCCAAAGGCTTTTAACGTTGGTCAGGACACAGGGGAGAAGGGGATGTGACCTGCCTCCTTCATGCTGGGGATGATCCCACAGCAGTGACCTGCCTCCTTCACGCTGGAGAGCATCCCACGGTGATAACCATGCACTGCAGAGCATCCCAAGGCATCCTGTGGAGGGCTGGGATGGATCAGAGCTTCCTCAGGACATCACTTCTGGGGCTTGTACATCCCCGTGCCACTGCTTTTATTGGAGGAGAAGCAGAAGTGTCACCGAGACACACAAAGCCGTCACACGCAGACAAGAGATTTTTGCAAGGCAGAGGTCCTTCCGAACCAGCTCCCAGCTGAGAGAGCCGAGAGAAGAGCCCCTTTGTTTATTTCTTACTTTTTATACATTTGTGGGTCTAGCAGAAGATTGGCTTTTTGGGGTTTCTACCCCTCAGCCTCAGTGGCCAGACCAATTGTCAGTTACAATTGTTTTCAGGTTAGAAATATGCAAACAAAGGACAGAGAATGAAAAACAAAGTATTTGTTTATGTTACATCTGTGGGAAAAGGTAGAAAACTGCTCTAATATTCTACAGTAACTAAAAGATCTGACTCCATTTACGAAATTCAAAAAGGCCTTAAAAAAACTCAGAAAAACCAGGGTAACACAGAAGGGGAGGGGGAAGGACAGATTAGTTTCATTAGGCATGGGGGAACAGATTGCATTTCCCTGCCCACAAAACCAAACAGGGCACCTCGAGAGCTGCTGGTCTTGCTCTGGCCCATACCAAGCCTGGAGGGAGGTCCAGCCTTCTCGTGATCCCCCATGGGTGCACAAAGTAAACCAGCACCTAAAGAGAGCGGGCGAGGATATTTGCTCCTTCCACTTCCTTTCTGGGGCCTCCTGGTGTGTTTTCTTGGTGGTTATAAGCAAGCAGAAAAGGAGATGACAAAGGCTGACAGACGCTTTTTGAAGCTGTGCCTGTTTTCAGCTGCTCTGAGGGCAGCAGTGAGCTCAGACCCCGAGGCAAATCTCCATCGTTCCTCCTTACGTTTTCTCTTTTGGCTACAAATTTCAAGCTCTGCCACAGGAGTTTATGTAAGTAATTACGTTTAGTTGGTATTTGGCTAAATCTAATGAAGCAATGATAAACAGCTCAGCGTTTTCTTCCCTGATGGCTAATGAATATTAATTCCTCTGTCAGAAAGGAGCCTCTGCTCACTGCAAAAGATTAGATTCTCATGCTAAAACTTGGGGAAGGCGTAGAAGATCACTGGAAAGGATGGAGTTTTAGGAAAGCCTGCATCTGCTCCTGTATGGAGAGCAGCAGGCTGGGTTCAGGTGCCTTCACAAGGACTGGTCATCAATCCCTGTCTGACCCAACAGATTGTTTTGGCAGAAACCTGTCCAAGTTTGAGCTGTGAGGATTTGTCAGGCACCGAGCATCCCGTGGCACAGGTAGCAGTGCCCCCAGGAACCCTCCTGCAGCCAGGGAATGCCTTTGGCAGGAAAATGGGCCAAAAGTCTCCTACAGGTGATTTTCCACACAGTGTGTGGCTCTCCCTTTCTGGAACTCTAAGGGGAGGTGTTAATCTGCCATTTGATGGTCATTTCAGGCAGTGTGGGAGACGTGGGGCTGCTGTCACCGCGGGAACCCTGGCACTGGAGAAGAATCTGCATCTCCAGCATCCTTTGGGATGTTCCTGCTGCTGACCCATGCAGCCTGGCAGTCCCAAGGGCTTGAGGTGCTTACCCCAGCTCCCTGTGCTGCTCCTTGCTGCTTGGACTCAGTGCCAGCATCATGTTAAACTGTTCTAACTTTAATCATCTCGTGGGCTGCAGTGAAATGCAGTTCACACGTGATGTCAGGGGAGCCATGTGTCAGCTCTCAGGGAGGGGGCAGCGGGAAAATGGATCTGCCCAGGTGGGCAAGGGGCAGCAAGACCCCGGTGGCCACTGCAGGCACCTGGCAGGACCCCTGTGTGGTGACATTTGCCAAACCATCTCCTTTCAGCACACCACTGGCTGGCATCCCTTCTCCAAGGACGGAATTGGATCTTCTTCTTCCCAGCAGCTGCTCTCAACAGCCCAGTAGGATGTGTTGAGTTTCTTGACGTTGCTCTTGAGCATCAGCACCCTGTGCCCGAGGCAGTGCCAAGGGCTGGGGAAGCATCCTGGGTGCAATGGGGTTTGGGTCTGTCTGTTCTAAGGTCCACGGAGAGACCAGGGCAGCTCCTTGGCACCTGCGTCCTCCCTGTTGACATCTTGGCAAGGTACCAGGAAGCTCCTGCAGGAACACACCCAGTCCAAGGCACTGGAAGGGACTGCAGAAGCAGCACTGGGTTTGCTGTAAAAACAGATGCTAAACTTTGATTTTGGCAAAAGGAAGCAACTTCAGCATTTGCTTGAGGAGATGCCCAGGATGGGGAACGTGGGAGCTCCCAGAGCCCAGCAGCTGCTTAACTGAGCTCATTTTTGCTTCTCATTCTTGTGCAGCTCGGAGACAACAGGAAAATCACCGATGAGTTCACCCATTGAGCAGTTTAAGGCGCTTCAATGTGCTGAAACTTTTGCCCAAATTGTGGAACTTTGTTCTCTGTGATCCAACTTCCCAGCAGTGCTGCCACCCGCCGCGCTCTGCACCGCAAACCTGCTCATCCCTCCAGAGCCAGGCTGGGAAAGGGATGCGAGCAGCAGCTGCTCTGCCACTGGCGGGTACAACTGAGTATTCCTTGGAACAAGAATGCGGGGGAGAGGAAAGGGTGCCCTGTGCAAATACCATCTGCATTCAGATTCAAATAAAATTACAGCAAATCTGCAGCACTGGAGATAAAAATGGTAATGAGTTTTAATAGTTCCCTTTGATTTCTGCTATTGAAATTGACTCCGGGAGGCTGATATTGTATCGGGAGATGTTAGATCCCTGGCCACACATCAGGCAGCTGTACTGCTTCCAGGAGTCAGGGAGAGGGAGTGGAGCCACTCTGGAGCATTGTGGTCATGGCAGAAGTGGAGAGCTGCGAGAAGCAGCCATTAGAGCAGCCATGCAATTACTCCAGCCATCGATCGTTAATACACTTTTAATCAATAATCTGGGCAAAGCCGGGAGCTGGATTGATGTTGCAGGGGTGTGCAGTATCCATAAAATTGTCATCTGAGCACCCAGGGAGGTGAGTTGCTTCTCCACTGCTGATTAGCTGGATGAGGCTGTAATTGGCCAGGGAAGGGCAGGAGGTGAATCCAGATTATTCATTCCAGAGTGCAGATCCCTGCCTGACACACACACTAGCACCAGCACCAGCTCTACGCCCCCTCCCCTCACTGTGGATCACTGTTCCAGCTAATTGTGCGTGTTCATGCACACTCATCAATGTCAAAATCCAGGACTGGCCCCTGTTCTCTGCGACTGAACTCGTTACCTATGCTGCTGATCAATCAACAATCTCGCTGTCCCTTGTGAGTAGCCACAAGTCCAGATGGAATGATGGACTCAGGGTGGAAGTGCCTCTGCATCCCTGCTGGTGAGAAGGGCCCAGTTTGGAGAAACCCCAGTTTCACCAAAGGACCCAACATCACCTCACTCTGAAGTCAGGTCACGTCACCACCACAAGCCATGGCTGTGCCAGCAAACTTCACTTCTGCCAAATGGATTTCTCTCCTGCCGTGGGGCTGTGGCTGCCAGGAGCTCAAGACTGGCGCCCTGGGCTCCGGATGAGCCCTGTGTGCTTTTGAGGAGCCATCTGGGTCAAATACCAGGAGGAAAGCTCAAAACCTCTTTTTTTTTTTTTCTTTTTTTTTTTTTTTTTTTTCTTCCTCTCTCAGAGCTCAAGGGCAAAATTTGAACATCAGAGGTAGGGAACCCAGTCTTCCTGGGCTGATTTGTGAACATCTTGTTGAGACATCCAGGATCAGATCCGAGACTATTTCAGTGATGCAGAGAGTGATTCAGAGTCATCCGGGTTATCCCCCCCTCGCTGAGGATGCGATTGAAATGTTTGTGGCTGAATATCACCTGGGAAGAGCTGAGCAGTCACAGCAGCACACAGACTGTCATGTTTATATCCCAGGATCTCCTCAGCCTCCCAGCAAGGCTGAGAGGAGCATCCATCATTTTCATACCCGAGCTCTGCGCTGCAGGAGGGCTCCCTCACCCAGTGCCGCTCCGGGATCTGACCCAGCTGCTCTAGGAGGGTGGGCCACAGCCCCTTCTCTGGCTTCCCACACAGCAGGTCCAGCCAGGAGGGATGAGACGCTCGTGGGAAAGGTCAGGAATATGCTGTGGCTCAAGAAAAGCCGATCCCTACATTTTTAACCCCACAAGTTTTAAATGCAGGAGATTAATTTCCAGAGCCCGTGGATGCGGCTCAGCCCGGGGGATCACGGATCAGTGACCACGGGATGTTTAGGACGGCCAGGTCCCCCCATCTCTCACCCCAGAGGTGTCCCTCTGCAGTGGCAGCACCCCTGCAGTGAGCTGGCAGCAGGAGCACCGGCTGCGAGTGGGAGCAGCCGTCCAAAGGAATCTCCAAGCACCTTTCCGGCGGGTGCTGTTTGCCGCCAGGCTGCCGGCGTGCGCGGATGAAACGTTGCCTTGTTTCTTCCCTCGGCGCTAGCCAGCTGCCCAAAGACAAACTGTCCTCCCTTGGGGGGTACATTAGAAATGCTTAAGCAAATTAGCCATAAATAGAAATTGTAACATATGGGGCTGTAGATAATGTTTCATTATAAATTATCATATTCTCCAGGGAGATACGCCTCTTCCCTTCACACCAAAGACTCTGGGTTTCTTCTTCTGTGCAGATTTTGAGTTCCTTCTTCTTTCTTTTATTAATTTTATTTTATTTGGGTAACTGTTTCTGACAATGATTGGACACAGCAGCTGATTTCCTGGGTGCGGAAACTGGGATATGTAGCTCACTGCTGCTGCAAATCCTCTCAGATTTAAAATTCCCTCATTAAAAAAAAGAAAAGAAGTGAACACAGTCCTGATGAAAGGTGCCTGAGTGAAGGCCCCGAAGATTAAATGGGGCTGTTTATCCACTACAGAGTTGTACCAAGGACAACAAGGCTGCTTCCCCTGCTCTATCCCAGCACTGCTGGCACTGCCAGACCACAGTCCCAGTTCTCAGCCACATGGAAATCAGGCACTTCCCAAAACAAGAACACCCACGAATTATTTCCTTCTCCAGCTCAGGCTGAAAAACTCAAGAGGAATCTCTCTGGGAGCCTGTCCATCATCCCAACACCATTGAGCTGTTGGGGATCCTGGTGGGCAGCACCAAGCTCCTCCTTCCTTGAGTAAATATGAGAAAAGTGGTACTATTCATCCAGCTACAGAGTCCTTGAGAGAACAGATTCCCCAGAGAGCCCAAAATTCAACTTTAATGTCTTGAAAATTGATTGGCTTTTTTTTTTTTTTTTTTTTTCTGTTTTACTTATGATTTCATAAGTTTGTTCCCACAGAGATCCAGAAATAAGTTCCAGCAGCTGCTCAGAAGGTCCCATCTTACTCTGGGTAGGCATTTTTCTTCTTGCTGAAGCCTCCCTCAGCTGACCTCCACTGGAGTCTCAACCCTCACACAGATGGCAGCAGAAAAGAGATTTTTTTCCCCCCAATATATTATTGAGTATGCAAACACAGACTGTGCAGGCAGAAGTAAGTACAGGAAGCAGTTTTCTGCTCCACAGCTATAGGTGCATATGGATGTTGGTCTCCAAAACCCAGAAACTGAACCCATTAGAACCACTTCAAGTGAGATTATTGCAGACACAGAGATTAACCTGCTGTAATTGCAGAAATCTTGGCGCTCGCATCCTGGAGCTAATTGATGTCATCAAAGCACTGAATGAGTCTTGATTTTGGTAGTTACAGTCCCACCTGGCACCTCCGCCTCTCCGTAATAACCACAAGCTTAAGGGAAAGGAAATACAGAAAGGAACATCTGTTGCAATGCAAATATTTGGGAGGACGGTGGCAGCTCCTACCAGAGAAGTTTCCCTGCCTGGCTGCAAGTGCAACGTGTCCACTCCCGGTTTGTCAGCATCCTCCTCCCCTGCTGGTGGGATGCAGAGCACTGGAGCTCATGTACCAGTAGGTGCAGGGAGAGGAGCGGGCGTGTTGGTGCGTTGTGGAGCTCCGAAGCATCTGTGCTGGTGGGATCCTGTCCTTCCCAGGACCAAACTGAAGCTGGCAGGGTGGGATGTGGCTGTGCAAACAGCTGTGGGATGCTGTCCTTGTTATCCCATCCCCGGTGTGCTGTCAGAGGGGATTTGCAGCCGTTCCCAGTGGCACCGAGGGGTTTAGCGGATATCCCGTTATGCTGGGGACAGGTGACTTAACTGGGTCAGCAGGCTTTGCTCTGCAAAGGCTTAAACCTCTCCACTAGCTGCCTCTGTGAGTCTCCTGTAAAATTCAAACCAGAAGGAAAAATGCCTTCAATTTTATGTGGAATTCCATTCTCGATGGAACTCGGTGGAGGTGCGCCCCTGCCTTGGCATTGCCGAAAGGAGATGGATGTTAGGGCCGTCCTACCTCGCTCTCCACGGGATGCTTGCATGGCACTGGGGCTGGAGGAGACCCAGCAGTGCTTGTCTCATCCCTCTGCTTCGCTGTCATCCCTCCCAGTGGATGATGGAGGTGCCATCAGGAGACACAAACACTGGATTGTGTCTCTGGGATCACCCCTGACCCTTGAGGCTTTCATGCTATATGGACCCTCTCAAGGACCTCACAGTGTGGTGACAGTGGTGGGGCCAGAGCCCCTGCTAAATTTCCTTTGAACATTTGAGCTGGAAGCAGTGACTGTCACAGCTCACCAGGCTCGGAGAAACTTTCTGCCCAAGGAAATATTGACCTTTCCTGCAGAGCAGCAGAGCGCAAGGATGAACGGAGCTGCGCCCTCAGCACCCGGCTGAGAGCCGAGCATCCCGCAGATCAGCCCCGTCAGTTAAAATAAACAACAGCCCCAGTGCATCCCTGCCAGGGCAGAGCTTCAGCTTATTGTTCCAGTCAAAATAGAATTATCGCCCTGAGGCCTTGGAGATCAAAAAAAGGGGAATGAACAGCAAAGGCAGTGAGGGAATTGCTGGAGCAGTGATTCTTTCAGCAGCGTTGGGAGCTGATGCTGGATTCCTGTAGACACAGGGAATGACGCACTGCTGAGGGCAGGAGTTGCAGCCCTCTCGGGTGCTCTTTTTCACTCCTCGCCAATCTCTGGCTTTCACAGCCTTCGACTTGAGCTTTTTTTTTTAAACACAAATCCATTGCTAATTTTCATATTGCGTCACGATGCAGTCTATGCAATAAGATGGACAAATGCAAGGGGGATCTTGAGCATGGGATAGCACAAGCCCTCCAAAAACATTGGAGCCCTAATCCTACTGTAGAACACGAGAGGGAGGCAATGCTCTCTGGACATCTCGGTCTCCTCTGGAGGTGGTGGCATCACTGGGGCAGGCAGTGATGCCCTGGGCACGCAAATTCCAACCAGGCGGGAAATTGAGGCAAAAACTCTCTGGTGTGCTCTGTGTGCTGGTGTTGAATTATTCATCCCCTCCCATCCAGCATCGCCAAAAAGGGCCACCTTCATATGAAGGACACAGGAGGAAGGTGGCAGGGCCGCGGGTCCTGCAGGAACGCCGCGCGCTTCCAGGAGCGGAGCGGGCGCGTCTCCCGCACGTCTGCGCAGAGCAAACACAGATTATGCCGTTTCTTCAGGCCTTTCATTTCACACGTCATTTTTTCTATCTAAGTATAGGTTTACACGAGAGGTAATTACCATCCTTTCACAGCTCTTAGTGCAGAGCAAAATGAGACGGAGTATTACATTCGTAATCTAATCGTAAATAAAAAGGGCCGTAATAACCCCCAATTAGCACATTAAAGTGTGTCGAGGACTTGTTTTACCACTCCGGTGTAAACAAGACCCCTGGGAATACCTCACATTGCTGAGGCAGAACTGGTGGGTCCCTCTTCTCCCTCACGGAGCCAAGTTACGCAACACCCTGAACACCAGCTCCTAGTTGGAGTCAGACATGGATTTTTCATGAGGATAAATTAATTATGGGCAATTCTGTTCCCTCTGCTGACACATCTGGTGCCAGGCAGGGAGGAGAGGGCTGGATTCTCCTCATCCAAGCTGTTGGGACAGCATTGCTGGCTCCTGTGGGAAGGTTGTGGGGAAGCAAATAGAGGTGAAGCAAAAGGGTGGTGTGAAGATGAAGGTCAAAAATGACCAGGAGCCCATTGCTGCTCTCAGAATTAGGCACTGGACACAGCATTGGATGAAAAGCATCTTCTCCCAACACCCCAGGGTGGGCAACAACCGAGGTGGGGGCTGATGGGGTCACCCCCATGCCTGGGTCGAACCTGATGGAAGTCCATCAGCCATCCAACAGGAGACAGTATTTTCTTTGTTACCTTCTGTAAATACATGGAAGGCAAATGGGCTCAGGCCTTTCCCAAAGCCGTGATTGCAATCCCCCAGGGAGACTCATTTTCAAATGATCTTGTTAGACATTGTTAGGAATTGATACATTTGCATAGCATGAATGTTAAAACTCAGAAAGAACTCAAATGCCAATTAGAACCACGGCGCTTTTTTTCCCCCCCTCATTAATCAATCATGAAAGAGCAGCTCCAGGTGTTTTTCCCCGACTAAACGCCGGCAGAACTCCACTGTTATTAATCTTGATGACCCAAGTGCCATCACCATACACAGATTTCAGCAAAGTGATGGAAGGCTGGGAACGGCGCAATACGAGAGGTGTGAGCACAGCCATGGATCATTCCCAAGGCCAGGGGACCACCACTGGGATAACGCAGGCTGGGATAAACCTCTGGGATCCCCCTGGGATAAAACAGGCTTGGAGCACAGCCGTCAGGGGAGAGCAGCGCTGGGATAACCTCACGCTCTGCATAAAATCAGCAGCAAATCCTGGAATTTCCTCTCAGAAAGCAGCGAGGAAGTGATGAGTCAAGCAAGACCGGGCTGAGAAATGCTTGTGCCAATGTTCCAAGGCAAGGAATACTGCACTCAGGTGAGGGAAATGCCAACAGGAAAGTAAAAGGCATCACAAATCCAACACGCAGATGGGTTGTGTTATAGCACCTGGCACGGCGGGGAGGATCTGTGGTGAGTCACCCACTTGGCATCTGGGCATCCAGAGTTTGCTTGTTGGGGCCGAGTTCCCTCTTTTGTCATCACTTGTTTTCCTTGCTGGGCTTCGAATGGCACAGCTGGCACAGCCCAGCACAGAGTCGCTGGGGCTCCACGGCGGCTCAGCCTCAGAGGGAACTGCTTATGGAGAGAAGGACCTTGGAAAAGAGCAGGGCATGAGGGCAGCCTCTGTGCCAGCAGGGACCGAGGCACATCCCAGCCTAGAGCAGTCCTGAGCTCTCCCAGGAGGAATTAAATCAGCTTCACGGTGATTAATTACCCGGCCATAGCCTCAGGTGCAGCGCTCCCCTGGGACAGGACACGGCAAAGGCGCAGCCCTCGCCTGGACTCCCACCTGGGAATAAAACCTCCATGGGATCAGCTGTAATTAGCAGCACCCGATCATATGTCCCACTACAAATGATGATGAAAAAGCAAAAAGCCCAAACTAAAAATATCTCCCCTGGGAGAAGTGTGGCCAGTGTTTAAGCTGATAAGACAGAGAGCGAGGAAGAAGATGAAGCAGCAAACTGTCCTTCCACTTAAAAGGTAGGGCTTCAGATATGCAGATTTTCAATAAGCTTTTGAAATACTCTAATAAAAATACTGTTAAATATTAATTATATTGCTATTTATAAATCTATACATAATTAATAGGAAAAATTAATGGAGCAAGGATTGGTTAAGAACTGTCTTCTAAATATTTGAATAGTGAAACATAATTATGTTTTGATGTGAAAATGCCAGGAATACACTGAAGTGTTTTTCTGTTATTGAAATGAGTAAAACTTGCAGGGAACCGCAGTTCTGGGTAGGAGCTGTTTCACCTTGTTCCACTTCACCTGCAGAGCTTTTGTGCACTTTGCCGCCTCAGGATGGCGAAAGCCGCTGAGAGTGAGAACTGTTGGCACAACAAATTGTGGTTCATCCTTATTTCAGGCTACAAACCCCAGCACGAACCAGCTGGAGACCCCCTGGGCGCTGGTGGGGAGCAGCACCCTCCCGACAGAGTGGGGACAAAGGCACAGCAGTGGCCAAGGGCAGACCACACGCACTGTGGGAACCTTGCAGAGATATCCAAAACAGTTGGCTGCTTTGCCTGCTTTTGGAGAGATCTCATGGGAAAGAGATGCCAGGCTGTTTCCTCTGGAATTTGTGACCTCTGCCGCATTTCAAGTGAAATTGGGGTGGAACAACCAAGGAGGGGCAGGAGAGATGGAGGGAAGTGCTCAATGTGATCCCAGTCTTGGGCAGCTGTTGAGACCTGGAGCAGGGTTTCCTGGGGTCCCCAGGAGCATTTTTGGGACTTTTTGGGCAGATGCTGCACTCACTACCCTGTGCCACATCCATGGGCAAGATGAGGGTGCAGCCTCCTGTGGCATCTCCAGAGTCCACCCACAGTCCTGCTCCGTAGTTTTAGGAGGGCTCTGCACTAAAAGCAACACAAATAACATGTTTTTCTTTACAGGAGAACACAGTACAAGCTTTTGCACTTAGTCAAAAGGCTTTTTTACCTTAAAAGTGCGATTTGCTGCAAGGGAACAATGAATTCCAAATAAGTTTTATTTCCAAATAGTCTTATATGCTGGCTTGCTTTGTCCCGAAAAACTCCTGCTTGGTTCTGTTCTCTGTTTTTGTGTTTGCTGATGAATAGGTTCATTGAGAGATGGCTGTGATGGAGGGCAAGCCCTCAGCCAGGCTCTCTGGCTCTGCCCTGGCTTGCAGCAGGGGAACTCTGGCCAAAGGAGATGGATGCTTGAGACCTCCTGCTAGGGAAATGGCATCTGTGAAATTCAGATCCAGCTGAAGTCTGAGCATTCAGAACAAGTAACACTGCCTCCATCACAGCACTGATCTGTCGTGGTGCCGGAATCTTTACCCAGTCTGCTCCCAGCCCCTGCCCCTCTGGCAAAGGTGGTTTGGCTTTTTAGGGACCCCCACACCAGCCCAGCAGCCAGAGCCTGCCTTGCCATGGCATGAGGGCAGAGCCACTGGGGCCATACACCACCCCTGCGGCACCAGGAGCTCGTTCATAAATGTTCCAGAGGCGTTACACAACCCAACGAACCCAGCACTGTGAAGAACGTGGCACAAAACACAAGGAATTCAGTAGAGCATGTGAAAGATGCTACCAACCCATAAATTTTCCCCTAATGCAATCCTTATGCAGATCTGGGCACGGGGCTGGGCCCTCTCTGCTATCACTCACCTTGACAAATGAAACTTTCCCAAACTTCTGCACATGAAGGAAAGGTTTGCAGTTTGGTTTCCCGGTTTGCTTGTTTTTAAATGTGTAACATGAGCGATTATGTCTCAAACGAAATGCTTCAAAGGCCTTCTAACTTTCTGGAAGATTCATGGCATGGCTTCCCCATGTTTTTTGAAGAGGAAAGTACATTTATTTATTGCACTTTAAGGGAGAGATAGTATCTCTCAGCCAATTCCCTAAAACAGCTCTGCTGTCCTAAGGCACTTACAGAGTATTGCTCTGCTCAGCTAATATATTACTATATAAAAAGGGAACAAATGACCTTAAAATTCGGACATCTGTCTCTGATGGGTTTCTCTGTGGTTCTCAGAAAGAAGTAACAGAGACAGACCTCCCTCAGGCCTGTGCAGAAAGCAGGAGCTATACTGGCTGTCCTGCTGCTCCTGCCAAAAATCTTTGGCTGGAGCAATGCCTGAGCATCTCTGTGTCAGCACAGGGAGAGGTGCCCTCTGTGAGGACCTGACCCAAAGGCATGTTCTTCTTCGTGACTTTGTGGACTCAGGACTTGCCCCATCCCTGGGCTCTGCCCCACAGGAGGCTCCAGGACACAACCACAGCCCCGACGATGGCTCCCAGGTTCCCCTGTGCTCACACTCAACTCACCTGGGTTTGGACATGGTGAACATCCCCAGGTCCCTGCAGGCACTTCCCTTTTGGTGGGGGATTCTGAGACCCCTGAGCAATGCACCAGGTTCCTGGTGTTTGGAGGTAGAGATCGACCCTGAGGCTGTGTGTGGCTGTGCCTGGCCACCACGCTGTGTCACGGCTGGTCCCTGCAGTCGCAGGCTGAGCATCTGCACAGTGTCACCCCCGTGGCAGAGCCCCGAGGCCAGTGGGCACACGCTGAGCCACAGCCCGTGACCCGAGCTGCTGGAGGCAGCAGTAACCCCTCTGTCCTTCTGATCTTCCCCCACTCTTCCTCCCAATGTTGCAGGCGATCAAAACCAGGCAACAAATGAGCAGTCAGCATTTGTGCTTGAGATGTATTTAAAAAGGTTAAAGCAAAACAGATCAAAACACCCTTTGCTCTACAGCCTTTTCCCCAAAGTAACACGTTAGCCCTAAGGTAAAAAATCAATGTTCAAAGCCTGTACCAATTTTCAGAGAGACAAATTCTGTGTTTAACACTTTGCCGTCCTCGGTGTGTGTGAGGTGCTGCCAGCGGTTCCCAGTTAATGTCTTTGTACTGGTGAGGTGGTTCTGCAGATTGAGGAGAGAAAGAGCTAAAGCAGGCACTTGTGAGAACTCCTTTCACAGCATTTCACACTGAATGACTTTAGAGGATACCGACACTCTGAGTTTGTCAGCCACATCTCCCCGGGACAAATGCAGGAATTTGGCTTCCATGCCAAATCAAGGCAGCACGTCCTGAGGATGTGCCAAGCACATACTGCCCAGCCCCCACATCCCCCTGGAAGAGCCTCGCTGGGACCAGCCCGGTGCTGGGGCATCGCCGAAACCCAGCACGTACCAGTTTTGATGACCTTCCCAAGCCTCTAAACTCAGCAGAACAGGCAGCACCTCGCTCAGACTTGTAAGGAAAAGATTGGGTTTGTCCACGGGAGCCTTTCAGTGCTTGTGAAAGGTCAGTGGGGGATGTGGAACTCGCCGTGGAACCACAGTGGTTTGTTCAATTTACAAGCATCGTTTGTTTCAGTGCAACCAGAAAGTTATTCAGGTCCCTGCCTGCAGCCCTGCCCGCTCTCACCAGAGGCTGGGGCTGGGTCAGAGCACCAATGTCAGCCCCGAGCCCGTGGGTTGTGATGCCCCAGCAGAGGATGAGAGATGCCAACAAGGCTTCTCATTAGCTCACAGCAGTTTAATTACTCGCCGCATGGATGTCTCCTCAGAGAGAGGACAAGGGGCATGGATTCTTGCTGCTTCTTTCTAAGCAAATGCCAGGGGTCTAATTCCTGAATTTTCAGACATTTTCCTGGTTAGAGGCTGCCTCAAGTGCCAGGGAAAAGCCAGCAACAGAGGAGAGGTTCAGGTGCCTCGCTGACCCTTGCTCTCCACAGTAATCCCTGCTCCCCATTCCTGCAGAGCCACTGCTCCTGCAGGCACTGGCTCCTTCCACACAGAAACATGTGGCTGATCAAACATGAAGCAATAAAAAAATCCCCTCAGCCCACAAACACCCTCCCCAGTCAGCTGGTCATTTTCTGAGCTAAAAGGGCTTTTTTCTTCCTTGATGGATCCCTAGAACGGTAATTGAACAATTTGCTGTAATAAAAAGTTAAATTGCATAAAATTAATATTGATCCAAATTAAGCCATTTCTCTCCCTTCCCTTTTCAGCTCCACAAACACGATTATTGCTTTGGCTGTTACAAGCCAAATACAATCACAAGTTGCAATCACAGCTTGTTTTCTGCCCTTTGCTCCCCCTCGCCAGCTCCCTTCTCTTGCAGGGGAGAAGGCAGCACCTGGGCTGTCGTTTTTTGGATCTTCCTGAGCACCAGGATTCATCTCTGGCCAGGATGTGGCATGTGCTCCAGCCTCCTCCCTTGCACAGCGGACAAGGAAGGAGGAAATACCCCACTGACAGATTTCAGAGCCAGTTCTCTCCTGCTTTCTCTTCCCCTCCACCATTTTCTCATGGCTATAATTGGAAAGGAAGGAAAGGGCTATAAATACCTCTGGAAATTAAAAGGAGCATGTATAGTCTCGGCAGAGAGGGAGAATATCTGGAGGGTCTCAGCTCCTCTCCCCTACACCAACTGGCAAGTGTTTACTTTGAAATTTTTCATTTGTCTCCTCTGGGATTACAGGCAAAACAATATTTGACAGCCCAGGAAAATTGTGGTTTCTATGGAGCCAGGGATGAAAATTTGGCTCGGAGTAAAGCAGGCGCAGGAAAGCAGGGTCTTAAAAATGAGTGAGCCTCTGCAGTGGGATGTGGGAAAAGATTCCTCCACTGCCTGCAGTGAACCTCAGAGCAGGGATATGGCAACCAAACCACTCCTGGAGATGGTGAACAGAGCCAGATTCCCAGAGCCGGATTCCCAATGTCCACCAATGCAGGTGGACACAGCACCGGAACTCCCAGCATCCGCAGCAAAGCACAGAATCCCCACAGCATTGCCCAGACAAACCCCTGTGTTCCATGGAAAAACCCCTGGCTGCCATCCCCATCCCCAGGAGCAGCTCAAGGCAGCAGCCTCCCCATCAAAACCTTCTCTCCACAGGCCAGGGAGCTGCTGCTCAGTGGCTCTGGGACATCACTGCTGGAAGCAGAGTTTGCTGGGGCAGAGTGAAGCAGAAGGAAATCCAGGCTTGCCTGGGTAGGAAACACATTTCTGCTGCATCTGGGCTTGTTCCAGAGCAAGTCCCTGAGAGCAGGGCTGCTTGCCAGGTCCAGACCCCAGCCTGGGAGGCAGAAAAAGTTCATGGGACTAAAGAGGTTTCAAACCAAACATTCCTGGCTCGGGGAAGCAGAGCCCTTCCAAACCAGCTCTGGTGCCAAAACAGGTTTATTCTATAAACTTTGCAGATGCAGAGGCAGGGAAGAGTTACAGAAATAGCTCTCAATGGGCAGGTTTGGGGCTAAGCTGCCATGTAAAACCCCAAGGAAATATTCCAGGTGAGCAGCTGGGACCGAACTCTGCCAGAACTCAGCCCAGAGCATCACACAGACCAGGGACAGCTCCCGACTGCAGTTCCTGGTGTGCCGGATTTACCAGGACCAGGGAAGAAGGGAAGGAAAGGGAAAGGCAACTGTACATTCAGCTCAACCCTGATTGTGCTTTCACCACGTTCAGCTGAGCTTTACAGAGCTTAATTTAAAGTGCTGTTCCATGTGGGAAACTCGTAAAATAACACGATCCATATTTATTATCTCTTGACGATTCCGGCTGAAATCTTCCCATTTAGTGAGATTAAGGGGAGGGAGAAAAGGCTCCTGCTGCTGTGCCAGCTCTGCCAGAGGGTTGCACATGGGTCTGCAGACTGACCACGCTTGCTGCTCTGCTTGGCCACCTGCACAAGGAAGAGTCTGCAGAAGACACTGCCCTTGCCAACATCAACCTCCTGCCCCTTATCTCCCACTCCTTCCCCTCCAGGAAGACACAAACCAGCACCTCACAAAGCCTTGGAGAAAGGCTTTCGAGCTGGTAGGTAGAGCCCAGCAGCTTAATCTGTCCCTTTCCCTGGGAATCCTCCGTGAGCAGCTGCCCCAGCCCTCCCCATGCCTGCAGCCGCTCTCCAGCCGAGCTCTGCTCCTGCCTATTCTCCGACGCCTTGTTGTCCTCCAAAGTGAACATGAATTGCTGCCAGCTCAAATTAGTGTCTTCTCACCCTCGGCCAACTGAGCTGCTGAAGGAGGAGAAGGAGTCGGGATCTTCCAGCCTTTTAGAGTTTGTTCCTCTTCTGTTGCACTCTGCCTGATTGCCCAGTGGTCGAGGGAGCCTTTGGAAACTGGGTCTCTCCATCTCCTCTCAGAAGGGAACCTGGCTCTTCCCGGAGAAGCCATAGAGCAAACCTCTTGCACAGGGATCTCAGACAAGGCTCTGAGGGGATTAAACTTTGTACACAAGACAGAGAAGCAGCGGCAGTTGAGCCAAAGGTACCAAGGGCAGGGTTTCAGCAGGAGATGCCAAGGATAGTTATAAAACCTCAAACCAACCAACCTAACAAATCCACAACAAGAAAATGGCCCCAGAAACAGCTCAGTGATCAGTAACTGGCCACAGCAGCAGTTTCTGGAGAACATCCTGGAAATGCCTTGTGCAGGAGTTGGGGAAGAGGGGAATCCCTATTGCATTTCTTCAGAAACATTTATAACTCCAAGGACCCAGCTGGATGAAGAAAACCTTTCACCATTGGTTATTTGATTGTGTGTGGTTGATTGCACAGCTTTGGTGTCTAACTGCCACACACGACATCCCTCTGGAAATGGCATCTGGCTGCCAAAAAAATGAACAGGAACTAGAAAAAAACCCCAGCTCAATCCAGACACTTTTGCCTGGTTATTTTTGATTGTCCTCCCGGTCTGCTCACAGACCCTGCGGAGGAGGATAGGCTTTTTATTGACCAGATAGCTGTGGCTGTAATCTCTCTGAAAATGCACATTAAAGGAATTTTAAAATCGAGATTATCTCCGTGAGTAGTCCTTAATGACTCCTTCACAGCTGTTACAATGCTTATGTAAATATTGCCAGTGAATATTTAAGGCTCTATTAGAGAGAAATTTACTGTGCTGTCCATAATTGAATCTCTACATAAATCCCACGGCACCGGTTGGCTCTTTGGAACACAACCACTGCCTCCCTGTTCAGCTCAGTGTCAGGATCCTCCCCTCCACAGTCCTTATGTGATTGTGGATATGATGCCTGCAGCATCCTCGGAGAGACACAAGCCCCTGGAGGGGACCTGCACCCCAACTCCAGCAACTTTGAAATCAAAATGTAGGAATAATTTTCAAGTAGGGGAAAAAAGTTAAACTAGGAAGATGTAAAAAAATGCAACTGAATTCAGTATAAATCAATATTCTAGGTGGGAACAATACACATGTATGTATGCACAACTGCCATCAGCTCTTTTGTTCTGAAGCTGGAGGAGCATGAAAACAGAAACTCGTCTCCTTATCTGAGCTCAAACCTGCCAGAAGTAACTGCGACATGAGAAGAGGCTTTGGCATTTCTCTGGGCTCACGAAGAGAAAGCCAAATGAATTCAGATTCATCTGCACTTGAAAAGCCACTTCCCTGCAGGACTGGAACAGCAGATGGATGGGGAAGAGGAGCACCACGATCTTTCAGAGCATCTCCCACCACCCAGCATCACAGTGCCCGGGACAGGAGCTCAACCAAGAGCTGAGCCACAGAAATCCCAGCTTTCCCAGTAACACTCTGAAAGATCACTACAATGAACTGAAGATGAAGTTCTCTGAACCAAATGGGCCTTTTCTTCTCCTTCCCCACTACCAGGTCTCAGTCTGCCCACACACACCTGCCCCCGTGGCAGTGGCATCCTCTGGTCTCAACCCACAGCCACACATCCCCAGGAGCTTAACGAGAAGAGGAAACCAAAGATCACAACGAGCTGGACCTTATTTTTCTTAATAATTATTATTATTGGACATTTACAAGCAAATGTAGCATCAGGATCTTAGGAAGATTTAATGGAAAAAGAATTAATTTTCCTAAACTAATGAAGTACTTGAGCTCCAGGGCAACAACTGCTAATGGTGCTTCTATCTCAGCTGAAGAGGCAAAAAAATTGTGTTTAATAGTAATTTTAAATATAGATTTGAGGTTCTCTCCCATAAATCATGAAGTCAGATAAGGGCTGTGCATAATAACTTGTCAGATTACATAAATAAAACTGATTTCAAATACTTTAAAAAACACTTTTATTCCATTTGCAAGGCTGCACACTCGCTAGGAGGTTTCACATGTGCGTGAGCCACCATGCACTTAACCCTTCACTTGCGGTAACCCTTCCTATTTAACAGCACCAAACGTAGTCATCACTCAGCTTTTAAGAAAAGAATTTAAATTATATGGACATGAATTTTTCCAGGGAAGGGTCCTGGCAGAGATGCTCAAGGAGGAGAGCTGGTTCCCATGAGGGGACCTGGTGTGACAACAGCCCAGCCAGGCACCAGGAGATGCCCCAGGAGATCTTGGGGTCAAAAGCAGTCAAAACCTCTGCTGCTGGCTCAGGGCTGCTTCCCCCCAGGTTTCCAGCCCCAGCAGCCTCCCAGTCCCTGCTCACAGGAGCGTTGTCCCTCCACCACGGGCCCTGCATGTCAGGGAAATGCAGCATCCATCAGTTTTACTCCCCGTGTGCCACCCTGAGATACCTCTCATCTGCTGCTGTGCTGAGCTATTACTCTGAATGCAGATAATGGCCCAGGCTGTTCCACTCCTTTACAACAGGTACTTTTTAAATGCTTCCCTCCTTGAATCCCTCTCCCCCAAGGACCACAGCACTGCAGGCTGCCACGGTACTGCACTGGAACCCCGTCAGCAGAGCAACACCCACCAGCTCAGCATCTCCAGGGCTTTCACTGAGGGAGCAAACACTCCTCTCTGATACGCTGAAAACGTCAAGATGACCATTAACATCCTCCCTGACCCTCTGCTCCCTTCAGTAAAGGGATGCTAGGGTGAGAAAACCTCACTGACAAAACCTGAATTAGCACTTGAGGGGCTGTAGACAAATACTGGGGGATTTGTACCATGAGCCCTCCAAATTCACCATCTTCTGGTCTTGGACCAACTCCAAATCCCCACTGCCAGGACAACCATCCATCCCCATCTCGAGGGCCTGTTGGCTACCAGGAATTGCCTCCAGTTTGTGTTGAACTGAACGTTCCTGTGAGGGAATGCCTGGGTTGAACCTGTGGCTTACACTGAATCCTCTGTCCCTGCCCAAGGAGCCCGTACATGGAGGAAGCGGGGCCAAAGCTGAACTACCTTCAGGGAAACTGGGACTCCTGGAAAGCCCCAAAACACTTCCCTTCTCCAGAACAAGCAGAGGGACCGAATGTCTCCATCCCAAATGTCCTCCCCTTTTCAGCGCTTTATAAACTTTTTATCCAGCTGTAAAATTTCTAATTATCTGAGGTAACTAACCAACGTTGCATGAACTCAAACCAAGACTATTCCAGTCAAATACATAATTAAAAATTTCTGCTGTGCTGGTTCCTTCCCCCAGTTACATAAATTACTGTGCAGGGTGCACAGCTGGGACCCCAGCTTGGTGATCCTGACTGTGGGAAATGCCAGGACCATGAGGAATGAGCTGAACCCTGCCCTTGTCCCCACTGCAGGAGCACTGGCTCTCCTGGCCAGCATTCTCAACTCTCCCAGCCATCATTCCCTGCCCTCTCTGTCTGCCCTTCCCTGGGAGAGCCACAGGCACTGGGAGCCCCAGGCTGCAGCCCAGGAGCAGGCTCAGCTGGCAGAGAGGGTGTCAGAATTAGAGCAAAGCACATCCTCAGCTCGCCCCTCCTCAGAATCCACTCTGGATTGTTCTGCAAGGAGCCAGCAGTAGCTGGAGACTGACAGTTTGGAAAGCCACGGAGAGGAGAGACTGTGGCAGGGAGAAGCCGATGCTCCCAGCTTCTCCAGGCTGTCCCAGCTGCTGGGACCTCAGCGTTTGCATCTTACTGAGCATCATCAGGAAACTCCTGCGTCTCCTCAAGCTGCGCCAGAAAACTTGACATTCCTCCTAATGATTCACCTGCCTCCACACTGCATCAAAGACATCAAACGGGTCTCATAGCAACTGCCAGATTAGCACTTCTCCCTAAACCAGGCTTATCTCCACGAGCGGGAGGGCTGGAAGGGAATGTGTGTGATGCCAGCTGCGAAACAGGAGCAATTCCCCCTGACTGCCACAGACCTGCTAGGGACGAGCTGCCACCAGGCCCCCAAAAAGAACAAGCAGGGGCTGAGCCCCAGGCAGCACTGCCTCCTTGCCTGGCTCTTAAATAATCTGTCCCGTGGCCTAATCAAACCTGGGAGGCTCCTGCCCCACTGGCAGTTGCCTTCCTGCACGCCAGCCTGTGAGAGGAGCTGACTTTCAGAGCTCTGCTTTGGCTCGGCTGTCTCCAGCTGTAACCTCTGGCACATCCATGTGTGCCACGTTCAGGATTCCCTCGGCTTCCCACAGTCCATGTGAGCAGGGAGGGGGCCTGCAGCAGCTTCCTGTGCTTGTGTCCATGCCCCATGTGCACTTGTGTTCGATGTGGGAGTGCTGGATGTCAGCCCCGTTCAGCTGCAGGAAGGATTTAGAGCCACAGAATCACAGCCTGGCTTGGGTCGGGAGGAACCTTGAAGTTCATCTCGCTCCATCTCCTTGCCATGGGCAGGGACACCTTCCACTAAAGCAGGTTGTTCCATGGCTCCTTTTACTCCAAGGGTCCTACAGGAGCAGCCCCAGCCCAGGCTGGCTGGAAGTGCTGGTGGGAGAGGGAGGCCAGCCACGCTAAGTGCTCCTGGCAGCGAACACGGGGGTGGACAAGCGCATCCAACCCCGCTCCAAATCCATTTTAGATCAAAGGCATTTGACTCTGCCTGATTTCAAAGAGCCATCCCACCTCCCCAGTCCAGCTGCAGGACTTCCCAGGCTCAGCCCTAACTCTGCTGCTGCCCCAGTGCTGAGTGTGGGACCTGCCTGGGGGTGCCACGGGTCCTGTCTCCTTGGCAGCACCGTGGCAAGAGGGGATAAATCCAGAGCACTCCAGGTAGTTTCTGTGGCTTTTTCAGAAAGGGCTGTGGAATTCCTGTCCTTTCCAGCAGGGTCACACTGCTGCTGCTCTGCCTGAGCATTTCCAGCCTCTCCTTCACCTCTCAGATTTACCCTGCTATCTATAGCCCTGATCAGGGAGCGTGGCAGGACCTTGTGACCCCAAGCCTATCGTGCCACAGCTCTGTGGATTTTGCTTGCCAGGGCAGCTGGATACAGAGACACCTTCAATGGGAGTGTTTAACAGCTCCTCACAACAGATTATTGGAGGGTACTTTAAACCCCAGGGCCATTATCTGAGCCTAATTTTCCGTTCCAGCCCCTAACATTTCAATTTCCCCCTTCACTGATCTCTGGCTTTAATGGCTCTCCCAAACTTTCCTCAAGTTGAGAAGTGCCCATTTGGTTCCGTTCCTGCTGCATCCTACCAACGCCTCATCTTCCTCCTCTTATCCCTTTCCCTCTTCTCATCCTTTTCACCTTGAAAACACAGCCTCAATGTCCTCATTTCCCTGGGAATTGCGGCACTGGCCCTGCCCCTTCGGGGGATGCTGCATTCTCCCTCTTGGCTTCCTCACATGGCGCTGCAGCTGGACCCTGGGAAGGAATTTCATGGAGCTTGGGAACCTTCACTTCCCCTTTTCTTTCGTCTCTTTTCGGGCCAGGCTGGAGCTGACACTCCACGTCTCTCTGGCGGGACTGAGGGCGGTGCTTGGCCACCAAACCACTCCAAATCCATTCAGTGGGGCCCAGCAACACTCGGTGGTCTCCAGTGGCTCGGGGGCTCTCGTCCCCCTGCTTTGTCTGCTCTGTCCATGTGCCCAGGGCTTTTGGCTGGCTGCACCAGTGAGGCTGCACTGTCCGGTCTCTTCCCAGCCCCCTGGGGATGGGACGGTACTGGGATTTGGCAGCTGCTGCTCGGTGTCACTCAGCTGTCACTGCCTTTGTCCCTGCCACCAGGCTGTCTCCCGGGAGAGGGGCTTGCTCACCCACTCCCAGTCTCGCTGGCACTAAACAGATCCGTGGGTCTGGAGAGAGTTTTCTTGGGCTCTTGGCTGCTTCTTTTCCCATCCTGCAGAGTGGGGATGTGTGCACAGCCCAGCACTGCCCTCCCCTCTGCTCAAGGACAGGTGACCTCAGTGCCTTTGGGAGTCAATCATTCAAAGCCAGACAATTCTAAAACCTGCCAACACTCAGGGAAAGGGTTTTATTGGCATTTAAACCATTAGTCCTGGCACCTGGTTTTCAGCCACGGTCTCTGTGGGACTTGGAAAAATGCTGGTGGGACAAGGGACATGGAGGCAGCTTCTGCCCAGGAGAGGTGGGACACACAGCCACAGCACAGCTCCAGCATGCCAGAGTCTGCCAGGAGGGACAGGTTTTGATGGTTCTTGTCTCCTTAACCCCCGGGAGGATGTCAGGGCAAATGTACCAGCCCAGACATTAACAGCATCCATGGATGCAGAATGGTTTTGGCCAAGAGGCCCTTGGGGCTGATTGAGAGCAAATTGGTGAACGTGGGGCTCTCTCTCCCAGGGGCTGAGCATGCTCCGATGGACAGCTTTATGGACTGTTACACGGATATGGCTCTTCCCATGGCTTCACAGACCCATTTCACAAATGGTGCTGGCTGCAATCCACTGCTCTGTGCCGAGCTGCTGGTTGGGACATCGTCACAGAGGCTGAAGCGATGAGAAGGAAAAAAAGACGGATGAGAAATAGATAGGGGAAAAACAAATGTCAAGCTGAGCTTTTCATGGTGCGAGGGCAGAGTACTGGCCGGGGTTTTAAGAGAAGGATGTGCTGGTAATTGTAAATGCGCTGGGGGGAATGCGGCAGCTTGGCTCCTGTACCTGCAAGCACTCAGGATTCCTGGCCAGCCAGCCCCGGGCTGGGATGCTGCACTCTGACTGCCCACATTGAGCCTGGCTGAGACCAAAGGCACTGCATCTCTCACAGTGCAGCCCAGGCACGGGCCAGGCCTGATCACCCCAGTCATGGATCCTGCAAGGCCAGAGAGAGGAGACCCAGAGGAAAGGACCGAGCTGGATCCCAGTTTTCGGGCAGGGTTGTCACCACAAGCAGAGAACTCTGGGTTCGCAGAGAGCTTGGAAACCCTCACTGGCAGTCAGAGGCTGAGTCGGTGTTGCTTAACTGTGGCTTTTTCTGGGAAACTAAACCGCCAAGGCCAGAAGTGGCCATACCTGTTAGGGCTGTCTGTCGGATACATCAGGAGACGTGCTCCCGCCAGTTAATCCTGTGACCTATTCCTAAACACTGTGCTATCGAAGGCCAGAATGAGTATCAGGCAGAGAAATCAGCTGTTCCCTGATCTAAGCTGACTGGAATCAATTGCTGCGGGGGAAAAGTGCGATGAGCCACCTCGGAGCCCTCTGACAGGTCAATGAATACACCTGGGAGGACACGCTCGCCTGAGGAGGTGGACGTGTTTCCCCTGGCATTGCTGCCTGAGCCATGCCCTGCTGTGCTCCAGTGCTGCTGAGCTGGGTGTCACACGGGCTTCACACAGGGCTTCACACTGGGATGTCACCTCGCCCCCAAGTGCCACTGGGGCTTTTGTTCCTGCCCCTCCTGCGCTGGTCCTGCAGTGGCAGAGGCAAGGAGCTGGCTCCCAGGATACCCACCACCAGCTCCCATCTCTGTCCTCTGTGCCAGTCACAGCACTTATTCACGCTTGATAATTTGCAAGGGAAAGATAATAAACCCCCCAAGAAGTCTGTCCCTGTTTTGGCCTGACAAGGGACTAAGATAAATGTCAGTTTTCAGTTAAAATCATGCTCGGAAGATGAGCAGGAACAATGGGGATTTCATTCTGCTACGTTTATTAAACACACACAGACATGTCACTGCTGGCAGAGCCAAGCAGGTCCCACAGCCCTGGGGCTCAGTCCTTACCAGCATCAGAAATACTCGAGATTACATCCAATGCAAGCCTGGCATTTGAAACCTGGGAACTGCACCCACATGTGCTTCCTGAGTCCTTAGGAGAATTCCCACTGGAAAACCAGTCCACAGCACAAGTCACGGGCAGGTGGGCAGGTGGAGACTGTGGGCTGAGCCCACTCTGGACTGAGCCCACCACGGACTGAGCCCACCACGGGCTGTGCTGGCATGCACCACGCAGGTCTCCTCCACTGCGGCATCCTCAGGGCTCTTCCTCTCCAAGCCCTCCTGCCATAACTCATCTCTGCTGAGAGGCGTCGCTGCCTCGAACTGCTTATTAGCACAAATTGCCTGGCAGTAACAAACTGCTCTCTCAGCGCTCGTCATTCACCGGCCGAGTGCGGCGACGGAGCCGGGCACGTCGGCAGCTCGCTCTGCCGCAGGGCACCGCGGGGCTGGGCACGACCCAGGGGCTGCCTCAGCCACAAGAGCAGCGACAAACCCTCCGTTCTGCAGCACAACTTACTGATGGGTCAGTTAATTCCAGTTTTAGTAAGAGGTTTGGTTTAGATGCACTTGGGCCACGCCATCTGCCAGGAGTTGAACATGTGCCGGGGGCTGGTACCTGTCTAGGGAGGGGATGAGCTGCTGGACATCCTTATCCATCAGTGTTCCCCCTGCTCTGCCCCAGAGCCGCTGTGCCTGCCACCACAGGCACCTACATGTGGCCCCACATTCCTGTCCCCATCCCCTTGGGGACCTAAGGGCACTCAGAGGGGTGCAGAGCTTGGAGATCTTGGCAGTGGAGACCCATCAGCTGGGATGATGTACTTACACTTTTAATAAGAAATAGCACTTGATATAGAACCATTCCAGCATTTATTGAACCAAAGTGCCTTCCGCTGCTTCAGTGCAGAGCCCTGAAGCCTGTCCTGGATGATTTAAGAATGATCCATCTGGAAAATGATGCAGACAATTTGTTACATCCAGCCAGAGAGCCATAGAAACCACCATAACAAGCTTTAATGATTTCAGCGTCACTACATCATCCAGCCTCAGCCAATCTTCCTCACAGCCACTGCTGAGCTGGGGTTGCCCATCCTGCATGGTTCCTCTTCCTGAAGCTGATGCTGCTCCTACAGCCCATCCTGTTGCTGGATCCAGGCTTCTAGTCAATGTTTTGCGGGATGTGGGGGTCCCTTTTCCACCTTCCCACTGCTTGTCTCACCCTCCCACCCTCCCAAATCCCTGTTTTAAGACAAGAAGCTCCAAGCAGCTCACAAACCCTCCCGGTGGGCTCCCCTGGCTGCCAGCAGCACGGGTGCCTGTTGATGGTTACCACCTCACCCTGGGTAAATCAGGGCTTCGATTTTCAAAATAGCATGTTGATTGAAGCTTAAAATATCCCCAGCAATTACTTCGCCCCGGTATAATTATAATAATTAAACTTGGATAATGCTTAGTCCTACTTTTTATCAGAACTGTGTTCTGCGGCACCAGTGTGTGGTGTTTTGTTTCCAGCCTCATTTTTCCAGCCCTGCCCCGCCGAGCAGCGCTGGAAGGGACATGAGCTGGCAGTCTCCAGTGCTGACAAGGGGATGGTGACCCTGTCATGGCCCCTCCAGCCCCGGGCACCACTCGTGGCATCATTTAACCCAGGGCACGGTGTGTGGTGGCCATGCCCTGGCCCTGGCTGCACGGTGGGATGAGAGCGGCAGAAGAGGATGCTGCCGGCTCCACGCTGGGGCAATGGGTGCTGGAAGGAGGAGGGATGCTGGTTCTCCCCTTTGGCTGCTTGCCTCGTCCCACCCCAATCCCTCTCCCACAGCTCAGCACAATATTTCTCCTCCACGCTCCCAGCAGCGACACTTGGAACAGCTCAGGCTGGTGAGTACGTTTCCGGCTGTGATAAATAGCAGGGAAAGCAATGAGAGCCTAACACTGTATTTCATGCCCTGAAATCCCACTTGCATCTGGAAATGAACAGAGTTCTCCGGCTGATATATGCAGGTCTGAGGCCATTCGCATCCTGTTCGCTTGTACACATTGTCTCGGTGATTTAAGCTGGCAATTTGGCCCTAAAATGAAGAGCAGCTCACTTTGTCCCTCCCCATTTTTCTATATATTTTCCTGCAAAATGGAGCTTTTGGAGACTTGGCTGGGCTGAGCATCATCTCTGGTCTTGGTTTTGTGCTGGCCTGGCACAGAGAGTTGTGGAGGGTCCTGGCACTGCCTGAAGGCTGCTGCCACAACCTGGGAATGAATGCAAGTGGCAGGTAGCTGTGCTGGTCCCTGTCTTCCCAGGCCATCCCTCTTCCAAGCCGACGTGGACACCAGTGAAGGCTTTTCCTCCTTTCCAGGTCAGATGGCATTGTGAGGATGACAGCCACGCTGTCGCACAGCGCCCTGGGGAAGGGGGATGCTGTGTGAGCAAAGGCGGCTGTGGGAGCTGTCCCTGCTGCCTGTCAAGAGCTCTCCTTGTACTGCCCAGGCCCCACACCTGTCTGTCCACCTGTCTGTCTATCTGTTGAGCAGCACAGCAGCAGGGCTGGCCTGGGTGTGACCCATTGTCGCCTGCTCCACATCCCACTCTGCAAACCAGAGCCACCACTTACCAGGGACCTGCTCACGGCCAGGACTCCCCCTTGGGTAGAAGACTGGGTGATTTCATAGCAGAGCTGTTTGTTTAAGGCATCATTAGTGATGATTAATTGACTCCCCAAGAGTCTTACTCAATGGCTTCCTTCTTCCAAGCAGGTGTCCCAAAGCCCTGGGGGACATTGGGTGAGCCTGGGGACCTGGCACCCTCCTGCCTCTGCCAAAGGAGATGGAGGTGCTGCTGCTGTGGTGGGGACTCCAAGGGGACGCACAAGACTCTTCCCAGGACGAAGGCAGGGCTATTTCCCCACTGCTCATCCGAGGTGTGCACAGCTGGGAACCGGGGCATTTCCTCAGGGAAGCCTCTGGACTCCTTGCTGAGACATGGATCCCCCTGGACACCAAACCAACCCCGTCCCCTCCCCGGGGACCCGCGGCTGCGCGCGGAGGAACCCAGTCACCACCGGCTGCGCGGTTCTCATATCAGTTTTAATAGCAACATCAGAGTACTAAATATACAGAGGGCAAGGGGACAGGGTGGCATTTACAGTGCTTCCAAATACACGGCTTCCACGGACAGAGACAAATTAAAAACCGCTCGGGAAGAAAAAGTCCTTTTGGCACCGCCCCAGCTGGCGCTGCGGGCGGGTGGGGCAGCCACAAATGCCAAAAGGCAACGGTGCTTCCACCGGATGCCTCCTGGTGCAGGATTTTCCCAGGAAAAGAAAGAAGTACTCAGTGATGTAAAACCGGTTACAAAGTAAAACTGTCTCATGTTAGAAAACGGGTTTTGGCAAAATAAAAATAAAGTGTAAACTTCACTGTACATGTCCTATCAAACAAAAAAAATAAACCCCTCGGAACCTAAAATAGAAGAATCTGGGTCAGAAATCTGTGCCCTTAGTGTACATTTTTGTGCAACATATACTTTTTTTCAAAGTAAATATTATCTCCACTCGTGACACTATTAAAAATGTACCTACAAATGCTGAGAGTAATTCTTAAAAATGTGTGAGAAGCGTTAGATGAGCTCGGGAGACCAAACCCACAGACTTGGAAATGGCAAGGGATTTCTTGCTGGTTTTGAAAAAATCGCGTACAGATTTAATATCTGGTTGAACGAAAATTCCAACCACATTCATCCTGAAATGGGCGGGCTGAGATAGGATAGATATATTTTTCGTTCTATTTTATTTTTTAATTTTTTTTTTTTTTTTTTTTTTTTTTTTTACAAAATATATATTATGTGTAGAATATCTACTATTTAACTACCGTTTCACCGTTTCAGCTGAACTACCTTCCTTCGCAACAAGCTGCCAGTGGAGAAGAGGTAACCTGAAATCCCTCCCCGTGCCGGCTCTGCCATCGCTACGGTGACCTCCTGGCAGACTCGGTGCCCTTGACCCCACGGAGCTCTGGTGCCCCGTGGAGCACTGGTGTTCTCTGGAGCACGGCTCCTGCCACCACCACCGGCCGCCCTTTCTCCAGCTGGGAAGACAGAGTGAAGGTAAACGATCGGATCTGGAGAGACGGGCGGCTGCCCAGGACCGGGGTGCTGTGGGGTGAAGCCGCCCTCGGGGGATTCCGGCTTCCAAAGGTCAGGGATTGAGGAACAAACTCTGCCCGCCCTACCCGTTGGTGCCATGACGTGGTGAGAGTTCCCACAACATGGGAGCTCGGATCTGGAGCCCCAAACCAGCTCAGTTTGGTGCAGGATAAAGCCCACCGGTGCCGGCGGCAGCAGTGGCACCGACTGCCTGGCCCGGTGGGAGCGGCACATCCTGCGGCTCCTGCTCGGGGTTTGCAAGGGATGTGGAGGGAGGAGAGCCCCGGACGGCCCTGGGAAGCCTGGGCTTGCTGCAGAGCCCAAGTAGAGCCAAACTCTCCTTGCCGTGGGTGGCTTGTCCCACACCACTTCCGCTGAGACGGAGCCACAAGCCACGCACAGACACTCCATGACATGTCTGGGGAATGTGGCAGCCTCTTGGCTGCCATGGTGTGTTTCTCAGGGACTATTCAGGGGCTAAGGAATCTGGAAAATGAACCGAAAAGAAACAAGCAGCAGCGGGCTGAGGGCTTACAGCAAAGCAAGGAGCAAAACTTTTCTTTTTTTGAGCTTCCAGGACCTCGGGGTGAGATGATGTGCCCAAAACATGACAGAGCTCCCACGGGAGTGTGTCTGAGAACACCATGCTTCCCTACTTTTTCACGGTGGGAAGATCTACTCAATAGACTATGCCATGGAAATGTGACTTTCTATTTTCATTTCTTTCTTGTTTTTTGGCTTTCATCAATAGGAGGGAATGAAATCACCACAGTTCATTTCTCTTCACTGCGCAAGATCTTGGGACGCCTGGATCCTGCCTTGTACATCACTGCATCAGCAGCTCCATCCCAGCCCTTCCTCCTCCTCCTCTCCCTCCACCACAGTGGCCCAACAGGGATGGGGGGAGGCCTCCTCTGATAAAGTGCAAGTGCTGTTGGTCCTTATAAATAAGGGAAGATTGTGCATCTACTTTTGTTCCCTGGTTCACCGCTCAGCTCCGGGGCGACCAGGACATGTCCTGCTGCAGACTGGGCGTGGGGGGGAAGATCATGCAAGTCCTGCCCTCTGAAACCTGTGCCCGTCCTCAGGGTCACAGTGATTGACCTTCCTTCTCTTTCTCTCTCTCTCACACACACACACATACACACACATGCTTTCCCCTCCTCTTCCCCAGCTCCACAGGGAATTTCCTGTGAGCCAGGTGCCTCTCCATCACCACTGGTATCATCACCACCGCTTGCACCAGTGCTGCCCGCGCTGCCCTGGCACCTCCCAGCTCTGCCTGACAACTTCCCTGCGGGCAGCAGGCTCCATCCATGCAGAAACCCAGAACACTGCTTCAGATGCCCTGCAATGAGGGAGCTGAGATATATTTCTTGTCACACTGCTACCACGGTTACACTGGAATACCTGTGGGAATGAAATAAATAGGAAGATTAAGGGGAGAAGCACAAGAAACGTGGCTCAAAGCTGCTGCGGATGGATTCCCATGAAGTCACAAAGGGAGGAGAGCCTGTGAGCAGGGGCTGCACCACTGACACCAGCGTCACAGGAAAGCCCCAGGACACTGAGATGACCCTGGAGCAGTTGCTCAGACTCCACACTACCCAAGGACACTCCCCACATTTCCCAGGGACAGCCAAAGCTTTGAGGGCCACTGCTCTAGCAAGACATTGTCTCCTCTCCTCCCTGGAGGCATCCAATGCTCTGGAGAGCCGCACATGAGCCACCCAGGAGATACTGCTCTGCCCAGGGGATGGTTGGCTCAAGTCCGCAGGTAATTGTCAGGGCTGGCAAGGAAGACTTCTGTCTGAGGCAGCGTCCAAAAATTCAGGACAAATAATCCAGACTGTGCAATTCTATGGGAAAAGGGCAGAAAAGGACACGGGAACAAGAGACCGCACGCGTGGCTATGCGCAACACCACAGGGTTCTACTTTTTTTGTTGTTTTTAAACTGCACGTTCATTTTCATAAAGAAAAGGAGCTGAGTAATCAGTGAGGGAGTAGAAACGTGGATCTGGACAATTCTAAAAAACCACTAGTATTTACCAAGGGAAGTTTACAAAAAGAACTGGAGGACTTTGGTCTGATCTCTGCTGTCGTTTCCACCCATTTGACATTGAAGGGACCCGAGCGAGACCCATCCCAGTGTCTGACGTGCAGCACGGCATGGCAGCACCTGACTCCATGGAAAGACTTGGACAGAGGGTTTAGGGTCAGCACCCACGAACACCACCCACCCCAGCAGGAGCTGGACAGGCATGGACTTGTTTCTAGAGCAACACACCAAAGCAGAGCCTGCAGAATCGTGCTTCCCTGGGCAAAAAATCCCTTTAAACACTATTAAGAAATCTCCAGGACTGTGGACAGCCGGCTGTGTCTTCTCCTGCTGCAGCAGAGCCAGCCAAGACCAGGAGAACAAAGGAAGAGGCTCTCTCAATCCGACAGCCCCAGGCTGGGACAGGAGGCAACGAACCCCTTCCTCTTGTTTCTCACACAGGGCTGAGTAAGCTTTGGTTCTGCGGCCAATTTAGAAACCATTTTCCAAAAACTTTCCCACACCCCACTCCTAAAATTTTTCTTCTGTGCCAAGAGTGGCCCATCTTTTGGGAGTCCACCCCTACGATCTGCCCCGTCCAGCTCCGAGGTGTCATGCCTAGCACGGTGGAGATCACAGCTCTGTGGACACGGGGCAGGCCCAGGCTTTCCGGCTTCTTCCCATCGACCTAGATGACGTATCGGGATACAGAAGCCTGGAAATACCTTCAGCACTGCCTTGAGCTGTGCTCTGGATGGTTTTGGGAAGCTTTTCCTCTGCTTCCCGCTGGCAGCACAGCCCCAGCCATCTCCCACCACGGTCACGTCGCAATGCTGGAAAAGCATTTCCAAAAAGAACCAAAATTATATATATATATGTATACATATATATATGTCTATACATACACACACACAAGTATATATATGTATATATGTCTACCTATATATACACATATAGGTTGACAGGCAAGCTGCCAAAGTAGAAAACATCAGATCACCCAATTTGCATGATGCATGTTAAAGAAAGGAGACTTTTAGCCCATGACATCTTCTTTAAAAATGAGTATTTAGGATTTTCAAAAATTGCTACAGTACAAAAAGTGTTTGTGTGTGTATATATATATATATTTCTTTTTTTTTTTTCCCTCTACATATACCATATGTATGTACGCGTATGGACCGGAATGGATGATCCCACCAGAAGAGATGTCCCCACTCGTCCTCCACAACATTTCCAGGCGTTATTGACTCGGCTCTTTGCAAAGTCTTTGCATCAGTTCATGGCACATAATGGTATTATTGGCACAGGTTCAGAGTCACCGTCCATGGCCGGGCTCCAGGCGCTCATCCTTCCCTTTCCATCCCTTGCTGGTTCCTCCTCTTCCTCCTCCACGGGATTTTCTTTGCTCGCACACTTTCCTTTCTCTCCTCCCAAAAACGTGCTCCTTGACAACGCAGTTACCTATAGGCGTGTTCATTTTTATAAAAATATATTTGGCCCATAGAACGCTGCTCTTTGAGTCTCCTACTGGTAAACAGAAATGGTAGGTACAGGTAACCCATTATTTTTTTTATATTTTTTACAGGTTCACCAATGGAATCCTGTTGAGGGCAAGAAGAAAAAGAAAGATTAAGTCATGACAGGGAATTTGCACCATGCCGTGTGTCACTGCTTGGATGGGGGTTTCCTCCTCCTTCCCCCTGGCTGTGGAGCTGCAAGATTCCTAGAGGAGCAGAGCACGGAGGGAGCAGGGTATCAGTGACTTCCTCCTCCTTCTCCGCAGCTGCCAGTCTGCGCTGAGGATTGGGGCCACCACTACTTCTCTCTCCTCAGGGCCTTTTCCAGAGTGGGATCATCCCTGCATTCTGCAGCTTCTCACACTCGGGCCTCGAGCAGCGAATGCTCTGGCAGACGAGCAGGCGATGACAAGCACTAACAAGATTTTCTAAAGTTAAATCTAAAGAATCAATAGGGAATTGGTTAAGCAGCAAACCAGAGATCCTATCAAAGTCCTTAAGCTATTTATTTACCATCTACTGGAAGATGTCTCCCTATGCAATCTTGGACCCTCAATGTGAAGACAATCACTCCCCATCACTGGCATGCAGCCACTTGCTCTACACGTCTGTGACGTCTCCTGAGCTGTAGCACATCAGGGTGTGCCAAAGACAGCTTCCAGCAGGTACCTGCACCCTGTACAGCAGTGCTCAGGACACACATTCCTAATCCACACAACCCTAATCTGTGCCCTCTGCCTGGCAGGGATCAGCACCCAGAACGTGGTGTGCTTTTTGTCCCAGGGCTCTTTCTCTAAAAAACCCACTATTTTTAAGCAAGATGCCCAATGCACCATCTCGGAGAACAACCCTGAAGCCTTAATTAGCGAGACAGATTTTCCAGAGTCCTTAATCTCCTGTGCCGGGGCTGTGCTGGGACTGCTGCTACTCCTCCGAAGACAAGCCTGGATCTTTTATGATGACTCATTATCTGTTAATGTTAACACAAGCCATTTGCTGTTGTTAGGCAGAACGCGGCCAGCACGGCAGCTGCTGCCGTGTTCGAGCGCGGCGTCACCGCACAACGCCGTCGGGGCAGGGTCGGGCTGGTGTCACCAAACCAGCACAGCTGCTGTGTCCCAAACTGTCCCCTCCCTGCCAGCGGTGCCCAGCGTCCCGCGGCTCCGGGCGAGCACTGGTTAATGCACGACGTACAATTGGCATTGTATCCCAAATAGCCTCTTTGTGCAAAGTAGGTCAGCACTTGATCAACCTTACAGATTTTTGTATAATCTCATTCCATGGGGTTTTTCAGTCAAAGAGAGTGGGATTAAGGACAAGAATAATGCGGAATCTCAAACTCCATTTCAGAAAGCCCCAAAGCCAGGATGAAATCAAGCCAAACCAGCCACCCTGCGCTGTGGTGCCTGGACAAAGCCGCTCAAGCCTTTGGCACACGTCCTGTGGTGGTCTGCAGAGCGGCAGTGCTCCTGCCTCTGGGTGCTCCTCCAGCACCGCTGGCACCAAGAAAGAGAAATTTTCCTTTTCATCCCTCCCTTCCAGTAACTCCTGAGAGTTCCACTGACTTCTCCACTCCTCACCTAGCCAGCCCAGGGCCACACTGAGGCTGCACTGCCACATCAGGCTGCTGCAGACAGACTGACTTCTCTGCCTGCAGGAGCAGCTGCCGGCAGCCGCTGCTGAGCTGTGACATCCACCGAGGTGTGACACCTACCAAGGAGCTGGTGCCCCAATGGGGCCCGGCCGCCGGCACAGGCAATCTGCTGGAAAGCTCCAGCAGCTGCTTGCCACGGGCAGCATCACCTGCTGTGGGGAGGGATTGTCCTGGTGGGGACCACGCCTGCAGCACAGGAACCCTCCCCACAGCTCCTGCTGGCGCAGAAGGACTCTGACCCTAGGAAATAGCTTCAACATCTGCTCCCTGTGTACCTAGATGAATTTCACCAGGTTTCCTGACACAACCACCGTGCTGCCTGCAGCTCTCCGGGCTGGAGATGCTCTGCAGTGCTGCCCCTTATATCTGCTGCCCCAACTGCTCAGCCCAGCCTGATGATGCTGTCAGCATCACCCAAGGCCAGGGTGCCAGCTGGGCAGCACTGTGCTCAGTCCTCACACCAGGCTGATGGACTGTCAGATGTGAAGTTCACATTAAATTCCAACTCAGCTCCCAGTGGTCATCTCAGCAAAACATCTGCAGCACCTCTGTCCTGCCGTCCCTGTCCTGGGACATGCCACCTGCCTTGTGCCTCCAGTTCTGGCCCCGCACCGTCAGGAGCACTAACGTGCCATCGAGACAGCTCAGAGCTGGGAAGAGCTGTCAGTTAAAATTTGTAAAACACTAGGAGAAAGGGGCTGTGAGGAGAAAGGTGCATGTAGCCCCTCCAGCCAAAAAGCTGCACTTGCTCCAGAGCATCCTTCTCCTCTGCTGTGGTGCAGTGGGTCAACAGCAACTGTCCCCTTCAGGTGACCTTGCTGCGGCTGTGGATGCCAGCCAGGAAACACTCATTCCCCCGGAAGCGGTGCAGCCCAAGCAGCTGCATCTCCTTTTCCACCAGCCTCTCCCTTAGAAACAAGAGCTGGAGAGGCATCTTCCATGCCTCCACTCCTCTGCTTCCCTCCGTCCCACGGCTCCTCTGGCACTTGGCAGCTGGCGACAGCACAAGGCAACCACGGTGGCAGGGACAGCCTAGCAGGGAGCTCATCTCAATGCCATCTGCACCTTACACATCAAACTTGGAATGCTCATTTCACCTGAGGGATTTCCCACCGGCACCTGGTTTCGACTGGGACACGCCACTTAAGCAAGTGTGTCCCAGAAACACCCTGGTGTGAACACACCCATGCAGGGTAAACGTGCAGAGAAGAGGTAGAACGGGTTTGGGATCAATCTCATTTTGTTATCGTTAATGAAACCAAACAGCAGCTTCCAGAATTGCATCTGTAATTGAAGTGCCATTACAGAGCTAATGCTCCAGGTACGAGCCGGATAGATTTTTCCAGAGCGCATCAATGTGCGTTTTATGGATTCCATGAAAACGGGTCAATGAGAATTTCAAGGATTTAATAAGGCGTAATGGAATGGCTTCAGGCTATTTAAAGAAATCTATGGAGGTGACCAGGGCACAGTCTTTGGCCCGGGGTTTCACAGGACCTGGGGCAGGAGCAGTGGGAGCCACACAGGATTCCTACAGCCGCTTCAAGCTGCTCCTTCCTTCCCTCTGCCTGAGGCATGGAGAGCTGTAGATGGCATCAAGTGGAGCTGGCTTGCTTTATGTGTTATTTCTTTTTAATTGACTTTAAGCCAATGGAAAGACATCCCAAACTACAAAACTGAGGGTGGGAAAGACCCAGTGGGTTATTGCTGAGGCTGGTGTCCTGGGCTGATCCTCCATGCCCATTCTCCTGCTGCCCTCACTCCTGGCACCAGCTCCTGCCTGGGTTTCTTTGCCCTCTGTCCCCTGAGACAGTGGCCACAACAACAGAGTCAGAGAAAAAACCACGAGCATATCAGTGGATGGGGAGTGAGAGCCTTTCACCTTCACCAGAGAAGCTGCTGCAGCCAGAAGAGGCCCTGGGGGGGCAGTGGGGCCATACCAGACAAATCCCTGCTCTCTGCCCCACTGCGCTGGCACACACCTCACCTGCCCTGTCTAGACACCACCAGCCCCAGCACGGCCGAGACCATTAACTTTTTATTCCCTTCCATTCTAATCTAATTATATTTCTGTGTTCAATAGCTGTGCATAATGTTAAACAGGCTATTCCAAGCCAGCTGCAGCCGGGGAAGGCTGGAAAATTCATTTACACTGAATATATGATTCATTACAGCAGGGACTTGAGACAGAACAATTAATTCACCTGAGCACGTGGCTCGAGCGGGCACCGCTGCCCAGAGAGAGCTGGCACACGCAGACTTTTCCTGCCACTCCTATTGGCTGTGCCACCTCCAAAAGCTACACAAGGAGGTGGAAATGGCTCAGGCCAACTCAACAAAAGAGAAGAAACCCCCCAGAGATTGTACTCTCGCAATCAAAACAACACCACTCCTTCAGTCACAGCAACAACCCAGGTGTGACCAGCTGCGCTGGGGACTGTGCTCAAAGGGTTGGCTCTGCAGGGCAGCAGGAGGAGGAGGAGGAGGGAGAGGAGGAGGAGGAAGAGGACCCCAGCACCCTTGCAGTGAGCATGGAAGTGTTCATGACAGCAAACATCACCAAATGATCTTTCAGATACCGGTGGAGCGTGCACGCTGGACGTGTGGCGCTTGGCAGGGGCGGGCTGTCCATCATGCCACCAGAGGTTAATCACAGATCAGGCCATTTCCCAGCACGGAAATTACTGTGGTTTGTTGAGGTTTCAGAGGTGGGCTTGAACCATGGGATCAGGCTGAAGTTCAAGGCTGCCCCAGGGACCCTTTGCTTTTGAGTCCTTGTCCATTCCAGTCTCTGCCTGTTAGCGTGGGCCTGTCTGCAATTAACCTCCCTGGGAAAGCTGCTTGGCTCCCAGTGCCCCATCCACGGCATGAAATACGTCCAGTCACACTGAAGGGAGTGTGGATAGGAGGATGGCACCAGGCCGGGCACGAGGGGCACAGAGGGGGCACAGGATGGATGCGGGATGGATGCAGGGAGCGCGGTACGTACCAGGAAACAGCCCGCTGGCGTCTGCCCTGCCCCAGAAGTCAAACAGGCTTCGGCCAGTCAGCAGGAGATTTCAAACCATTTCTCAGACACAAAGGCCACGGGAATAAGATGCCGGTCAGAAGAAGAGGGTCTGCAGTGAGCAGAAAGAGCGGCTTGTACACGCTGGTACGTAACACACACGGTGCAAGCCGGGGTGGCCTGCTGCACAATCAGCTTTTTTACGTCTCTCTAGAGTGAGGCTTTGAGTGGGCCTGGGCTCGCCAGGCTGCCTGGAAGTGCTGTGGGAAAGCATTCCTGGATGTTGTAAAAGCCATGATCTCTGCCAGCCAGAACACAGGCACTCCCTGCCACCTGGCTGGGCTTCATATCAAACCAAGGTTTGTGGACACCCAACAAACTGGTGTGGCAATCCCTGCCAGTTCTCCACCTTCCGAGATGTGAAGGAGCCCTGGAAAATGCAGACGAGCAGAACCCCGCACACACGCAAGAGACGCTGACTGAAAGGCATCAATGAAGTTGGCTCCAGGCCTGTCCTTGGGGCAGGCAGACATGGGCTGTGGCTGCCACACATCTTGTGGTTTCCTCGAGGCTGCCTGGAGCATCAGCTTTCTCATTTCTCTCAAAACTCTCTGCCTGGCTTCCCGTCTACCTTTGATGGGGACGCACATTTACCATATGGCGAAACCACGCCAGCACCCAGTGGAAGCGCTCTGGAGACAGCCTGTGGTGCGGGAAACATCGCTCCCAACCCCACCGCTCCTGATCCATTCCCTCTGGGCAGGCAAGGGGCTGGCAGAGCATGGCCACATCCCTTGGCTGCCAATGCTGCTCCTTGTTAACGCTCCGCCGTTATTTCACAGCAGCCAAACGGTTCATTTGGCTCTCGCTGCCTGCTCCTCCATTAATCACCCGCTTGTTTGCAGCCCGGCAGCTCTGCCGATGCCACTGAGGAGACAGCACGGGCGCTGGAAAAATGGATCCAGTGGCATTTTATGTGCTGGCAGGAGCAGCAGCAGCTGGGAACTGAACACCGTGCGGTGCTGAGCTCTCCCAGCCCTGCAGGGCCAGAGACTGCTGAGGCACCCACACAGCCTCACCGTCAGGACTGGGGGTCAGGGAGCCAGTCCCACACTGAAATACAAGTGGGTGAGCACCCCAGAGGAAGGTGGCTCCACCAAATGCTCCCAGAACATCACCCCTGAGCACCGGGGCCCCATCACCACAGCGAGACGGCGCTCCCCACCCGCGGAGAAACCACGGCGTCCACCTCACCTGTTTCCATTGAAGGTTGTTTTGTAATCCCCGGGCGAGTGCAACGTGTCCTCTGCATAGACGGGCACGGGGGTCCGGACGCACTCGTGGGAGCACTGCAGCGTCTCGTTGTAGGCGGTGAAGATGTCGAGGGCGCTGGGCACGCGGGCAGGGGCGAAGTCAGTCAGGTTCTGGCAGCTCTCCTCCTGCTGGTCCAGCTTGCGTTGGTGGCTGTTGCGCCGCGGGCGCCCGCTCTGCGCGCAGCTGGGATGGGGGGAGAGGGAATCGGGCAATCATGGGGTGGTCTGGATTGGAAGGGACCTTAAAAACCCTCCAGTTCCATCCCCCTGCCATAGGCAGAGATGCCTTCCACTAGATCAGGTTGTTCCAAGCCCTTTCCAACCTGGCCTTGGACACTTCCAGGGATGGGGCAGCCACAGCTTCTCTGGGCAGCCTGTGCCAGGGCTTCACCACCCTCATAGCGAAGGAATTTCCCCTAAGATCTAATCAAAGTCTTCCCTTTAGTTGAAAACCATTCCCCTTGTCCCATTCCACTGTCTGTCTGTGTAAAAAGTCGCCCTCCATCATTTTTATAAGTCTGTTATGGCCTGAAAGGCCAAAGCAGAAGGGATAGGAGGCACAGTGTGTCTCTGAAACTTGGCAGGGGAACTCACCTGACTGACCAGTCATTACAGATTGCTCAATACTAGATTGAAATTCAGAAATTCCAATGCAGAATTGGAAAGATCAGTCACAGGCAGTCATTTGGCACTGTGCTTTTTTTTAAGAATCAAATTTACATTTTAGACACAAGCTTTTTCCCATCAGAGGAATGATTTAATGAGTCACACATTTGTACCTGCAGGAAGCAAAAGCCTTTTCTTAAGTGAAAATATGTAGGTGAGAACAATGAAGTGAAACCCTTTCCATTTGGGAGACACCAACAGGTTGGAACTTCTCAGGATAAATGAGCTCAGGACCTGGTGTGACACAGCAGAGGGATGGCTGGCAGGGCAGCCCTGCTCTCCGGGGGCTCCTCCAGCTCTGGAGGCTTCGTCAGGATCTCGTGGCTGCACAACACTTCTGGCTCAGTACGTCAGAGACAAGGAGAACCCCAGCTCGCAGGAGCCGCCCTCAATCAGCCTGGTCCTATTTCAGGGTCTAGACACAGATTTAATTAAGATGCCACTTTTTTCAGATGGGATTGACAGCACCTCGCAGAATGCTGGAGTTTTGGGAGCTGGGGATGCCAGCACTGTCTGTGGAGTGGCACCCTTGGGGACAGGAGCGTGGGGCTCTGCCTGGAGCGGAGCTGGCCGGGGTGGCAACATCTGCCAGCAGCAGGGCACTGCCGGCTCCGCTCTGGTTGATGCAACTGAAAGAGACAGCCCTAAACCGACTGCTGTCTCCCCACGACACGTGTGCAGGAGGAGCAGTGACAAGAAGGACGCTGGCTTGGCACAGAGCCATCGCTCACCCGTCCTGCTCGAGGGGGACAAACGCCAGCCAAAGGACAGGGACGGCAACAGCGTCCCCGCTAGGGATGGGGCCAGAGCGTGTCCTGTGGGTCAGCCCTGCCCTGAGCACCTGCACATGGCCCAGAGTCACCCAAGGAACCCAGACAGTTTGGTTAGAGTCGAGCAAACTCCCAGGTACTGATTCTTCACCTAGGACACACTTGGGTGCTGCCCACACTCCCCCTGCTGAGGATTTTCTCTGGTGATTTCTCAATTTCACTTACTGTAAAGCATTTCTATTCTACACCAATCACTGGATTTATTTTTTCCCCTTTCTGGCTTCAGCAGCAGTTACTGAGCTGTTCTGCCAAGCCGTGGTCAGCCGGATCAATGACTCGTACCGCTCACTGCTGCGACTGGAGACAAATCCCACAGGTGTTTTATAAACTATTTTCCCTGCTCCTTCACCGAAACGCTGCGGCAACCAGGGAAATTCAGTGAATTAAATCCCACTTGAGCTACAGGAGGGAGTGTCACTGCCTGCTCCCCAAAGCTGTGGGGCCAGAACCTCAGCACTTTTGGTCGGCTGCTGCGCCACATAATGGCTTTGCCAAGATGAGGATGCCTCCACAGCCCTGCAAAGGGCTTCTCCTCTCATCCCAGTTAGCCAGCAGGCTCCTCATCAAGCCGGTGCCGTAATTGCCTCCTGGCTGCAGGAATCAATTTGCTGCAGCACCCACGCAGAGCTCGGCCAGGCCCGAGGGGAGAGCCACAGCACGGCCGCTCTCCCCCCGGCCCCGAGCTGCAGCCGTGTCGCTACGCCAGCAACGCTGACCTCAAAGTAGGCCAGTTTCCCTGGGAAAATAGGTAAAGTGAGGAGTGCCTGGAGCGAAAGCTAACCTATTTTGCCATACGCCCAGCCATGCTGAGAGAATAAACGGCAGCAAATGAAGCTGGAGGAGCACAGCAGCGCCCTGGGGGTCGTGGCATGCTACAAACCATGGCACCTGAGGGGCTTCGAAGGTGCCCTTCCATCCCTGGGGTCCCAGGGAAGGGCAGGAGATGCAGCTGCTTCTTGCTAAGCCAGGCTGGGGGTTTTAGGGGCAGCATCAAACTCTTTAGGGAAGGTGGTGGAGGAGCTGCTGCTGGCACCAGGCAGATCCTGGGAATGCCCGCTGTGGCCCAACACACGGCTCTGACCTCTCCATGTGGCATTGTGCTGAGGCACTCAGCCCTGGAGTGGCAATGCACATGTGTCCCATGAGACTTGTCCACCCAACCCCGGCCACACGCTGCTCCCCAAAGCCACTGGTTAGCCGCTGGGAAAGCTGCGGGGGCACAGCTGAATCCTGAGGTGCCAACCCCCTCTGGAGGCTTTGGTGTAAACCCCACGTTTTTTCCTGCAATGCCTTTCCAAAACTCTCCTGGCAGGTGCCACGGGCTTTGGAACCTGCAGTGGGATGGGCACCTCCACCCCCCACCCTGTCCCCATCCCACACCACCCCCCAAGCCAAGCAGAGCAGGAGGGACCTTACCAATTTTTTAAGACAAGAGTTGTTATCAGCGCAGCTATGACCATGATGAGGGACACGGTAATAGTGATTATCTGATGAACCGCCAGACCTGCAGACAGGAGAAATGAGACAGTGGGGATGGGAACTGAGGGGCAGAGACCCCCTCCCCACACAGCCCCCCACTCCCCCCTCCCAGCCATTCCCAGCGCGGGGCCACACACAGCCCCCGGCAGCAGTGCCGCAATCCTCCCCCCTGCCTTACACAAAATAATCTGTAAGCCAGGCTCCTCATTTCCTATCCTCTCAAGTATGTTCCTTGTCAGCCCGAATTAGGCATGAAGAACGGAAGAGAAGTGAAGACGTCTCCCCTCTGGGACAGAAAGGGAGACGAGCGCAGCCTTGCACCGGGTGCGGGATTCACCAGGGGTAATAATTACGGCACTGGCGGCTGCTCGCTTTGCAGGTCGGGTGGGCTCATTTCCCCCTCTTCACCTTCCACGGGGTATCATTTTGGCTCGTGGATCATTCCTAATGAGCAGTTTGGAAACAAAAGCAGCTCGCTGTACACTATGTTTGTGATTTTGTGCTGCCTTACAGTTGCAATTTCATAATGAAATGATTTTTCCTGGCTGCAGCCCAAGGATGTGCTATTTTTCACAAACAGATGTTGCAGCTCCTGATGGATGGTAGTTTTAATAAATAAATAAGTCTTAGAACGACAGGAAAATAAGCGGTTTTATATATATATCTCCATATGCGTCTGTGGCAAGGACGGCGTCGGTGCCGGCTCAGCTGGAGCTGGGGGTGCCTGGGGGCCACTGGGCAGCACTGGGGCAACCACTGCTCCTGGGGAAGGATTCACTTGTGGCCCCCGTGCTGGCAGGGTGGGCAGCAGCCAATTCCAGCCAGAGCTCACTCCCCAGCTGCTCCACCTCTGGATTTCATCTCCCAGGGGAATTCACAGGGAAAACGCCACGGTGGGAGGCTCTCCACCTCTCACTGGCACCCCACCTCCTGAAGGTGAGGCCTGGAGAGAGACTTCTGGCCCCATGCTATGAGCTCTCAGATGGGAGTGTGTCCCGACGGGCCCGAGGAGCGCGGTGGCAGCTCGTGCCCACGCGTGCCCCGTCAGGAGTGACGCCCACCCTGGCAGCAGCCAGCCCGGCCGCATCCCGCACGGCAGTCTTGGAGCAGCTCCCAGTGGGACGCTGCTGAAAAAGATAAAAGGAAACGCTCTAAAAATAAAATCAAACCAGCCCAGTGCCCGATTCCTTTGAAAACAGAAGTGCAGTCAGGGATGAGACCTTCTGCAACACTGGGAGCTGAGGCAGCGGCAGCAGGGCCACGGGAGAACCTAATGATGCAATTAGCCCTTGCATTTACGTAATGGGAGAGGCACAGGCAGAACAGATTGCAGGTGGCGGAGCACTGGGAAGGATGGCAGCTCCTCAGAGCAGGACACATGGATTTAAGAAAGGCTGGATAATTTTAGACTCCATCACACACATAAGTTGCCATATGTACCGGCACAGCAAAGTTCCTTTGCATCATGTATTAATTTTGCACCAGACGCGAGGGGGATTTCAAGGGGACAGGAAATCTTTGTCTCAACGGTGGTGATGGACAGAGGGAAGAGACCCGACAGGTGGCCCATGATGGTTCCCTGGGAAGCCCTATAGCAAAACCTGCTGCAATAAACACTGCCAGGTCTTTATTCTTGATTTACAAATATATCAGATCCTTTCCTCTAGGCCCTCAAAGAATGTAGGGCCATACCGAGCAAGATCAAGCAAACACCCATTCTGTGAGGGGTGGGGTTAATGGGTGGGGCACCATTTGAAAGGGGAATGCCCTGTAAGGGTATAAAGCACTCTAGGGGCTGAGGTGAAGTGGAGAGAGATGCTGCCAAGGGCAAAGCAGTATTTTAGCCCTTGAAGCCCAGTTGGATGGAGGAAGGCGACTTGGAAGATAAAAACAATAGCTCATAGAGCAAAATCCTCCTCCTCCTCCAGTGTAGGAAGCTGCCTGGCAGAGTCATAACTCCCCATGAGTGCCTGTGCTCCCAGAGAGAGACCCTGGGAGCAGGGATTACAGTGCCTGGGTTTTGTTTGCTCATCTCCACAGCAAAAGCTCCGATCCCAGCAGGTCACAGAACCCGGCAGCCACGTAATTACACGTTATTAACCGTGGAAACACGGAGCTGCAGGGAGGGCAGCGGCGGGCGCGGGAGCGCGGGGAGGGACACCCGGCACCGGCCCCCGCACCTGGAACGCCTCAGCCCAGCGAGGCCCCAGCAAGGGCTCCCCCTGCCAAGGCTTTCACCAGGCAATTTGACGCAGTGACCATTTAACTGGAGGGTAATTACAGGAGAAGTATTTAATGGAGCCGAAAGTGTGTCCAAGCCTCTGCGCTTCTGCTAGTGCAGCAGAATTCCGCGTGCCGCCTGCCAGGAGGGAAAGCTCTTCAAAGGCGCTCTCTGAACCCTCGGAAATACTGAAATATCTCTGGGTTTTTCCACTCTCGTGCCGTCCGATTCTGCTCTCACTGGGGCCTCTAATCTCCCCGGTGGGGGGAGAGGGGCCACAGAATCCCAGCAGGCAGCACAACCCAGCTCCCAATTCCCCACATCCCGGGCAAAACCCCAATCTTCTCAGAGCAAGCCAGTGCCAGGGTGCTTTTTTATCTGTTATTTTAAAGACCATATATTTGCTGCTGAGATGAAAGTGCTGAGGTTTGGCCTTTCTGGCCACCTTTTGAAACGGCTCCCGGACAGCTCTGCATCAATGGAATTAATTCCATGAGAAAATCCATTTGAGACTAATGTCTTGCTACTGCAGGATCGCGCAATGGCAGCAAACAGGAGATATAAGCTCTTAATTAAAAACAAAGAGAACCTCTATCCCCCAAGGCCTTTATTTCAACAGCTCTGGTTAGGGAGCCTGTATTTTTCATTTTCCCAATAAAAACAGCCACGAGCTGCAACTCTTTGAAGACCCTCGTCAAGGCCTTGAAGCTGCATAAAATTAGCAAAAGGAGAAAACAGCTCTATTTCATTTGAAAGGGAGAAAACTGGAGTTACTCTTACGGGCCAGATATGACTACCTCCAGTCTCTTCCCGCACGTACGCTGCACGGATCTCCCTCTCCTCAGCATCCCATCCTCATCCCTGCCACGAGTCTCCTTCCTCTGTTCTCACATGCCCTGAACACCAGGGTGCCAATGCCTCCTCCTGGGCGTTGTGGAGGAGCTGGGGCAAAGCGGCTGGACTCAAGAGGCTTTGCGGCTTCCGCAGCCATCAGATATCACATCTGAGCCCCAAAAGCCTCATCCCCTGATAAAGCTGCTTGCGGACAGAACAATTCAGTCAGGAGCGTGGTGTGGCCTCCCTGCTGCCACCGCTGGCCTTTCCCAGGGCGGATCAGCCAGATTTGGCCGTAACACGAGCCTACTGCCGGTTAATAGCTTGTAAGGAAAATAATTTACAAAAGCCACAAGGGTCTGATACAGGGGAGGAGACACAGCAGAAGCAGTCCTGAAAAACCTTGTTACGGTGCCCAGCCAGTTCCTCTGCTGCCCAATCCACCGCACCACAAACTGCCTCGGGTCTGCTCTTCCCAGCTCCTCCTTGCTGGCAAAGCTGGGGTCAGCAAAGCTGCTTGGTTTTCCACCTGGTAAATCAGTGATCTCTCTGAAACCCAGCCCAGGGTGTGCTAGTCATCCTGAGGCGAAAACGCCGATTTTCTGCAAAAAACACACCAAGGTTCCTGGTAACTTCCTGGTATTTTGAGCTGGACTGATGAAAGAAGATGCTGCAGCTGCGAAATGTTCTTGCCAGGAAGGAAGATCCTGGAGGCTTATGCTAAAGACACTAGGACTTATCTTCTCAGGTGTTACAGCAAATATCAGTGAGCAATAAATACTTGGAGAGCAGCAGAGGAGAGTTTCTGGCTCACTGAGACGCATGTGGGAGGATGTGCACAGGCATGTTCGCCATCCGCGCATCCCGGGGAGTGTCCCATCTCCCTCGCTGATGGCCACACTCCTTCCTTGCTTCCACTGTCATCCTCCACCCTTCAGGAGAACTGCAGCTGATGCACAGCCCTACAAGGGATCCTTCGGGCAGCTCCCAGGAAGGGTAACCGGTGGTGCCAGCCCCAGAGGCACCATCCAGCTCCTTCACCTCCTCTCCGTCCCCCAGCCGCAGCATCTCCCCACGCCTCCGCGCGGTGGATCAAAAAGGCGGCTCCATCCTCACTGCCCAGGGTTTTCTTTTAAACACATTTTATCTTTAATTAATTCTTTTGAAGCCTTTTGCATCTACTATCTCCTCGCCTCCAGCACCCCCCTACTGCACCCTCTTTCTGGAGGCAGGATCTTCACCGGTGGGAAGCAACGCCTCTGTTATTTATTCCTGACGTGCTGCTGGCTGGCGGAGGGGAGGGGGTGGTGAGTGGCCTGGGGCCACCAGCAGCTCAGATCCAGCTGCCAACACCCCCGTGACCCCCACCTCACCCGAGGAGAAGCCCAGCCCTGGTGAAGGGTGTCCCTGAGCACCGGCTCTGCCACAAGCTCACAGAGCGTGGTGCCAAACGCGTCGCAACTGGCCATCAAATTCCACTAAGAGCAGCAGACAGCACACGGAGTTTTCTGCCTTATAAAGCACTTAAAGGTTTAATTAAAGACGGCTTTATCTTAAAGCTCCTGAAAGGAGCCTCAGCCAAACCAGCAAGTGCAATTCCTGCCTCACTCTGACAGCTCTGATTCATTCCACTCCTCTCTGCTTTGGCTTAGGCTGCGGGACCTGACGATGCTCTGCCTTGGTGGAGGAGCCCAGCCCACGTGGAGAGTGCCCGGTGAAAGCTCCTCACAGCCCTTCCCACTACCAGCATGCTGGAATTTTAATTATTCCTCCCTTTCCCTGCTCCAGAGTAAAACGATTATGACAGCCCTGAAGAAGGAAGCACATTTTTGAAAAGCACAAGCATAAACTACGCCTGGGTGAACACCTTGCATGCCCAGCTGATGCCAGCAGTGCTGCGCCATGCGGCAGGGGTGGCACCGGGACAGGAACACCTGAGCCGCAGGTCACCTGAACCCCCATGGCAGCACCCACCGGGCCAGGGCACATGCCAGCCTCTGCTCTCATCCCAAGCATTACCTGCCATCACTCCTCTGCTGCCTCTCCTGCCTATGAGCCGAGAAATTCCTATTCCAGGGGAATATTTTTAAGCTTGTTTTTGCTGTCAGCGGCTCACGGAGGCATTGTTTCTGGCTTTTTTTCTCTCGTTTCTCAGCGAGGAGGGAGGGGGGCGGGAGGAAGATCTGACAGAGCAGAGCTGCTCACATTGCTCATCTCAGTGAGCACCGCTGCCTCTGCTGAAGCAGAGTGGTTGTTTTTAACACTCTGTTGGCACCCCAAGGATCCTATGGCCCCACAGGAATTACCAGGGACCCAGAGGCAAAGCACGGAGGGATACAAGGACACGGCACAGGAGGGACACGGGGGCAACAGCACAACAGCAGCCACGTGCTCCGATGGAAACAAGTGTGGGGGATCTGCGTGGCTCCAGGAGCCCTGGGACAGCTCTGCCAGCTCCCGGAGTGACCCCAGCTCCTGTGGGTGCCACACACAGGTGGTTCCACCCTGACCCTCCAGGCATGTGCCGGGGACAGCTGAGGGACCACAGGCAGGGAGAGCAGCACCACATCTGCCGCGGGCTCCCGTCAAGGCGCCTCGCCGGACAGGGACTGGCAATGCTTGCTGAGGCAAATAAACCGTACAGGCGAGTTACCTCATCCTCATTTGTAGCCATATGTTTTTCCCAGCAGAGAACAAACACTTCCAGCCGCTACAGCTTATATAACAGAGTGGAGCAGGGCTGCGAAGCTGCTCGGCTTCGCACAGGCACCGCACCAGCAAAACTGGCACGGGCACAGACCCTGCTTTGAGACAGTGTTGACTGCTCACTCCCAAAACGCTGTCCCGAGGCACAGCAGGAGCACGGAGCTCCCACTGGGAGCATGCTGAGAGCTCTCTTGGGTGCTTGGCCCCAGCACTGAAAGGAAAAGCGGATCTGGAGCTCAGGAGCTTTTCAACTGAGGGTGGACGAGCTGGGATCAAACACGGCCTCTAGACCCGGGAAGGAGTTTATTGCATTCACTGCTTGAAGAGAAGTTAATTAGCAAAAACTCCGATCCTGGAGAAAGCCTCTAATGAGAATTAAGCCTGCAGATTAAAGCAGTTGGCCCGCTGGGAGCTGCCAGGGCTGCAGCTCCCCTTGTTCTGCAGCCACGCAGGACAGCAGTGGTGGCACTGGCAAGTGGGCGGCATCACTGTCAGCTCGACTTTGCCTAAACAAAGCAGCCCACTCCAGTAAATCCCAGAGCCCCAGCACAAGCCAGGAGCCATCCTCCCAAAGCTGGGGCAGGCAGAGGCACTCCTGCAGCTGGCTGATGGCAACAAGTCCACTGAACCCACCCTCCTGGCCTGGATGATGCCACTGAGGCCAGAGGCACTGACCACGGCTGGTCTGGGGAGACCAGGCTGATGCTTCTCACCATGCAGAGAGCAGCAAAACCGCTGCCCTTATCGATACTCCCTTGCTGATCTATCCAGCCAGTTCCAGCATTTTGTGAAAGGTGTGTAGGCTGGGAGTTATTTTTCGGCTATAAATAACTCTTTTAAGTCAGGAACAACATCCTGGTTGCATTGTTTCTTCCTGCCAAGCAGGGCAGGCTGGATAAATTAATTGGGATTAAGATTAGGCCATAAAATGCCTTTTCATTTCGACTAGAAAATCGTAGTGGGCTCAAAGCAGTTGATGCACAGTGAGTAAATTCTGTAAACTATCCACCGGTATCCCACGGTTTAATATCAGCAATAACAAATATAATTTGCAATAAATGGGAAGCAGCTTTCCCATCCATGTCCACGCAGCAGCCAGCGCTGGGGGAAGGCATTGCTGTGCCGAGAGCGGCGCTCAGCGCGATTACGGGAGATGGGCTGTGGATGGAGACCGTAATGGGAAAACACAGCAAGCGGCTGGAAAACGCCTCGGATAAAAGCGATAATCAGCGCCGCCGTTCTCCTCCGAGCGCTTGTTTAATGTCACACTAACCCCTGTCCCAGGCAGCGCTGCCGCCGGGACACTCGTCCCGCGGTGAACGCTCTGCTCCGTGACCCGCCAGCCCTCCTGATGTCCCCGCCACCTCCCCGTCCCCCGGCACACCCTACCTGCGCTGTCTCCCAGCCCACGGGGCGGGCGAGCATCCTTGCCTCCGCTGCTGTGTCCGGCGGCCGGCTCGGCGGTGCTGCTGCGGCCGGGGCTGCCGCGGGGCGCGTCCCCGCCGGCTGCGGGAGCCGCGGTGCTGGGAGGCTCCCGGGGCTGCGTGGCGGCCGGGACAGAGGTGGCGGCGGCGGCGGTGGTGGCGGTGGTGGCGGCGGCGGTGGCGGCGGTGGTGGTGGTGGTGGCGGCGAAGGCGCCGGGCAGCGTGCTGCTCTCCAGCGAGTCCTCCTCGCCCGTGGGGCCCCAGACGATGACCTCGGGCAGCGCCGTGGGCCGCCCGTCCCGCGGGGCGAAGCCGCGGCCGCGCAGGTGCCGCCGGCCCCTCCGGGAGCGCGGCCGGCGCAGGGGGCGGCCGGAGGGCAGCGGGGCGGCGGGGGGCGGCCGGCGGGAGCGGGGTCTCTGCAGGGGGGGCACGGGGGCGCAGGTCCAGGGAGGGCCGGGGCGTTGGAGCTCCTCCTCGCTCCCCGTGCCCCACAGCGAGCCGCGGGACAGTCTGTGCCGGAGCGCCGGCCGCGGCGAGAGCCTCCCCGCGGTGCCGGTGGCTGGGGGCTGGCAGCTGGCAAGGTCCATGGCTAGGTGGAACATGGCTATTAAAATCCAAGCATGGCTTCCGAGCGGGCAACCTGACCTGTGGACAGACAGGGATGGTGTTAGAAAGGGCAGCGGGGCAACCCCGCTCTCCGTCTCAGTATGGCACACGCGAGATCTCTGAGCCCAGACACCCAAAACATCCCTCAGCTCCACGGGTGTCATTGTCCTCCCTGGTTCTCCAGCCAGAGTCCCCCAAAATGGCATCCTAGGGCACGCTGCACCCCTCCCCCTGAAAACTACCACCACCAACATGACAGGCTGAGGATCCCCATTCACAGCTGTGACTTTTCAGTTGGTCTGGGAACATTGGGGATGACCTGAGGATGGGTTTTATCAGGCAACACCCTGGAGGAGCAGCCAGTGCCTGCTCTGCCCAAACTCAGCCCTTCTGGGTGAATTATCCGAAGCAGATGGCACAGCAGAGCTCCAGCAGGACAAGCTTTCACTCCAGGGACACTGAGATGCAGGGGTATCAGAGAGCCCATCCCTTGCTTCCCAAGCCCACAGGCAGCATGATGAATCCCTCAAAGGGCTGGAGCAGACCGGTCCGTGGGCTCTTGTGTTCGCACGTGTAGCCCATCTCCCACTATGGCAGAACATCCTTCCACGGAACACGGCACATCCCCTCCCACGGCGTGGGGCACCCAAGGTGAACATGACCCTGCAGCACAGGGAGGGCAGGAGGAGCAGCCCCTTTTGCTGCCCTTTCTGCCACAGAGCAGCTGGAACACCCCTGAGCTGCTGGCAGCTTCAGCAGTTACAATTTTGCTTTCATGTCACCGTCACATCACGTCATAGCCCTCTCCCTTCCCCAGTGGCACCGCACCAAGGCTCTGCTCTGCCCTCACGTCTCCTCTACGATGCTGCTCCGTGATGTAAGGCGGCAAGAAAATATCTGATAGGCTAATTTTTGTTTTTTGTTTTTTTTCCCCCACCACCCTGGAAAAAAAAAAAATCATTAGGCCAGAGCCCAAAAATCTTTACTCCATTTTACTCAGCTTTTACACGAGAAAGACTTTTGTCGAACTCAGCAGGAGTTAATGAGAGCTTTACATGGCTAAACGGGCTAATCCTCTGCAGCGGCGCCGCACAGTCCTTGGGAGCACGACAGAATGTGCATCTGGTTGACAGAAGCATTTGTACACTCCCTCTGTGCGTGAGCAAGCGAAGCTAAAGGAGCTGACCTGGATACTCCCAGGCACAGGCTTTTTCTGCTCAGAGGATCTCTGCTTTTTTCCTAATTGGGTATTTTTTCAAAGCGTAACAACATTTATTTTGGGGAGGGAGAAGGCAACGCAAGGAAAGAGAGCAGAAGGAGAAAGGGAAGAGCCAGAAACAGACAACAGAAACCAAAATAGTTCAGGCTGGGGGAGGAAGGATTTCAAGGCTTCAAAAATCCACAAACCACCCAAACTGTGGTGGTGGTGGTGGGTTTTTTTAGAGGCCGACAGAGTGGTGGCAGCACGAAGAGTGTGCCCCACGTGCTGTAGGCAATGCCGTGCTTCCACTGGTGAGGAGCCACAAGCTCACGCTCCAACCGGATCATCAAGCACGGACTCACCTTTGCAGCACTCAGGATCACTCCTGTGGCGTGTCAGGCTTGATTTCAGCCTCTGCCCAACTCCCCAACATCATCTGAAACGTCTCCTTGCAAGGAAGGAAAGGTGCTGGGCATCTCCTGATGTGCCACTCACCCCAGGTGCCACCCCTCACACCATCTGTGCCCACCCCCAGATCTCATCCCCCTTCCCAGCTCTCTGTGTTGTTCACACTCAGAGCTTTTATGAACAGCTGCTGAACAGAGCAAGGGAAGATGTGCCCAGCCCAAACTTGGTGCTGGCTGCATCCCAGCCACTGCCTGAAAACTTCTGAAAGACAAAATGCTGGTCCTTGGTGCTTGGGATTGGCCGCTCACAGGATAAAGAGATATTCCCCCCTGCTTCCACCTCCTCCTGTCTCCTTGTGACATTTCAGGCTGCAGCGATGGCAGCACGAACTTGCAGGGGCTTGCTCCTGCAGAACCTGCCTGGCATGGCTGCAGCACCCTGGAGCATCAGGAGGATGTGTGGGCAGAGGCAACATCCAACCCTTGCCTTCCCCTGGGTCGTGCTGGAATGCTGTGTCCCAGCAGGCCCAGGCAGCGCCGGTGACACCCAGCACCAGAGTGTCCCTCACTCCTGAGGCTCTGGGATGGGGATGGACACAGCAAGGGACACCCAGGTGGGGCAGATCCCGAGGACAGCTTGGGTCACCCTCCCACCAACGTCCCGTCAAGCGATGCCACCCAAGGGGCTGTCACCCCAGGGGTGTCCTCCTTGCCACCACGCTGGCTGCCACGTCTCCAGGAGAGAATCGGCGAGTCCGGTTACCTCGGAGGAATTTTGCGCGGCGTGCGATCTTCTGAGGGCTTTGCAACAACAGATAAGAGCAAGTGTCCTTCAGAATAAATAGCAGCGTGTAGGAGTTGCCGTTGTCCTGGCAACGCAGCGTGATGTGCCCGGCGCGGCGGCGGGGATGGATGCGGCATCGCGCGGCGCGGCCAGAGGCAGGACCACCCGGGCCTCCCCTGCCACCCCCGTCCCACAGCAGCACCCTGCCAAGGCTGGCAGCGAGAGTGACACGTCCCGAAGGACACCCAGGGAGCGGGGGATACATCTCCTGCCACCTTGTCCTTGCCCCAGAAAACCTGGGCTGTCCCAGGAGAGCCCGCTGCGGCTGGCACAGCACGACCCGGCACAGCGCCCCGGGAGTCCCCGCGCCTCCGCTTCCCTGTCACCCGAGCAGGCAGGAGAGCACCGAGCGCCCCTCGGGAGAGCGAGCACAAAGTCACCGCTGCTCAGAGGCCGGGAGGGCGTTCCTGCTTTGCCGAGACATCAAACAGCTCAAACGCCTCTCCAACGGCAGGAGCTGCTCCTCAGGGACAGCAGAGCGGGGGCAGAGGACCCTGTGCTGCTCCCAGCGCATGGGATAACTCCCTAAATGCGCCCAAAGAGGGGCTCTGGCATAAGGAAGGGAACACATCGTGCAGACCCACACATTGCATCCATCTGCCTCGGGTTGGGGGCGTGGAGACAGCCCTGGCTGGAGGTACACGTGGGCCAGAGGGATGCATCAGGCAGGGCCATGGTTACGCTTCTCACTCGGGAAGCAGGGCTTTGGTTATTCCTCACCCCCCTACAAGCACACACAACCTATTTTGCAAAGAAATTTGAGGAGCGTGGGCAATTTTCACATTACTTCTTTTCCCATCTTGAAGGTGAATGGGAACATTATCCCAAAATACTGTTCGAACTCCAGGAAAAACTCAATAAAACTCTGAAACTGGGTTAGATAAAGAAATGTGGAGCGGATGTATTTGAGAAAATGAAATCCTGTCCTTGATCTCCTCATCCCAGGCCTCGGCTCCCACCAGCCACAAATCCGCTCCCTTGGCTCCATGGATGGAGAGGCGGCACACAGGAAATGGAACTCCTGCAAATATTTACCTGCAGGAAGCATGAGAGCAGATTTCAAGGAAACTGCTGGGCTAATGACATGGATCAGGCACACCAGACATTCCGGGACTATTTCCTGAGCCCATCCAAGCCCGTCCTGGTTCCAAAGGCGATGGAAGAGTGGGTGTTGCACTGGAGCCACCACAGCCTCCGCACCCAACAAAACTTTCAGAGTCCTCCCCTGTGTGAAACCCCTTCCTGAATCATTCCAGGTGCAGCCGTGTGCTTTGAAGAGGAGGACAGTTGGCACTTGAGAGAGAGATTAATTTCAAGGATGCTGGAGGATGTGAGCTCACCGCGGTCCTCGGCAGTGGGGAACAGGCTGCCGTGGAACTTGGCTGCTCCCACCACTGTGCACATGGTACCAACCCCCACGTGCAGAGAGGGAAAGCAGGAGCATCCAGCATGGAGCGGGACAGAACAACCCCTGCCCCAGGGCCTGGGAACCCTCAGGGGCGGCAGGACCTCAGGCAACCCTGATACTGCAGACAGGACATGGATTGATCCGGTGCGCCCGCTGCGCTCCCAGAACCCCCTGTCTCTGTTAATGTGTCTGAAAATTAACTGGGATCACAGCTCTGACAATCATCAAAACACCACCCGACAGCACTAACCCACTTCTCCAAAGCCTCAAAGGCTCACTTGAGTGCAGTCCCTTTCATAAGGTCCTTTTTTGCTCTCCAGCATCAGCCCCTTTCTCCCGTGCCTGTGGAGACACTTCACAGGAGCATTAACTGTAGAATAGGCTGATTTTTAATGCAGAATTATACAAATGGAGCCATTCTTCCATTTCATGCCTCCTGTTAGGTAATCTATCGGTATTGCACGGGGAATCAAGGTTATGTCCTTGTTGGGGTGATTTACAAACTCAGAGGCTTTCATATCTCCGAACACAAAGCGAGGCAGGGAGAGAAATCTCCTGGAGCAGGAGCCGTGGTCAGAGAGTTGGGGTGATATATCCTTGACCCAGGCAAGACAAGGCAGGAGAGCAGGCACCACGCTCTAGGAAAAGCTGCGTGTCCTACAAAGGCATTCGGAGCGGGGCAGGTTATGAGAGTACGTGCAGGAACTCACTGGCTCCATACGGAATAGAACGAGGCCGCTGCATCCCAGCGGGTGACTTTCACACTGGAGCAGGAAGAAGAGGGGAAAACTTCAGTGGCAGATACTTGGCCCGCGATTGCATGTCCTGGCTGAGGTGGGGACTGCAGCCGCCGCCGCAGCCGCTCTCCTCTCCTCTCTGTCCCGCTGTCCTGTGTGATGATCCCTGCAGTGCAGCGACTGTCCTTTGTTGTCACACTACCAACCATCACCATGGAAATGGAGCATCGCCATTCTGCACTCTGGGCTGGGCCGGGACTCTCCCCAGGGCTGTGGGGAGGGGAGATGAGCGATCCCGCATGTGGGCGGCGTGGATGAGTGCCAGAAGGCACGTGGAGAGTTATGACATAGGATCAGCAGGTGACCTTGTGGACCACTCCCATATGACGTCCACTGTGTCCCACCCCACATCCCAGGAATCAGCAGCACCATGGAGATTTCTCTCCTGAGCCACGTTCTGCTGCGGGTTGAGTTTTTCTCACCCCAGACCCAATGGGAACCAGAAACATGCAAGCCACCATGCCATCTGTAGCCCCAACTTCTTCCCAGATAATTATAAATTTGTGAAAATATGGCTGCCAAGCTCTTTAAAGCCAGGACTGGGACTTAAGGCACAAAGGCTGACACACAGTAGCACCTAAGTAAATTAAATGTGCCACATCACTACCTATCTATATTACAGTCCTGAGCTTCAGGATTACCTGCTAATAAAAGTGATATTTAAAACAAGTCCTAAGTTCCTCCGCTGCCCCCTTCTCCCCACAAGTAATTAAACTGACGCCGCTTCCCGCAGCGGAGGGGATGGGATTTATCATGGAGGGAAATCAGCAGAGGGTGAAATAGGTTGAATCCTCCCCGCCACGCTGCTGCGGCCAGGCAGACAGCAAACACCCACTTCCCTGGGAAAAGGGGGCAGAAAGGGGTTGGGTGGGGCTGGGAAGCCACGGGTCCCCCCAGGCTGGAAATGCCAAGGTGGAGGCAGCTGGATCCATCCCTGGCTGCGCCTGGGGAGTGGCGAGAGAGGGGCAGGAGGGCAGCCGTGGCAGGGGGGAGCCACTCGCTCTTCTGCCTCCGCCTTGAGCTCACCCAGCTGCAAATAAACAATTTTACCATTTGAATAGCCGCGAGTGCGGAAGGCATAATTAATACCCAGCGGTACCATCAGCCAATGTGCTGATGCGGGAGGTGCAGCCCCTGCCAACACCGGCAGCGCACAGCTTTGGCTCCGCAGCGCGCGGCCCCGGCTGCTCTCGCCTCCAGGCCCGTCCTTCGCCGGAGGCAGAGGAAGGGCAAAGCCCCAGTGCAGGCACCTGGGGCTGGTGCTGGAGCCCACCAGCGCAGGACCTCTCAGGTGCATCCCACAGCCACAGCACGGGAAGAGTCAGGATCAGACCCAGACTCATTGCTCATGGCAGAGCAATGTGGGGAAGAGTAAAAGGGAGCAGGCAGAGGGCAGGCACATGTGGCAACACTGTGAAGGCAAGAGCTGCGCCTAGCTGCTGCCCAAGTTGAGCCAATCTTTAACCATGAGTTTCAAGTTAAGTTCCCATTTTCAAATATATTAAAGACACTGACAGGACAAAAGGCCCAGTGCCTCCAGCCAGCCTGAGGATGGGTGTGAGAGCTAACACAGCGATCTGGCCAACACTGCCCATTATGGTCAATCCTGCTTAGCTTGCTCAAGAGAGGGCAGAGGCTGCTTGAGAGAGTTTTCCCTGGTCTTCAGGGAGTGTTTCCGACAGGATTTGAGAAGTGCCAGGGTGGGAAGCCCAGAAGTTTGCATGCATCTTCAGACAGAAACATGTCTCTTGCAAATTTCTGTGCAAGTCCAGTGCTTGGCAGTTTACCTGTCACCACTCTGGCAGCAGGAGTTCTGAGCCCAGTCTGGCTCCCCTGTGAAGACAGAATGCTGCAGGTTCATCTGCCAGCGTGGCGAGACAGGTCCCAGCCAAACCAGGGGATGAACTGCCTCCAGTGCTCCCCAAGGGGGTCAACACAGTGGCAAGCTCAGGCCCTTCATCCCAGGTGCTGCTGGAGCATCCCTCCTGGCAAGGCAGAGTGTGGGTGTCCCTGGAGCATCCCTCCCAGTGGGCATGGGCCAAGTACCTCTGGAATATCTTCCCCCAGCAGCGCAGCCTCGGTACTGCTTGAGCATTCCCCACAGTGGGAATAGCTTGGATACCACTGGAGCATCCCCTGTAATAGGCACAGCCTGGGTACCGCCAGAGCACTCCCCTCAGCACACACAATGTGAGTACCACCAGAGTACACCTCCCAGCAAACACCGTGTGGGTATCACTGGACCATCCCTCCCAGCGCACACAGTGTGGGTACTGCTGGAGCATCCTTTCCCGCAAAACCAGTGTGGGTACCACTGGACCATCCCTCCCAGCACACACAGTGTGGGTACTGCTGGAGCATCCCCCTCAGCGGGCACAGCACGGCTGTCGCTTCCCCCACCGCCGCTCGGCCGCCCCAGCCAGCAAACACTGCGTGCATTTAGCGTGGCAGGGCCGGACAGTGGGGTGTTTCATCAACCCAGCAGCGATAACACTCAGCTTTTGTCCCTCCCGGATAAAGGGGGTTTGTGAGCACTGGCTTTCCAGCCCAAACTGGCACCTGTCGCCAACTTACCCCACTGGTCCCCCCCCTCGAGTTCTGCACCAGCGCTGGGGACCAGGCAGCAGCAAGAGCTCCAGCTCAGACACAACTTGCTGGGAAGTTTCAGATTTCCAGATCCACCAAAATCTTGTTGAAGAGCCAGTCTCAAGCTCTGCTCTTGCTGATATTAAAAGCAATCCATAAACCAAAGGAAATCAGGGCTTTCCCCCCTCTCATTTCAGCTTCTACCTAAACCTCCTCGTGTATTCCACCTCCTCACGCACACCACAGGATCGCTGCCCAGGCTTTACATGCTGACGGCGACCGAGGAGGTCCTGGCACACGAGATGGTGCTGCCTTCTCCCATCCCCATCACAGCAGCGGAAAACACTCCCCCACGTACCAAAATCAGTCTGCTGAGGGAACAGGACTGCAACATACGCAGCAGCACGTTAAAACCAGAGCTTAGAGATCATCCCTGGTGTTAGTTAATGCTGCCTGCAATAAATAAGGCCAGCGGCTGAGCTGAGCGGCTCCCTGCTGTGGGCACAGGCGCAGGCAGGACAGCGCATTTCCCCACAGACTTCTCCGCTTTGCTCATGAATTTTCTTCTGTTGCCACATGTCTAACTCCTGGACGATCAACTGCAGGCCTCCCCCTTGGATAAAAGGACTGCTTTGGCGTGTCCAAGCAGGATGCAGTGCTCCGTGCCGTGGGATGGGATGGGATGGGAATGGATGGGAATGGATGGCATGGCAGAAGCCAGGCTCTCCCCACTGGGATGGCAATAGTCCTGTCAGATCCCAGACCAGAGCTGGAGCCTTATGAGGCGTCTTGTTCCTCTGAATACATACCCACAAAGTTATTCCGAGAGACAGCAGCTAAGCAAACCCAGCCCTCAGCTCTGAAGGACCTACAGAGAGGAAAACCATGGCATGAAGCTATGGCTTATGCTGCCCTTTAACCCCACTGCTTTCCAGATAGATAACCCAGCACTGATCGTATTTTCTAAATGAATGTGCTCAAGTGTGTCATTACAATGAATGCAGGAAATGCTTTGATCTTAAAAAAAAAAAAAAAAAGTAGGCTCAGTACATCTAAAGTAGCAGCTTAACAAGCTTTAAAGCAAAACAATTAAAAGAGGTCTGTGGTGTCTTTTTAAAATAATGTGTCTTCGCGGGAGCCGCGCATCAGAACCCACTGTGGTATCAACGGGAAACACCTCCAACCTTGGAACACGCCCAGGGAGAAAATAACTCATAATGGGATTTTAAATGATGACCCCCCAAAGTGCTCCGCCTTCCCAGGAGCAAAGAGAAGCACTGGAAGCGTGTGGATGACCAGCACAGGGCCCAGCCAACCCTTCCCCATAGCAAAGGCTGGATGCCCACACAGGGAAATCCAACTGAGTCTGGTCTGCACTCCAGCATCACAGTCTCCGGGTGGAGCTGCTCTCAATTCGCCCTGCAGTGACTGAGATCCAAACCTTTCTTTCTCCTGGGAAGTCCCCGGCAGCCCAGCAATGCACAGCCTGCCCGGAAACCTCAGCAGCCATCCTCAGGAATGAACACAGGGAACACGTCAATAATTTCAAAAGCTCCATAAACTCTAACAGAAATGGAGAAGATGAGAGGAATGAAGACTCTGAAAGCAGAAAGAGGAACAGATGGCTTTTATGGAGCAAGAAATACAATAGGAAAAAATGGAGCAGCAGAGCTCCCTTTGAAGGTGAGAATCGTCAGTAGGGAAGCCTGGAGAAAGCCAAGGCCCAGGAACTGGGAGCTCAGTGCAGGGCACTGCATTGCCCAGCCAAGGCTCTGGCTGGTGGTCCTGGGGAGCTCCCCGCTCCCCTGGCTCCTGAGACTGCACTGCCTCTGCCCAGCCCCACCACAGGGACAACCCGCTGCCAGAGAAGAGTCAGCGTGACCCGCAGCATGGAGAAAGAACAGCCCAAAAAGACGATGAAAAAGCCAAGCTAAAATAGAAAGCAAAGGCAGCGGGAATGAACTCCAGGGCAAAGACTCTTGATCCTGTCACAGAGAGTTTTAAATCCCTTTTAGCACCAAGCAATTTCTTTTCCATGAAGAGCCTTTCTCCCCGCCACAGCCATCTCACTGCGCATACAGCAACCAGGCAGCTCACAGGCTCTCCCACTGCAGCCATGGCAAAATCCTGATGGATCGAAGTGATGATGAGGGTTTACCTCCAGGACCTCAAGAACACTGTGCCATTGGGGGCACAGCCCCTCAGATCCCAACTGCCAGCGTGTCAGGGATCACTGTGCTCTGCATCTCATTAAAACAAACAAACAAACAAATAATAATCCTTTTTGCAGAAGAGATTAAACTTTTGCAGCATTTTCTCCCACGGATTGGCAGCAGGGGATGACCTCCTGCATCCCTCAGCATCTCAACTTCCTTCAAAGGCACCTGTGCCAGCAGCCTTACTTCCATCCTCATCCATCAAAATTAGCAAAATTGATTTTGCCACAGAATATGTCACTTTGACAGGAACCCAGAGTAAGTCCTGAGCGTGTCATGTCAGATGATGCTAAAGCAGAGCCTCTTACAATGACAACAAACAAGAAGACGAATAACTCATCCTCTCCATGAAAAACTTTGTAAGAAAATCCATGAATGACAGATACTTATAGAAAAAAAGGTTGATTCATTTTGGGAGCTCTTTCTAAAATAACACTTGCCAGCATCCGGAACGGTCACACTTTCCCTACATAAACGCCCTGCCGCTGCGGACTCAGCCAAGCTTTGGCTCTGGCCGGGAAGAGGCAGAGCCAACCACGCTCCCGGCGGGATGCGTGGCTTCATCTCCTGGCATTCATCACCCACGTTCCGGTGGGTCCTTAAGTGGATGTCCTCGTCCATGTCAATTAACTGATGCTTCATTACTCGAGTCCTGCAAAGGGAGCAGAGATGCTATCGCAGGCTCCGGGAGCAGGGCCGGGGTCACGCACGGGACTCAGGCAATTACGGAACTCGTCCCTGAGGAAGCCGCGTGTGCTGGCGCTTGCTAGGCAGGCAATTCCCAGGGGGGACAACGTGGGCTGCCCCCGACCTTGTCACAATCTTCAACCTGAATGGCGTGCAGTCAAGTGGCAACATCAATTAGCGGCGTTTGCTCTCACCGGCGCCTCGAACGCTGCTGCTGAGCAGCGAGTCCCCAGCCTTCCCATGCTGAGCACAGCAGCTCTACACAGCTCCTCAGCTGGCACCACACAGCCACGTACCCCATCTACAGGGCTGTAAAACACAGCTGGAGTTTCTCCTGAACATCCCAGGATGCTGCAGAAGAGGCAAGGCCAATACCTTCATGGACAGGAGCCATCAATTCTCACCAAGCTGTAGCTGAAAGCCACAAAGCCACTCTCCTGTGTGGCACAGCACGGTCCCTCATGCGGCATGTGCTGTGCTGCTGGTGTCCTGCAGCACACGGTCACACCTGCACCAGCACGTCCCCATCTCCACGCTTCTCTTCTACTAGGGCACGTGCCCCTGGTGAGCTCCAGGTTTTCCACCTCGAGCATCCAGACTTGCCTCTTGAAGGAAGCGCCTCGCCGCTCCCAGGCTACGGGTTGTTTTTGAAGCAGCTTCTGCTCAGCCTTTATTTGGAAGTCAGTGGAGCTGGCAGTGCTGGCATTGCAGCCAGGCCAGCAAAGCTTCACCGCTCCCACCTCGCCACAGCTAAACCTCATCCCATGGATGCTTCAGCCAGGGTCTGGAGCAGCTCTGCAGCCAAGACGCTGCTTCTCCTCCCTGCCAGCTTCTGCAGCAGGGGCTGAAGAGTTCTTCCCATACCCACAGAGACGCTGTGCCAGGGAACAGCTTCTGCTCCCAATGGCTCTGGCTCGTGGGGACACATCAGCCACTGGCAGCAGGGACACAGTGCCCCTGGGATGCTCCAGCACTGCCAGGAAAGCTGAGCTGCCGAGAAAGACCTTCAGAGCAAACTTCAACAAAAATCGTCGCATGTCAAAGCGTATCTCCTGCCTACGCATCATTTCCAAGTCACAAGGAGACATTTTGCAGATCGGAGTTGGAAATGAGCACTTTGTGAATGACTGGCTTTATTTATTTTTATAAATCCTCAGGCAAGTCCCAGTGGGTGCTTTGGCCTCCTGCCTCGGGCACCCAGCGCCCGCTGACCCCACCCCTGCTCATCTCCATGGAGCTGCTCATCCACCTCCAGCCAAGCTGGGTTGTTTCTCCTTTTCTCAGTGTTGCTTGGGACCATAAATACCAAATCTCTCAGCACTGATGGGAGGACACTCCCACACAGCTGCATTTGGGGCAGGTCTCCAACCTGCTCCCAGAGCATCACACCCAGCTTCCCTGAGCCCATGTGAGCACTACACAACACCCAGCCCTGCCACCACACCACAGGCAGCTTTGCCTCCAGCTTGGGAAGAGTTTAAGGGGTGCTGGGGGGTGATGGAGCCAAAATGCTCGCGAGTCCCCACCGTGTCCCCAGTGAAGGAGCTCAGCACTGCACGGAACAGAGGCTTCAGCACAGCTTTGCCTTGCAGAGCCGCCAAGGCCAGAGAAAGCAACTGATAAACTCAGAAAGCAGAAGAGATTCAGCAGCAGGCAAAACCTCATTTCACAAGGAATCCTCATAAAACCAAATTAATGTTGAAGGATGAAGGCAGGTAAACCTCCCACGGTTAAGTTCAGGCCACTGAGACTCAGTTTAAATCTCTCAGCAGTTCTGATTTAATCAATGCATTTCCAAGTGAAATTAGATGAAGTACATCTCCATCACAGGAAATTATATAAGCTATCAAAGTCTGTAGGTGCAAGTCCCAGTAAGAAGAGCCACGGGAAATATTCATATCAACTCAAATTCCATTTTTAAGGAGTCACTTCAGGTCCAGAGTTTAAAGTTCTTTTAGTGAAAAAAAATCACTCTGATGAAAACAGTGAGCCAACGCAAGAAGGGCCAAGCAGCAGGTTCAGGAACAACTCTGCATAACCCACGGTGAGTGCTGGGATGCTGGCTTTGGCCCAGGAGCACCACCCAACGTGGGAGGGAAGGAAGATGGAAGGGAGGACAGAAGCAAAACCGCTTTGTTTTAAAGGAGGGGGTGACAGCACCAACAATGCCACACCATCCACTGATCCCACCCAACACACTCAGCCTCCAGGAATTATCCTGCTAGAAGAGTGTTGCTGTCAAACCCAAACTCTGTTGGGCTTGAACTGCTGGTCGCCACCAGCCCTCAAGGAAAACAACAGACACCACAGCGCAGAGCAGGGCAGCTCCTGCTCCTCCTGCTCAGCACACTGAGGTTCCAGCAATCTTGGTAATCTTTCCTCCCAGTCCTTCTCCCATCAGCTATATTTAAAGGCTTAGGCATGCACACATTTTCATAATGAACCTCAGACCTGCTGGAGGTCCTGTGGTTTATTCACACCCCATGGAGCTGCCCTGGGGAGCCGCCCGCAGCGCTCACCACTGCCCTGTATCCATACAGACACTGAGGTAAATAAGGCATGCAGGGAGAGCCTGAGGACCAGACTGGGTGAGGGAAGGTAGGAACAAAGTTGGAGAGCTGTCCTCTGCCTGGCTGCTCTTCCCTGTTACAGCCTGGGCTCTGAAGGAACGTTAGCAATTCCTCCTTTCCAGCAGATGACCATTAGATATGGCAGAGCCAAGCCGTGGTGCTCCAGCCCCGGGAGCCGGCGGCTCTCCTGTCCCGTGCCCTGCCTGCCGAGGGCTGGCACAGCAGCTGCCACACGGGGCAGCCCCCAAACATCCTGGCAAAGCAGCCGCACCATGACAGCTCCCTCCTGCCACGCCGCTGGAAACACCACAACGACAAGGCGGTGGCTCTGGTGTTATTACAACAATTATTCACGCTCTGGGAAGTGGCCGCCGAAGCCCCGCGCCGCTCCCCTCGCCTCATCTGGGAAATTGCCGCCAGCACAGAGGTACGAACCGCTGCATGAAAGTACGGGTTATTCGGGCATTATTGTGGCTGTTAAGTATCATAGCCAGTGACACCAGATGAATTTCTGTGGCAATCAATCCAGCCGGGAGCAGCCAGCTCAGCCCCTGTGTGGATGCAGGATGAGTAAGGACTCCTCAGCGGAGGCCATTAACTCCCACTGCTTACTGCTCTCATTACTTCCCAGACTGCAAGGCTTGCATCTTTGACGAGCGACTGAATCTACATTTGACAGTGTGAACCCGACGAGCGAAATTCATGGAAAATGTTTGCTTTGGCAGTAACTACGAGGCCCATAAAGTTTCCACGGAGCCAACGTGCAGGGATGTATGCTTTTAATGAGTTGTTTTATACAATCGCCGAGAAATTGCAAACGGTGGTTTTACTCCTACTGCAAATCACTCCAGAGCTCAACGCTGTAAAAACTGTGGCATATTGTTTAAAACATTATATTCGTAGCTATGGAGGGGAAGTCCTCGGCAGCGCTGGAAGCCTGGCACGCTGCAGAAAGCTGCCGTGCCCTCGCAGGCGGGCGCAGGCACTGACGCAGGCGTGTGCACGCACACGTATGTCTGTGCACACTCAGGGAGTGACAGAGCCGCCGCCACCTCCCCAAAGAACAGATTTTGCCCCACAGCACCCACGCCTGCCGAGAGCAGAGCGGGGCTGGAGCATCCCTGGGACCTCGCAGGGGCTTTCAGGGCAGCGCTGCTCGCTCAGCCCCGCTCCGAACCGGGGAGCGGCAGCTCCCCTTCACGGGGATGGAGTAATTCTGGGCAGTGCAGTTGCACAGGTCCTGCCCTCCCCGGCGGAGGAGCACAGCTCACCGCGAGGTCAGGCACTGCCACCGCCCCGGGCGAAAGGGATCCGACTTGAAAGGAGCAGCACGGTACCATCTCCCCGCCGCAGGCAGCCGCTCCAGGCAGAGGCTGCGCGGGGTGAAACGGGCGCTGCGAAGCTCCACCGCTTCTCCTGGAGCTATTTTTCCAGTAGTCTTCAAGAAAATGAGGAGAAATGACATGGGAAATGTCAGAAATAAAGCCAGAAGCAATTAGAGTAAGAGAGAAGGGAGAGCAGCAGGCAAGGTTAGCAGTAAAGTTATCTCTTATTAAAAATAAAACACGGAGGGACTGGCAGCTGATGAGGTGGCAGAAAGGACCGCCTGGTGCTAGGGATCCAGGATGCACAGCACAGAAATTCGCAAGGCGAATGAATCGAGGAGAGAAGCAAGCAGAGGGCTCCTGTTTCCATTGCTAAACTCTCCTCAAAAATAACAAAGCAGAGGGCGTCCTCTGTTCCCAGGATTACAGCCTTCTGCCGCGCCAGCCTTGGGAAGCGGCCCTCCAAGCTCCGCTGGGCTTTTCACCTGACACGAAATAAATCCAAAAGCGTGGCACCCTGAGAAAACCCTCGGGTGCTTTCGCCGGGAGGAATTCCTGAGGTCACTACATCACCACAGGCTGTCCTTCCCACACGCAGCATCCTCGGCTGACGGATGGACAGACATCTCCGGCGGCAGCGTGAAGGTGCTCGTGTGCCCGGGCTGGCGGGGTGCACCAGCCAGAGGCACGGGACAACGACCGGGGGCTTTGGAAGCCGGCTCGCCACGTGCCTCTGGAATATGCGGCGCGGCACGGGAGTGGAACGGAGAGGCCAAGGGCCTCCCCCAGCTGCTCGGCATAGACAAAACCTCAGTTCAGGTTTCACCCTCCAGGACTCCATCCACAGCCCGGACAGCGGGACAAAGCCTCCAGCGATTCCCACGGGTGGCGGACAAAGGCTTCTCGCATCACCACTCGCTGTCCGTGGATTCGGGGGCCCTGCCTGCCTCCCTCCGTGCCCCCCCAGCTGCAGCCATGTTCTGCCAGAGCGCAGGGGCGCGGGGGGCGGCGCGGGCTGATGGGCTCCCCGGGGTGCTGCGTGGGGTAGGGCCGGCCCTGGGGGCTACACCCACCCATCCGCTCACCCCGCAGCTCCCCTGCCCACCCAGTCCTGCTCCCCGGGGAGCGGCCACAGGCCCTGCTGCGAGCTGCGGGAGTGGGGTGGCCGCTCGGGACTCCTCGCCTTGGGACCCTTCTCCCAAGCAGCAGGTGATGTGCCGGAACCACCGTCCCGCTCGGTGGAGGGACGTCCGGGGTTTGACCCCTGCCCAACACAACCGCTCAAACCCAGGACTTTCCAAATACAAAACCGGGTTGGGGAGAACGAAACACAGCGTGGATTTCACTTTTCCTTAAGGTCTCACTTGTTTAACCCGCTGCTGCTTTCACTCGATTCCATCGAGATGGGCTCAAACCACCAAAACCCAGGTACTACTGGGGCTCCGGGGCTGCACACAGGCAGGGGCCGGGGCCAGGGCTTTCCAGCCACAGCACCATGGAAATAACAAGATTTCGGCTCAGATGACTTCGCAGCGGTAATGAAAATGTGTTACGTAACACTTTGCCTCCGTCTCCTCTGCTTTGCAATTCTCGATTAATCTCCCAAACACATCCATCCATCTATCCGTCCATCCATCCATCCAGCCATCCATCCATCTATCCATCCATCTGCCAGCGTCCTGGACGCCTCCCCAGCCCCGTCCCCAAGTCGGCCCCCTCCGGGGCGGCCAGAGGGGAGCGAGCAGCCGGCGAGGGGACGCTGACCGCTGATCCATCTCCTGGGCAGGGCGGGCGAGCGGGGCGGGGGAAACCGGGTGGGGGGAGAGCCCGGCACCGCGCGGAGCGCGGACCGGCCGCCTCCTCGGGCGCCGGCAACCTCCGGCTGCACCGCGCGCTCCCCGCTCCGCTCCACACACCGCTCCCCATCCCGCATCCCGCTCCTGTCCCCAATCCCCGCTCCAAGTTGACGGTTTAACTCCGCCGCTCCCCGAGCGCGCCCGGCGGCGGGATGCCCCAAGCGCTGCTCCGCGGGGCCATCGCTCCCCGGTCCTACCTGCTTCCCGGGAGCCGTCGCATCCACATCGTCACGTCTCGGCCCGGCCCGGCCCGGCGGGGCTCAGCGCCTCAGCGCTCCATCCGGGCGCGCCGCCCCGCGCCCGCGGCGGCGCTCAGCGGCGGGGCAGGCGGCGGCCGGCGGGGCGGGCATGCCCGGCGGCGGCGGCGAGGACGGGGCTCTGTGCTCCGGTGCTCCGGCCCCTCAGCGCCGGCGGGGCAGCTGCGCGCCCGCGGAGGCTGCGCGCCCCATGCGCGGTGCGGTTCACCGGGGCTCGGCTCGGCGCGGCTCGGCTCGGCTCGGCTCGGCTCGGCGCGGCGGGGCTGGGCGCGCTCGCGTCTCTGCGCGTACCCGCGGGGCGGGGGCGGGGGGCCGCGGCGCGGGGAAGTTGCGCGGGGCGGAGGCGGGGGCGGAGCGCGGCCCCTCCGCGCCGCGGCCGAGCGGGGGTTGGACCCGGCTCGGCACCCGTGCCCAGACCCGCTTGCGACTCCGTCTCCGTCTCCGAGGGGATCGCCGGGCAGAGCCGGGACCCCGCCGGGGAACGGCCCGTCCCTCCCCGGGACGCCGACTCCGGCAGCCGTTTCCCCCGCTGGAGAGCTTCTTTCCCCGGACCCCGCGAGCAGCCGCTCGCCGGCGGCCCCGGAGAGCGAAGCCCCCTCTCCGCCGGTGGGCACTGGCCCAGCAGCTCCGCACCCCGGGACCGCGGTGTCCCGTACAGCCCGAGCGAGCAGCAGGGGAGTGCGGGTTCGATCCGTGCTTTTCGGGCAGGGCCAGGGGTCCCCCGCAGTTCGGCAGCCCCGGGGAGCCCCGGCCCGCTGCCCGGTGGAGCGGGCCCGGCTGCTTCTGCAGCGGGCTCCACCAGCCGGCCGAGCGGGCATCCTGCTCCCGAGCCAGCCCCGGGAGAGTTTCCAGCCCGATCCGCACAGCTGGCCCGCAGGTACAATGTCGGGCCAGCGGGAGCGCGGATCCGCCACCGCCGCCTCGGGCCCCCGCACCGGGAGATAACGCAGCCAGCACCGAATTCCCTTCGGCTGGAAGTGCCTTTCGTGCTCCGTGCTCGCCCAAAGACAGCCGAGCACAAAGGGGAGCGTGCGGGGAGAGGCGCTGGTTATTTTGGGATGTGTTTCATCAGAGCCTGATGCGTTTTCTCTCTTTCCGGGGGTGCTGCCAGTAAGGAGCGACATTATTCCTGGTGTACTGTAAGAAAAGCGTGTCTCTCAAAAGCCGAGCTGCTTTTCTGTTCAGCTGCTGCAATAAAATAAGTTTTTGTACGCACTTGGGGAAAGATTCGTCAAAGCTGCTCCTGGCTAGAGGCGAGCAGCAGAAGCGTGGTGCACAGAGCCAGGACTGCCGCCTGTCCCTTCACGGGGGCAAACCACCTGCAAGGCACATCAGTGACACGGCTTGCTTGACTCTGGACAGCCACAGCAGAAAGCAAGGCTTGTGTAGAGATGAGTCTCTCTGGTGCCTTTCTGACTCACTGGGTTTCTTTTCTGCCTCCAGAGGAACTTACTCCTCAGAGAGAAGAAACCTCCTGTGAACAGGACGGCTGGAGGGAAGGTCAGCGCTGTCCCTTGGATGCCTTGCCAGCCTCTGCTCCTCACATGTGCTCCTGCTGGATCGGCTCCAGCTGCTGCCAGAAGTGCTGTAGTTCAGCATCCAAATCCCCACCTTCCTTGGAGCTGGATTCCTGGTCAGAAGGAGCCTCATGTGGGAAGGATGAAATGTCAGGGGCTGAACTGTGTACCAGTTAATCCTGGGAGGTGGCAGCTGCCTGGGGAACTGACATCTCCCAGCCCAGCCCAGGCAGAACCGAGGCTACAAAAGTACCTAAATAATGGCCAGACTGTGTTTGGTTTTCCCTAAGCACCATCCTTTCCTGTCAGGGTGGTTTAGGCTTGGTTTCCTCACAGCCGCTGGTGAATCGCACCTTTGGTGGTGCCACAAAGCCTGCTGTCCCCTCTTCACCTCCTGGAGCGAGGCCAGTTACAAACTGTAGCTCTGTCGAGTCTGCCTCCGGGAGGGAAGGAGCCGCGAGCCCCAGGGCGTTCATTACAAAAAAAATCCCGCGGTCACAATGCTCACAGCTGCTGATCAAGGCAGCCCCGGCACAGAGAGGCAGCAAGACCCAGGGTTCACCTGGACACACCTTCCTGGAGGCTGCCATGTGCAGGGTCTTGAAAGAAAGAAAAAAGCTGAAAAAAATTCAGCTTTACTGCAAGCCCATGGACTTTATCAGCCACTAAACCCATCTCACTAACACAAAAGATCTTGAGAGAGAGGAAGGGAAGAGCGTGCGATTGTCTCTTAAGAGGCTGAGAGAGATACTGGAACGCAGTTAAGTAAAAGACAATCAATTAAGGCTTAAATAAACCCAAACGAGAAACCGTTAATGAGAGCTATCTTGTATCTCAAACAAATCCTCTTAACTCAGCCCCACTTAAAAAAATATTATTTCCCCATTTGTGCCCAATGTGTGGAGCTGGCGGGGGATTGCAGGGAGGACCACGCTGGGGATCTGCAGCGTGGCAGTGCGGGTCAAGCTTCTGAATTTTTTGCTATAAACATCTGTTATTGTCTGTACACCTTGTTCAGGCAGGGGACTGCAAGCATGGAAAAGCCCCATGCCCTCGTCATCAGCCTTCCTCTGGTCCTGAACCTCTTCTCAAGCTCCTGGCCTCAATTCCATGTTGCATCATCACCAGCCAGAAGCTTCCAGAAACAAAAGAGATCAAAGGAGAGCTGAGGTTTTCGGCAGTACCAAAGCAGGTGCGCAGGCAAAGCTTTTATACGCGGGCAATTATTTGGGTTCAGGGCTCGTTTGGGATGCTCGGAGCGGAAACCTCACAGGGAAGGAGATACCTGGGCAGAGTGTGTGCATCCTTGCTGCCCTCCGGAGAGCCCTGCCTGTCACCTGCCCAGCGACACGTGCAGCACTCACTCGGTGCCTCCCTAAAGCTGCCAGCACAGCGTTTTCCGTGCTCTTTGAACGGGCGGGCAGTGCCACTCTGCAATCTCGGCCCCTTTTGTCTCGCTCATCTCCTCAGCAGCGCTGCCGGGGCCGCCTGCCACAGGCAGGCAACGGAGCAGCCCGCTGCGGGAGCAGGAACCGTGAATTATCCCCCATTTAAGTAGGAGGGAAGGAAGTCATTAGCGAATTCATTTGTCTAACTTGTTCTTCTCAGAGTCATCGCTCCGAGAGAGTAAAGTTCCTGATGCTGGCGCAAAGCTGCAGGCGCTGACTGGGGCTGGCTGCTGCGCTCTGGGGCACAGATGCTCACGCAGACCCGTGTTTGGGGAGAAAAGAGGGTTTTTCCCTGCAGTTGGGTCTGCGCTTCCCAGGTTGTCCATAACAGCACCCGTGTGCCCACCCACCCACCCACCGTGAGCGGGGCCAGGTGTGGGCACCCCAAGGGCGCTGTGAACCACAGCAGGGGAATGTTGCCAGCTGTGCTGAACTTCATCCCCTGTGTTCTGAGCCAAAATCTGTTAATTTGCTTCTGAGTGGAGAGAAAGACACTGCCCCAGCTACACTTGCCAAGGAGGAGTGAAAATTGTCTCTTCAGTAGAAGTAGGTTGTCATTACCCATTTTCCTTTCATACGGGAGAAGCAGAAGTGTTACTTGGAGCTTGTGAAGCACAGAGGAGCATAATACAATTTCTGCCTCCTTGCAGCATCGTCCTTTTCGTTTTTCAGACCAGTGATGACAGGGAATAGGTCACCCTGGGGGTTTTATACGCTGAGCAGCTCTCTTGAGACTTGCATTCCCTTCAGAAAGCATCCCCCGCAGCCCCAAACTCCTCAAATGGTCTAAAACAGATTGTCAAACAAGGCACAGCTCCATCCTGGCGTGCTGGACCCCTGGAAAGGGAAATCATAAGCCGAGAGAGCAGGAGGGGAGGGCTGAGATGGGGAAAAGCTGGATGGGATTTCATGGGCCCAGAAGAGTCACCCAAACCCCCAGAGCGTCCCAGCTGTGGGGACTGCCTGCCTGGAGGTGTCAGCCAGCTTTGCAGCCACAGCTCGCTCCCAGGGAGGTGCCTCTGTCCCCGGAGTCCTTCCTCGAGGAGGGGAGGCAGAGCCCATCTCACATCCCCAGCTCCAGGAGCCCAGAGGTCTCAGACAGTCCTGGGGCTCAGCGAGGGAGGGAGGAGCTGAACATGGGGTGACTGAGGTTCTTGTGAATGGGCACCTTGGGGCAAATCAGAGTGGAATGACCCTGAATGACCAGTGTTTTTATATGTATATGTGTATGAGAGGTTTATTTTAAAACAGTTTGGAATGGAAAGGGGATATGAAGCCGTTTTGGTTATCATTAATAAAAATATAGCAACATAAAAGTATAAAGATGTCACTTAAGAAAATATAAAAGGAAAAGAAAGAGAAAGAAGGGGTAAGAGTAGATAGTGCAAAGATCTCAGCGCCTGGGGATCCAGCGGCAAGACTTGATTGTTGAAATTTAGGTGTCTGTTGTTCAAACTGATGGTCTCAGTCTTGATCTGTTGGGGGTGGGGAAAGCCCACAAATCCCAGCGTTCAGTGTGTTAATATGGGCTCAGGTTCGGGTGGGAATGCCCAGGAACCTCCCCTGATGAAAATTTTACATTGAGTCTTGCAACACCGTGGGTCTTGTGCAGTCCTCTGGTGGAGGGCTCCAGGAATGGGTCTGCGGGGACTTTGGGGATCTCTGATGATTTATTACCTCTTAAAGACATTTACAGCTGCTTCTCATGCACCTGTAGCTAAGCCCCCTCTGCAGGGATGAAAGCCCTCAGGTCTATGTGTGAATGTCCTGCTACCTTCCCAGGGGAGGCAGAGTTCTACACCTGAGGACACTGCCTTGATAAAAAACCATTATCCCACCTCACAGGATCTGCTTCCTACCAGCCTTTCCCTTCATCTGGCTGCTTGTTGCCAAACAGAGGTTGGGTTGGGTGGCTGCTCAACCCCTCTGAACCTGGGCTGCTCTTACACAAATCAGTTTCACTACCACACCCCCAAAACCTTCCCTTCTTCTCTTCAGCTGTGGGCTGCAAACCTGGCCCCTGATGTTTTGAAAATGGTGCATTATTTGAGTCAACATCCTTCAGCATTTCAGTCTCTCACAGAGCTGCTCCCCAAAGCTCTCATCTTGTGTAGTAATTGTCTGGCCAGGCTGCTCTCATGCAGTTTCTTCCCTTTTCAAGCTAAACATCGCTAATCAGCTTCTTCAAGCTCCAACATATGTCCTATAAATATCCCTTGTGGAAGCAAAATCTGTCTCGTGTGTGTATGCAAGACAAAAGAAAAAAATTAGAAAGCGTGAAGCCCTGACTTAGCAGCCCGGCAGCAGAACTGCGCTAAAGCCTCGGATCTTAATGAAAACAGGGAAAATTCCTGCCCCCTCCATACCCTTCCTCCTGCCCCAGAGTGAGCCAAAGCCCTGAAATCTCCATCCCTGACAGCCCCAGATCTTGCCCAAGTTCTGGTCCTCACCCTTAACTGCCTGCAAGTCCCGTAGGAGCCCCCCACAGGCTACTGTGGACTGGATGGGGATGGAGCTGGGGAATGCTTTGTCCTTGGAGCTGAGGAGAGAGCTCAGTGCTTCCTCTTCTTCTTGGTATTCAGGAGCAGCCCTGAGGTTCGCCTACACCTCTTTTTTCCAGCTCTGGCTTAAGAAATTTATGAGCCCCTGGCTGAGCTGAGGGTGGTGTGGGATGCCACGGTGCTCAGCGTGCCTGTGTGTGGGGTGGGATGGGGACACGCTCCTCACGTGAGATATCTCCAGGTACGATAATCCTGAAGGCAGGTCCAGGACTGTGTCGATGAAACTGCTCTGGCTCTCCCACTCTTCCAGCATGGATGATAGGAGTGAGGGCTGGTAGGAGCGAGGGCTGATAGGAATGAGCTCAAATCAATCATCTGTCACTCACTGGCTTCCCTGGCCGGGCTGCAAAGCCCTGACTGAAGCAGGACCCCAAGGAGAGATGAGTGAGCATCTTAATCACCTTCAGCACAGGCAGCAGGAATCCAGCTGCCCACCCTGCCCGTTGTCCTCAGGTGCCTTTTGTTTTGACGGAGGCACAGGCGGCGCTCGGTCGGATTCATCTCCGGCACGTGGGCATCTCTGGCAGAGCCAGGGCTGTCAGGCAGGGAGTTGAGAGCCCAGGAGGATGAGACAGAGAATGGAGAAACCAGGAGAGCTGGCTGGGGTCAAAAGCAGGTACCTAAGAAACAGCGCCTGCAGGAGCCTGGGAAGGGTGCTTTCACCAGCAGGAGAGGTACCTGCCTTTGTTACCTCTGCTGAGAAATCCTTGGCATCTTTAGAAGGGTGACACTGGCCTCAGCATTGTCGTGGTCTCCCCAGGTTTTCCACTGAGCTGCTGCAAGTGGAAGCGAGGCGTCTCTCCTTCACGGTGGCTGTCAGCTGGGAGAAGTTAACAACCCGGAGAAGTGAAGCTGAAGCAAAGGTCTCCTTTGCCCTGTGAAGGAGAGGAGCTATCACAGGCTACTCACGGGAAAGGAAAGCTAATCCCATCCCGGTGTGCTACGGAGGGTGAAGTAAAGAATCCTACCGTGCTTCCTGGGACCCTTACCTGTGCTGAATTTTGGGGTTTCACCTCGATGGGGTGCACAGTACTCACAGGCTGAGCCCTGCAGTTCCCACGCAAAGAGGTTTTTGTAAGAGCAGAGGTTCTGACACTAAGCTCGGCGTATCTCCAGCTCCACCACCAGTGTCCTCATCCTGCATCCCTGGCTGATGAACTTCCCAGCTCCCCTTTGCTGGGAGGTGGCTCGAAGGGGCATGAAATCTTAGCGCTGGTCTCCATGAACATTGTGTGGCTCTGAAACCCTGCAAGCATCTCGGGCAGGGCTGTTATAGATTCCCTTTGCTTTGGCTGTATTTGTCTCATCAATCTCAGTGATGCTGACAATTGGGCACGGTTTAATTCTGCAAATCTGAGGAATGATCAGGCCAATTTAGTTCACATTTAAAGCATTTGTGTTCACATGCTGGAAAGCCTTTTTTCTTCCTTGCTCCTTGCCCAAGGCCCTTATTATCTGCTGCTGCTATTTATCAATGCACAGCAGGTATATTACAAGAAGGTCTCTTTCGTAAAGCGATACAAAATCATCATTCCTGTTCCTCGTCTGCTCAGCAAGAAAAGTGAGCCTGGCTCTCCCGCCTGTCAGCATTCCCGAGCCGCAGCATTTTTATATTACTGCAGGAGAAGTGATTTAACTCAATAAGCTCCCCTCATAAATAGCAATAGTTTGATAAAATAAAAGGAGCGTGTCAATGAACACGGTGTTCCCCATCAGCTGAGTGGCTTTGCGTCCTGCCCTGCGTGTGTGACACTGCAGGACGCCCCAGCAGCCACAGAGCTCAGCCCCTCTCCAGCTCTGAGCTTGCAGTGGGATGCACCTGGGACTGGGAAACCTTCTATCGAGCAGGAGACGTCTTATTGGGGCAGAAAACTTCCATTTTTGCTCCTGAAGTGCATGAGATGGATCAGTCTTTAATAATGGCTCATTCTTCTGAAAAATACTTCCCTGCTCTCCCCCACACACAGTGTGGCTCCTCATCCCCTGCCCAGTACTGGTTTGTCTGGGTTTAGCCGGTTTTATCCCATTTCCCTGACACAATTGCACGGATTTGCGCTGGATGCTGCCTCTTCACGGCGACTGGAGCTGTCTGAGCTGGGCGCTTCTTCCTCTGGCGTGTAATTAAATCCCTGGTGAAGCGGCTGGGAATGCCTGCACACCTGGGAAGCGCTATGGAAAAGCACAGTTAGGAAGGAAGATCGGGTGGTCCTGGGAGCTGGAGAGAAGCAAGTTACGTGGAGAGTGAAGAATGCCAACCTGTGAGCCCTGGAGCCAGGCTGGCTCCTCAGGATGGGTCTGTGGGAGCCCTGGAGGAGCCAGAGCCCAAGCTCTGCCCTTGGAACGACAGCCTCTGCAGAGCAAAGGGGTGATTTAACATGCTGCCATTCCTTGAGCACCGGGACCATGTGTTTGTTTGGCTTTCTCCTCCCCCAGGGACTCAGGTGTAATATCACCTTCCCATTAATTTATACGAGAACATTTCCAAATAGTAAACTGCCAATAAATTAGTAATGCTGATCTATAAAAGGGGAAAAATGGCCTGTTGTGAGTTTATAGCCCTGTGGAAAAGACATTAAACAGACTCTTCCTAAGCCTGAGCACTGGGAGGAGCTGGGGGGGAGAACTCCGGGCCGAGACCCGCCTGGACGTGTTTTGTCTGGCTGGTTTTTCCTTTGCTAGAGCCAGGCAGGGGAAAAAAAAGCACGAAAAGATTCCCAGTGACCGATCCAAAGGCGATGAAAAATGAATGAGAGGATGATGCAGCCTGGAGAGAACAAACAAACTACCTGGAGCAAACAGTTTATTTTAAGATGCTAACAAATTTGCTCCAGAGGCCTGTGGAAAAAAGCCTGGTACCACACAGCCAACCTTTCCCTTATTTATAGAATAATTGTGATGATTGATTAGCTGGGATCAGAACTATATTTACGGCGTGGAAGTTTTCAGCAATATTTCAAGTAATTTACCTCCTCACACAACTCCCTGGCGCTGTCATCCCCGCTTCACTTTTTCTCCCTGTGAAGCCTGCTTGCGCCAGGATTTATGGCTTTGTTTGTGGGAAGAGAAGGTGTCTTGCTCCAGAGAACAACAGCAAAACAAGAGCTCAAGGGTAAACCCCTGGTGCTGCAGCCCCCCAGCAGCTCCCTGAGCTGGCGAGGGTGGCTCTGCCTCGTGGGCAATGCCCCTTGGAGCGTCACCGCTTCTGCTGGCACTGTCCTCTGGCAGGAGGACGCGGCTTCTCCTCAGTCCCCTGCTGCCCTCTCCACACCTGTGGCACAGGGTGTTCCAGCAGCATCCTGACCATCCCACGGGGCTCCCGGGCTGCTCTGCCCCTGCACCCACCGGGCGGTGTGGAGGGAGAGGTGACAGCCACCACCCCGCCGTCCCTCTGAGGAGCCTGGATTGCTGTCTGTAAAACAGCCAGGGAAATCCTCTGCTCATCCTCCTGCCCCTCATCCAGCCAGGCCCTGCCGAGGGATGCCCTGATTTAATGCAGAGAGGAAGGAATCACTCCCAGGAGAATAAAAAATGAAACGAGCTTGGGAGAAAAGACTAAATATTAGCACTGTTCCACAAAAATAAGCACTAGACACTTAGTTTGCTTGTTTGTTTGGTTTTTTTTGCACCACAGCTGCAGCTTTTTTCCAGGTGAGCAGCAGTGAGGGAAGGAAAGCAGTGATGGGGACAGGGCAGGGCAGGGGGCTCAGGTTCCCCGTGTTTGCCCCCAGAGTGATGCCCACTTGCTCCTGGAGTCGGTGCCAGAGGCTGTGAGGTGCTGGCCAGCATGGGCTGAGGCTGCCAACAGACAGACAGACAGACAGACAGATGGGCAGGATGTGTTCACCAGCCCGGAGATGCCCATGGCATCTCCTGCCTCTCCCCTGCTGCTTTCCACTGCCTCCAGCCCGAGCCGTGCAGTTTTATTTAAGCCCTTCTCCACTCCTGCCTTGTCTCCATTTCTTTATCTCACAATAAAAGGAAGCTGTTATTTCCCTTGTGTTCCAACTGCCCTCATTCATCCCCCGGTACCCGCAGGGCCAGCAGGCAGAGGCTGTGCCAGCACTTGAATACTGAGGGGGAAAAAAAAAAGACATCCTACAGGCTGGAGGCCCTCAGAAGCTCGGGAAGCTCGATGCTGCTGGAAATAGAAGCTGCTGCAGCCAAGGTCCTGCCTGCAAACCAACTGATCCCCATCAGGTCATGTTCGCTTCCCTGCGTGGCTCATGGCACCACCATCCCCTCCTGCGGCCGGGCTTCTCTGGGCTTTTCTCCCAGCCAGGACCTGCCGTGTCCTCCCGAGGGAGGTTTAACGCTGCTTTTAAAAGGCGGTGGCATTTCACCACCTGAAACACTGGATTTACTACAAAGCTGGGATCTCAGATTCCGTAAAAGGGGATTAACGCAACACCCCCAGCAGCTCAGCCCCCCCCAGGCGATGTCAGCTCCCTCCTCCCGAGGGCACGAACCTGGGCAAGGAGGTGAGAGGCAATTAGCCGTCTCTAACTGGCTGCTAAATCCCTCTCCTGCCCCTGAAAAACCTGCTGTGGGGAACTGCTTCCGAGGGGTTTTACTTTGCACCTTCTTCAAAGAACACGAATTTCACCGTGCCAAAGACCAGACACGGAGGCTGACACCAGGAGCAGGAGCAGCTCCATTAAGGTTTGGGAATTAGATGTACCTGGGAGCAGCCAGAATATCACTTGGCTCATTTGTTAACACAACATCGATAAACAGAAGCCTCAAGCAAGCCCGTTCCTAGAGTCCCAGAAGACAGAAAGAAGGATGGCCCTCGTCCCAGCAGCATTTGTTTTCATTAAGTGGGTGGAAAGGACCTGATAGAAGCAGGGAGCTTGATTGTCAGGTGACCTTGTTGACTCTGGAAAAGTAGGAAGATTTCAAACCGGAATTAGCAAACCGGCTCAATTAAAAAGAAATAAAGCCCAGCCTAAGCCTGCACTTCCACATTCCTCAGCATCTGTCCAAACTCTGGTTTTCCCCCAAAGCCCACCCACAGAAGAAGTGTTGGTGTAGTGTGAAAAAGGTCTTGCCAAACCAAGGAACTTTTGGAAGTCCTTGAACAGCTGGAGACCTGGACACTGGAATTTCCCTCATAAAGGGCAACCCATGGAGAGAAATGTTTAATTCCTTTGCTTCCTTTGTTTTGTGTTTGGTCCCGAGGCACCAAAATTAATGGAATCTGCCCAAAATTACTTGGAAATTTATGACTTTTTACATGATGCTTTCCCACAGCATTTCCTTGACATCCATCTTTCCACCTACTTTTCCCAGAAGCAGAACCTTCCCAGCCTCTTCCTGGAGTGACACATCTTTCCCCAGCTCTAAACCACCCAGAAACGTTTGCTGCACAGGTGCCAGCCCTGCCAAGGGAGCTGTTGGGTGCTCCTTGGAAGGCTGATGGGGGATTCTCAGGAGTTGTTTGGGATCTGAGTGTCCATCGCTGGCCGGTGGCAGGAGCAGCCCGAGGGGTGAGGGCTGGGGGTGGGCACAGCAGAGTGTGGCTCCTCACTCACTCATGTCTGCCAGAGTTTGTCAGCACATCCTCCAAAACATCTTGGCAAGTTTTCAGTTTGTTCAAGGCAGCTTAAATCACTTTTCAGAGTAGGTAAAGCAGCCCTCAGCCCTTTTCCCTCCTTGTTATCAGTCCTCTTCCCTGATACCCTCGAGGCCGTGGCTCCTGTCCCCCTGTCCCCATTGGACCTGTCTAATTACGACTCCAAGCTTATGTGCTCTTTGGCTAGTCCGGCTTATCCACCTGTGCTCGCTCTGCCGTGGCTCCTAATCGTTACCTCAAGTGGCTCCTGGAGGAGCCTGGAATGCCCTGCTGTGGTTGCAGGCAGGATCCTCACCCAGGCAGGAGACAGGGAGCAGGGAGAAGCTTTTCTTGGGACCAGAGAAACATTTATGTTGGAAAAGACCTCGTAGGATCATTGAACCCGTCAGGTTTTGCTCAGGCTGAGAGGATGTGCGTGGTGCAGAGGGATGAGTGACCCCCAAAGGGCAGACATGCAGGGCATGGGGTGCTGGGAGCACGGAGCCTGCTGCTTGTCCTCTCCCTGCATCTCTGGGACATTTCCCTCCTTCTCTCTGTGGGAAAACCACTGAGAAAATTTCCATTTCCCCCATTTCTTTGGGTCCAGGCTGCAGTACTGGCCCTGAGCATCCTCTTAGAGCAGCTGCACCTCCTGCTCTGGCTCCTGCAGGATCCATCCCTGTGACACAGCCACCAGCAGTCCATGAAATCAGCCCTGAGCTGCTCAGAGCCCTGCCCTTCCTCCCAGCTGCTCCAGGGCTGTGCACAGCAAGAGAAAAGGTGCTTCACCGGAGGCTCTGCCATCTCGTCCCTCTGATGCTGGAGATTGTTTTGATAAGCTCCTTGTTTCCCAGGCACAGAGCACAGAACTATTTTTCTTGCACTGAGCAGACAAGATGTTGAAATGTTTTTTCCTGTGATAACTGAAAGTGGAAGGAATCCTGCCTGCGATTCTTGTCAAGTCGAGGGATCTCTTTGTAGTTCAGTGAATCATTTCATCCCCAATGTTAATTTAAAAGCAAACAAACAGAGCTGAATGCATTTGATAGTAGAATTATTTCCAGTACATTTCAGGTTTTGTTGCTGCGTGTTGTAAAACACCACGGCACGAGCACTGCGGGGTGGAACCAGGGGACTGGAGGCTGGGCTGTGCCCCACTGCACCCCACTGAGCCCCACTGCGCCCCACTGAACCCCACTGCACACACATCATGCCCGTGCTGGGAGAGCAGAGCACCCACCGCTCCCCAGGAGCATCCTCTGGGAAAGGCTCTCATCCCTGGCACAGCCACAACAGCAAACCAGGAGTTAAAAAAAACTCCCCTTGAAAACAGGAGCTGCAAAACATCAGCCTCGTTCCACCTCAAAAGAGCAAGAATGAATCGGAAAAGGGCAAAGTGCGTGAAAGGCTGAATTGTAATAAAAACGGTGTTTAAATGTGCCACCGAGAATTAATCGCTCCTTTCTTTGGAGCTTCCCCTTTGAGGGCTGTTCCTAGGAATTTGTGGGAGGCAGCAGGAACAAGGAATCCGTTTTATTTTGCATGCAGGCTATGTCAGGTGTGGAAGTGCCCCGGTTTAGAGGCAGGGGCAGCCGGGGTGCTCAGCCCTGCTCCCCCTGCTTGGGGGCTCCTGGGGAGGACAGGTAGTCCTGGAGGGCAATTTTGGCTCTCCTGGTGGCCCCAATGACTCCCCGGCAGTGATGGAGACTTTCCCACCTGTTCCCACGGTGGCAGGATCCAGGTCAGAAGTGCCCCGGCACCGGGAGAGCAGGAGGTGGCCGCAGTGCCAGCCCAGCACCGCGGGGACCCGGCTGCCCTCCAGGCTCAGGAGCTGCCTGCGACTGGGGATGATTATCCCGGGTGAGTCAAGGCAATAACGCTTCCCAGCCAGAGGCAAAGTGCTCCATCTGCTCCGCGCATCCCGGAGGAGTCGGTGGTGAATTTTTTGTCTGCCTGGAGGAGCAGCGGGCACAGAGAGGCCCCGCGGTGCCACGCTGGGTCCCAGCCACCCCCTGGCAGAGCTGCAGGGTGGGCAGCGAGTGCGGCCACAGCAGAGAGCCCGGAGATCTGATGCTTTTCTTCCTGCCCTCCTCTTCCCACTCTGTTCCCTGGGTTTTCCACAGTGCCCAGCGGCCGCTTGCTCTGCGTGGCAGCGACACACACGGGATCAGTGGGAGGATCAGCTCTTGGTCCTTTGTCACCAAACCCCCGCCCCCCGCAAGCCCAGGGAGCGTCACCTTTCCAGACACACAAAATCAATGCTGTCCTACATCCCAAAACCTTTAAACTTCAGACAGGCAATTTGTCTTCACTGACGGTGGCTGAGCATTGAAAGGAGCCCGGCCAGATTAAATAAACCAGCAATAGCAATTTGAGGTCATTTTCATCATATTAATGGGTTTCCTGCCTGTGGTAAAAAGGGAGCCGAGGAGATGGGCTTGGATCAGCTCCACAATGGAATTGCTTTTCTGTTGAGAAGCTGGTTTTGGTGATCATTGCAACAGACTGGGAGTGATGGGAGAGGAGCCAGGGGTGGGTCTGGGCACACACAGCATCGCTGGGTCCTGCCAGGGATGGCACAGCTGGGTGGGGACATGATGTGGCCTCTGTGGGCTGTTCCTCTCCTCAGCCAAGGAGCCAATGGGAGGAGAAGAATTTGACATTTGGCTTTTTTCCCCCCTTTTAATCAAGAGGTAAACAGAGTTGGAGCTTTACGAGTCTGTTTGAGTGTTTCAGTGCCAAGATGCAGCTCAATGTTTTCTGAGAGGTTTGGGTAAGGAGTTCTGTGATTATGCACACAGCACACCTCCCTCCTCCTCCTCCTCTGAACCGGGGAGGGGGAAAGGCAGGGAGGAGCTGAAAGTATTTGCTGAGTATAAAAACAGAAAGCAAATTCGAGATAACATGAAAAACATCATTTGACATATCTGAAAGCCTTTTGTAAGCACTTTGAGGAATATTTTACGGCCTCAGCTTCATTAGTGGCAGTACGTGCAGGAAGGCACCTCTCAGCGTGAGCGCTCAGCGTTCAGCGCTCGCAAATGTTGTATTACAGATTCCGTTGTAAAACACACAACGTGTGCTGTGAGATAACTCCCATCAAGAGTGGGAAGAGCTGCGTGTGGCTCGTGGGATTCCCCAGCCTCTCCAGGCTGAGAAACCCCTCAGAACTCCCCGCCAAGAGCAGCCTCAGAGCTGGGTTTGTTTGCAGGAGGGAAGTTGCTGTGGCTCTGCAGAGTGGCATTTGCACGGAGCAAAGGGCAGCTCATGGGTTCTGGGGGAGGAAAAGGTGCTCTCCTCTGTGTCACCAACCCTGTGCACGCAGTATGGGTCACAATGCTTCCTGCAGAAATTCGGGAATGACTGTGGGTCCATCTGATATCATCCTGGGCTTCTCACCAGTGACTCGTGAAGACCAAGAGAAACAAAACCAAATATGTGACTGCTTCACGTAATTGAAGCTATGTACCAGCAGAGGCTGCCTGGGGCTGTGTGGCATGACAATGGGAGGACTGTTCTCCCTCTGCCCGGTGAGGATCTGGGTCCCAGCCCTTCCCCAGCTCCCTGGGCAATTTGTCCTCAAGGTTTCCCTGCTTCAGCACATTGCCGAGAGGAGACAGTGACAGATACGGGAGAAGAGCTCCACATAACCTCGATTACCCAAGGATAATGAGGCCCAGTGCACCCACATGCTATCAGTAATATTTGTATCTATTCAGCTTTTTCAGCGCTTAAGGTAACCATTTATATCCATTAAAAGCAGACAACTGGATGGCAAGCAGATCTCAGCTCTGGCTGCCTCTTGATGGGCAGCATCTATCACACCTCGTGTCCTCAGAGATCTCCTGCACGGCTCCTGGTGGTGCTGGGCTCTGCCAATGTCACGGCACCTTGGAGGGCTGCTGTGACACGCCAGCTTTGAGGCCACCACACTCCTTGTTTGTGAGCAGCCCTGTCCTGCCCAGCTCATGCCCTGTGTGGTGTCCAGTGGAGTCATCACAGTCCCACCCAGCTGGGATTGCCACGCTCAATTCCCTTCATCCCTCAGACAATGCCAGGATGATCCCTGCCCGGTGCTGTCCCCGCAGTGGCCATCACTTCTCTGTCACCTCCTCCCAAGTGCTCTTGCTGTGGACCCACAGCCGGATCCGTGGCCTTCACTCATCCAGTGTCCCCACGGATGCTGCCTGGTCCTGGTCCTGCTCAGCACTTTTCCAGCTCCTTCCCATGGTGGTTTTCCAGCATGGAACCAGGTGATACTTCCCTTTGCCTTTGCAGTTTCCATCCCAGCTCTATAACCCTTGATACACTACTTTTAATTAGAGGGGAAACATCGTTAAGTCAGGTGATCTTGTCAACAAACTCCTGTTTGATGGCTGCATCACGCTGAATGGGGTGAGATGGTTTGTAGTCAGATCTCACCAACACCTGTGCAGAGTGGGCCTGGCTAGAAAAAAACCTGGTTTTCCTCCCATATTCATTTAACCGGATGAAGAAATAACTTTTTTTTAGCCTATGAAAATAGAAAATTACATGTATTAGTGCCAATTCCTTTTGTTAATTGATGATGGTGTAAGAAATAATAAACAGAACTCAAACAACGCAGGATGCTGCAGTTTCCTCAACAAGCAGAGAGCTTGGTGCTGAAAACAGACCCTGAAATCGCCAGCCCAGGTACATGATACCGCTTTTGTTTTTTCCTGGAGGTCACTGAGTGTTTGATCAGCCCTTGTAGACTGTCCTTCGGATGCAATACACAACCCTGCTCAGGTAAATGTTTGGCCAGGGGATGGGGTTATCTTCCCCTCTGCAAGTCTCTTATCTGTCCCAGTGCAGCCCAAGCCGCTGGCTCCTGCATCCCACCGCGATTGCTGTTCCACCGGTGGCGGAGCTGGGGGGGATGGCAATAACAGCCACACGCCTGGAAGTGATATTGCTTTCCTCCCGGAGAAGGTAATTGCTTCAGCAGAAGAAATTAAGCATCATAATGAAACCACCATAAAAAGAGGCCCCTCTCTCACTCCCCGGATCACGAGTATCGCAGAGGTTGCACCCAGCCCAGCAGGGCACGAGCGCAGCGGCAGCGACTCTGCCAACACCCGTGTGGCTCCGGGGCACCCGTGGAGGGTTTGGATGGAACCACGCCATGAACTTGCCCCTCTCTGCCTTCACAAGCTTCCCAGCTTTCTCCTAATTTCCAGTGTCTTGGCTGCCTTTTTCTTGGCTCTATTTCCACGCTTCGAAATCGTGTGAGGTTCGGCAGCCCTGTGTGCAGCTTTCAAGCCTGTGCTGAGTCTCCCAAACCTGGGGAGGGAGGAGACTTCCTCCTCTAGAGAAGCCACACGTCCCCGAGCCTCAGTTTTGCAATGCAGCAGGACAGATCGCTTTACCGAAATGGGCAAAAGCACAAGAGATTGATGAAGGCTGTTTTACCAGCTGGAGCCTTGCAGCAATCTGAACTGGGACAGGGCTGCCTGTGGCTTTCTCTTTTCCTCTTTCTCTCCAAGGTGTACCAAGTCCTGCTCAAAGTGTCTTCCTATTCTTCCCAGCCTGCATTTTCTTCCTCAACCTGTCACTCCTGCTGTGATGCTGCTGTGACCATTGCCAATGCATCCGCCCCCACCTCACCAGCTCTGAGGAAACGAGTTTTGTTCACTCCCGAGGGCCGGCAGCCCCTTCACTCCTGGGAATCCACTCGAGCATCACCTCGCCCATTCATCATCTCCTTGGGCATTACAAGAGAATCAGTCCACTCAGAACAGGATTATTTCTGGGTGGCAAACTGCAAAGTTAATTTGGCTCTAATGCCTTTAAACAGAACCAGTAATTGGAGCGATAATGACTCTCCTGGAGAGCCCTCCTTACCAGGGCACGGGAAGGTCTGCAGGCAGATGAACCTGGCACAGCGGGGGCAGCACGGCCACGGCACTGGGGAGGGCACCAGGATGAGCAAATCCCCTCCACGAGGGGTCACAGAGCTGCGTCGGGACCCCCAGGCACCCCCAGAGCAGAGGGACCCTCCTGCCTGCCCCGTGTCCCTCGCTGCCTGCTTCCAGAGAAAGAGCCTGAGAACAAACAGCTTTAATCATACAATCCCCACTTCCTATTGCTAATAATATTATCATCATGATATTAAGCCAGTTAATTCTTTCTCTCAATTTATTTGCTTTTGTTTTTGTACTCCCATGTTGTAATTTTCAATTTAATTAGTTTCAGTGTTTCTGAGGGCAATAGGTCTCGGTTTATCTTTGCAGCTAATAGTCCTAATTGTTTACCCTTTCTTTGGCAATATCTCATTAACTTTATGGGCCATCATTTCCATGGCACCTCCAGAATTAATTCCCTCACTCTTTGAACCATTTTCCTGAAATCTTCACGGCTTTTTGCTTCCCTAATCCTGCCTGACCTTGCCCATCCTTGCTGGCTGCTCTTGTGGCTCAGCACTGCTGTGTCCCACCAAGCCCCAGGGCAGCAGGTGGAGGATGGACCTCCCTGTACAGGGAAACCTCTGGCCCCTACTCTGACCTTGGCTATGGTCCTGCATCTGCCACCTGATCACTGTGGTCAGCTCTCCTCTCCTTGTGTCCTTCCACGAGTGCTCCTGCTCCTCTAGACTGGTTTTGGTCATTGTTTCTATCTTTAAGTCTGGAGTCACTTATCCTGCTGATGGAGGGGTCTGGATATTCCCCTCAGCTTCAGCGACTGCAAAATTTCTTCCCTCTCTCAAGCAAAGGAAAAGCTGTGGGGAAACCGAGGCATTCCATCACTCTGAGGAGGCTGATGGGGTGCAGATTCATCAGCCCTCCCCTGGCCCCTCGAGCGAGCTCGGTGTTGGGATTTGGGAGAGGTGGCCGTGCCACTGGGCACCCCTCGCTCTGGGCAGAGCTCACACACAGCTTCCCTACCCCAGCTCCTGCCTTCAGAGCCCATTAATCACACTCCTAATGACTTTGTGTTCACAGGCGAGACGTTGTTTGGCCTCAGAGGCGAGCCGCAGATGATATCTCCCATTGATTGTTCCACCTCGCTTGAATGATGTGTACCAGGAAACGGGTCTGGATTTTCAGCTCAAATCACGCTTGGAGGGTGGGCTTGGAACTCAGAGGAGCCCATTTGGCTGGAATGATTGCAATGCCACAGGAGTTTTCTCTGGACATTCCCGGTTCCACAGTCACTTTCACCCTCAGGTCTGGTCTCAGTGGGGTCAGAGGGTGGCACACCCCGAGCCCCTGGCTGCCCACCCGGCTGCAGGGGCAGAGCAGCGCAGGCTTGCCCGGCTGTGGGAGGATGCCAGGAATCTTCCTGGGTTACAGCTGCCTGCTCAGCGCCGGAACATGATTTCCCATTAAGTAGACAGGGAGGGATCTGCTGGTGGCTGCTGCGAGGGCACCTGAATTATTGATTGGAACACGGCTCCAGCCGAGGCACTGAAGGCAGCGAGAGCGGCTCCTTCCCAGCGAACCTCACCCAGCCTGTGGCAAGTCCAGTGCCCAAGGCCTCCAGGTGCTGCCTGTTCTGCACAGCGCAGGCTTCATGGGGAGAGCTCACACAGGGCAAAGGCCATGGCAGGGAAAAGACAGCTGGAATTGTCCCCAGCGGTCACAGGCTTTGGATAAATGGCTTTGAGGAGCAGCCGGGAAAGGAGAACATTCCTAAAGCTCCTCAGTCTGTTACAAGAGGATTTTGCTGGGGCTGAGGCTGGTGCTGGCGTGCAAAGTGCACGGGGGCGAACAAACACACGTTTGTGCAACATATGGGCAGACACACACGAAGTACAAACCAGCCATATGGGCACACGCTGCTGCCAAACTCACTTCTCCCATGCTTTCCTTTGGTTATTTTTCATCTTCCACGGGCTGCTCCAAAAGTGCTGGGTCTCCATCCTGCAGATCCGAGGCCCAGCATTAACTCCCACCTCACTTTCTCTGGGCCAATCTGAGCACTTTTCTGGATGCTTCCATTCCTTAAATTTCGTTGTGTTTGCCAGCCACCTTGCACAGGGTTTCAAAAAAAGGCTTCTCGAGGGTTGGTGGGTGGGCAGGCAGATCTGATCCAAACTGGGAGAGGTGGCAGTGCTGGGAAGGCTCATGGAGAACGAGCCAGATGTGGCAGTAGAGGCTTCTGGAAGGGAGCCCGTGGCAAGTGGCAGCATTTCTCTAACCCCATATTGACTTTGGCTTCTAGAATCAATTTTCTTTATTAGCTGATGAATCTCCTCACAAGACTTTCTGTACTGAATCTAGATAAATTATTTAACCAGTAAATTCCTTCTGCTCTAGCACTGCTCCAGCACTGGGATTTCATGGGTAGAAATAGCAGAGAGGATGAAGGGCCAAGGTCACTGCCAGCAGAACAGCCGAGCAGGAAGGGGTTTGCTAATACATGGCCAGTTGAGAGCGGCTGTAAAACAGGCTATTAATAAGAAACAGGTTTTCGACAAAATGCTGGGATTAGCAGTGAATACAAGGAGCAAGTCATGGGAGACTATAGCCTTAATTATTCATGCAAGCAAATTGCTGCGGATGGAGGGAGAGCACAGTGCTGATGTGGGCAGGAGCAGGCAGCGGACGTGAGGAGGGCTGTCACCTGCCCTGGATCAGCTGCACCCATGGGAATAGAGGCTCCAGCCTCCACGGGGACACCGGGATGTGCAATGTCCACGTGGTGTCAGGGGTGCTGAGTGTGGGAGGATGAGCTCCAAGGATTTTGGGACCCTGACCGCACACTCGGGCGCTGTGAGCACCTGGATAATCATCTGGAGAGCACTGGTGAGGGCTGGCATGGGGAGGGTGCTCCGCCCCGCTGCCTTGCCTCCCCCAAGGCCTGCTGTGAGTGTCTCATTTGCTGTGTAAAATCGGGCTTCACGCACTTGTCAGGGCCAGGCAGCTTCAAGGCCAACACTAACTGATGAGCCACAGAGCAAGAAATAATTCTGCCTCCAAGAATAAGGCTGGCTCACGAGGTCAGAGTATTCCAACATATTTATAGCCAGTAAAGAAAACGATTGTGTTAAACGGCAGCTGAAGCACACGGAGACCCAGCCAACGCTGCCTGTGGCCATTTGTTATCTTACTGGGAGCACAATCATGCAGCTCCGGATTCGCATCCCGAGGACTTCACAGCAATCCCTCTCGGCAGCCACTTCGGGGATGAAAAGGCGAATGTGCATTTCCTGCAGGATGAAGCCGCACCTCCCAGGCTGACCTGGGGCTTGTGAAGCTTTGGCAGGAGCAAGGCAGTGGTGGTGCTGAGCAGAGCAGCAGCGGGGTCCTGCAGGTGTTTGCATCCCCCCTGTGCATCTCTCCCTTTTCCATCACCAACGCCCGGGACGGGCAGAGGGACTCAGAGTTCCTCACTGCCTGTCTCCTTATGGAAACCACAGCGAGATGAGTTCGACCTGGTTCCAATAATCAGCTATAAATAGCAAGCTCAATTAAGGCAACCAAACAAAGGCGATGATGGATACCTGCTCGGGAGGCCCTGGGGGACGGGGGGCAGGGAGCCTGGGTTTTTCTTGTGCAAGCACCATGTTTTTATTTAAAGCTGCCAGCAGTGGGTTGGGCACAGGATGAGAGGACAGAGGGGACCAGGAGGACGCACACCAACCACACACACACAGACAGAGCGAACTGCAAAACATCCATCCCAACGGGGCTGAAGTGCTACAATGCCTGGCCCTGAGCATCACCCACTGGGTCACAGCCGAATTCCAGCTCCTCTTCCAAAGCCCCTCTCCCACCACTGGCAGTGCCTGCTGTCCCAGCCTCTGGATCACCTGGGATCAGAGCTTTGCTCTCTGGGTAAGCAGCCTGGCAGCCCAGCTAAGGAGCACACAGGGAGCAGAGGCACAACCCCAGCAGCCACAGGGGTGGGTCCCTTGGCTGGCTGGGTGCTTGTCTGGGTCCCTCTCATCCCCCTGGCCACTCTTTAGGGAGCTCATCAGTGTTCCCATCATCCCCACAGCAGCTGGGGTTTGGAAGCACCAGGAACACAGCAGATAAATTTGAAGCGCACACAACTCACAGTGTGTACATCAACCCCAATTTATTCAGAATGAGCAGCTCAGACACGCTTGTAGCAGCTTCGAGAGCATGTTTATCAGCCAGGCTACTTGGGAGATCATTGCCATTGATTGCCATGTCATTGTCACTCCTGGGGCACAACGGGAGGCCGGGGGAGTGAGATGACATTGTTGGCAGGAACCAGCGAGGTGGGGAGCGGATGTTTCCTGGGAGGGCGAGTGTGCCTGGGTCAGGCAGAGCTGTGATGCTCCCTGGTGCTCTGAGCTGTCGCGTAGGGAGTGCAGACCCCCAAAATTTCTGAGTCCTGGAGACCCAGAAATGACAGCATGCCCTGGCCAAAAACATTTGGTTTTTATTGCTATTTGTATATGGGTTGCTGTAGTGCCAGCTGCGAGGAGAACGCAGGGGGATTTAATAAGGAGAGAGGAAAATCCCACCTGATGGCAGCAGAAACAGAGCAAACGTTCTGCAGAAAGGAGGCAGGCAAAGGTGAGCTGAGGACTGGAAAAAATCTTTCCCCCAAAGTAATTAAAGAGCTGGGTCTGTTGAGCTTCTCAGAAAGAGCAGGAGGGACAATTGAACCCCTGGCATGGAAGTCACAGCCCTGCAGGGCTGCCAGGGGCAGGGGGGCATGAGGAGACCCGAAGGATGGGACTCCCCAGTTCTAAAGCCTTTTCTTCCAATAGCACCAACAGGCTGTTAATGGTGCTGAGAGGAATGCTGGGCAGTCCCAGCCCGAGCAGGGCTCTTTCAGCTCTCCTGACAGCAGAGGTGGGAGGGAGAGCTTGGCCAGGAAGCAGGGAAGGCGCTGATCAGAGCAAGAGGCCTTGGGTGCTGCTTATAGCCAGAAAGGATCAGTCACTGAAAAGCCCAGAGACCTTTAATCTTTA